>NC_133124.1:218849894-219186769 GCF_048418815.1 Hemitrygon akajei | reverse complement strand
GGAATAGAATATAAAAGCGAGGGGATAATGTTGAGGCTTTTTAAGACACTAGTCAGACTGCACTTGGAGTATTGTCAACAGTTTTGGGCCCCATATCTCAGAAAGGATGTGTTATCTTTGGAGAGAGTCCAGAGGAGGTTCATGAGGATGATTCAGGGAGTGAAGAGGCTAACATATGAGGAAATTTGGCAGCTCTGTGCCTGGACTCTCAGGAATTTAGAAGAATGCGGGTGGGGGGGTGGGGGGGATCTCATTGAAACCTACCAAATGTTGAAAGGACTAGATAGGGCGGATGTGGAGACGATGTTTCATATGGTGGGGGCATCCGGAGCTAGAGGGCACAGCCTCAAAATTGAGTGGTGACCTTTTAGAACTGAGGTAAGGAGGGTTTTTTTAAGCCAGAGACCAGTAAATCTGTGGAACATTCTGCCACAGACTGTGGTGGAGGTCAACTCCGTAGGTATATTTGAGGCCTGATCGGTCAGGGCACGAAAGGATATGGCGAGAAGGCAGGTGTATGGGGTTGAGGGGGATCTGGGATCTGCCCTGATGGAGTGATGGAGTGGACTCGATGGGCTGAATGGCCTAATTCTGCTCCTATGTCTTGTGGTCTATTTTGCAAATGGACCGATTGGGCAAATGCATTACTGTCTTGGGCACCATGAAAAGTATCTTATTAAATCTGGAATCTTATTAAAAGTTTGAAATATGTTATTTATAGAATAGTTGGATGCCTGGGTGTGATTACAAGGCAGATTTTTCATCAAACAGTTGGATCTCCCCTTTATTAGTCAAAATGGTGAAACTTTTATTGGATATAGTTTTAGAATTATAATGCTTTAACCGTGATCTTGTTCGGAATTGTGCCTTTTTTTAGCGAATAGATCCCACTGATTTGTGATATGACAGACAAATGTTTGTAATTGATTGCCAATAGCTACCTTGTCCAGCGTGTGTTATATAGAGGACAAGTGATTTTCTGGATGAGGTTATAATACGCTTAAATCTTGAATAGAGATGCAAGAGACTGCTGATGTTGGAAATCTGGAGAAACTCAGAGGGTCAGGCAGCATCTATGGAGGGATATGAACAGTCAAACGGTTCTAGGGTTCATTGTTCATTCAGAAATATGATGGTGGAGAAGAAAAAAGCTGTTCCTTAACCATTGACTGGGTGTCTTCAGACTCCTGTACATCCTGCCTGATGGTAGTGATGAGAAGAGGGCACGTCCTGGATGGGTAGGGACCTTCATGATGGACGTTGCCTTCTTGAAGATGTCCACAGTGCTGGGGAGACTAGTGCCCATGATGGAGCTGACTGAATTTACAACCCTCTGCAGCTTTTTCCGATCCTGGGCATTGACTCCTCTATACCAACCTGTCAGTGCTTTCCATAGTACATATTAAATAAGTGAAAATATAATTCAGCCTCTTTCTGTTATCTGTTGCTGAAATCTGACCATCTTTTGACCGCATTGCCAGCTTTGTGGATAGTGATGGAATGTGATTGATTGATGTCCACCTAACTTTTCTTTCCTTCTGTTTATGTCTACAGCTCGGGGAAGGTTAGAAGGAAACAGCCTGAAACTTGACTTTCTCTCAGGGCCGTTACTTCCGGATCCCACTTTGTACCCATCGTGCTACAGTGCCAGGCCTCAGCCAGCTCCTCGTGTGCGTTCAAATGCTAGAGAGATCCTGGAGAGAGGACAAAAGGGTTCTGTTGGTGTGCTGCTGCAATTGGAAGGAGTGTCACTACATAGACAGTTCTCACCAAGAAGTAAATGGACTCTTTTATTGCTTAATTTCTTTCAGGGAGTTACATTGCTAACAATTGTGTATCATTAGTTTTGGGTCTGCTATTTCCTGTACTAAAGAGCCTAGTTACTATGGTAGGATATCTCTGTTCATGAAAAAGCAGACAAAAAAAACCTGGAGGTATTATGTGAGATGAGCGACCTAGGCAAGGATGGTTAGGACCCAAGTGCTGGAGTGAAGTCGAGATATGACACGAGACTGGAACAAGAACAGGGTACGAAACTAGAGGCTAGACGAGAATTCAGGTGGAGTTGGCGATTGAGCAACAACCCTCAGTTCAGGAGCTCTTTAAATATTAAAATCCTATTGCCAAAGCGTGGCTGCCAGTTAGCGGGCGAGGCTGCGCCAGTGTCTAAACCCCAGCAGGTGGCGCTGTTCGGTGTGTATCATCACATTATGAGTATGCTTTATCTAGATTTTAGCTCTCTGTTGGTTGGTGTTGTCTGTAAGGAATTTGTATATTCTCTCATATTCCAAAGATGAACAGGTTGGGGTTAGTGAGCTGTGGGCATGCTATGTTGGCGCTGGAAACGTGGCAACACTTGCAGGCTGCCCCCAGCACATCCTTGAACTGTGTTGGTAGTTGAAGCAAATGATGCATTTCACTGTATGTTTTGATGTACATGTGACAAATAAAGCTAACCTTTATAATATTTAATCTTCCTGTGGTGGGGTGGGGTGGGGGTGACCATCCCTTAACTACCATTTTAACTAATGTTAAAATTGTACAAGGCATCGGTAAGGCCAAATTTGGAATATTGTGTACAGTTCTGGTCACCGAATTATAGGAAGGATATCAATAAATTAGAGAGAGTGCAGAGACGATTTACTAGGATGTTACCTGGGTTTCAGCACTTAAGTTACAGAGAAAGGTTGAACAAGTTAGGTCTCTATTCATTGGAGTGTAGAAGGTTGAGGGGGGATTTGATCGAGGTATTTAAAATTTTGAGAGGGATAGATAGAGTTGACGTGAATAGGCTGTTTCCATTGAGAGTAGGGGAGATTCAAACGAGAGGACATGATTTGAGAGTTAGGGGGCAAAAGTTTAACGGAAACACGAGGGGGTATTTCTTTACTCAGAGAGTGATAGCTGTGTGGAATGAGCTTCTTGTAGAAGTAGTAGAGGCCAGTTCAGTTGTGTCATTTAAGGTAAAATTGGATAGGTATCTGGACAGGAAAGGAGTGGAGGGTTATGGGCTGAGTGCGGGTAGGTGGGACTAGGTGAGATTAAGAGTTCGGCACGGACTAGGAGGGCCGAGATGGCCTGTTTCCGTGGTGTGATTGTTATATGGTTATGGTTATATGGTTACAGTTCTTTTTTTTCCTTCCCAACCACTCACTGGCTATTCACTCTGTGTCCATGGAAACAACACATTTCAGTGTATGTGACAGATAAAACTAATCTTTATATCTTAATCTTTATACTTCAGCAGTTAGCATTGTGAAAGTCAGGAGGTCTCTTGGTAGTTGGTACTCACTGGAACATTTACATTCCACTTTGTTCCTGGTAGGGAAGGAACCAAGGGATCATGAGAAGGAGAACGTGAGGCGAATGCGTGAGATCCAGAAGAAATGCAGGGAGAAGGACCAAGAGCGTGAGCAAAATGGCCCCAAACCCATCAAAGCCTTGTGGAAGTCCCAGAAGTATGAATCTGTTCCTTCCAAAGTGATGGCTCGCTTACAGGTAGATACTTGTGAAAGCAGTAATGAACTGATGGAAGGTTCCTGAATGAGTATTGTTACGTATCCCGTAACTGGATCACTTACCAGCAAAAATAGAGAGGTCCGCTGAAGTCTGATGGTACCATTTTTAAACGTTTTTATTTATAAAGGGGCACAAAAGTAAGGTTAATACAAACATTCAGATAACATACGTCGTCAATACTCAATCTAAAGCGCAGGTATAGTAATAATCAATAAGAAATAAGCTCTCTCGTTGTCTAGGGGTAAGGTATATATTGTCCGCTGTATATCTAAAAGTCTCTTGCGTTCACTGCAGTTCCACCAGCTGCCGTCTTCTGGGGTGTCGCGGTGGTGCACTTTTGTTAGAGAGAGAGAGATAGAGATTGAAAGAAACAGTTACCCGGCGGGTTTTTTCCAACCTTTATGAGTTCGATCCATCGGAGTCTCGTTGGGGGGTGGCCGTTCACTTGTGGCCTCTCCTGTAGCTAAAGCCGTTCTTTCGTGGTGAGGTCGCCAATCCCAGGCAAGGAAAAGAAGGCACATGAACCCCCCCACCGGCTGTCGCTATTAAACGCTGTCGCAGGATTTCTAGCGTGTCTTCTGGTGCGTCTGGGGGGCCGTCTTTACAACCCCTCTTTTATCTGAACTCACGGGGTCTCAGATGTCAATCAGGTTGGGATGATGCAATCTCTCTCCATCTCTCCACCCACGTTGCCCTGAGGGTATACACGTAGTACAGTTCCCAATTCACAAAGGTGTCTCCATGAGACAATGACCACAGACGCCAGCTTTTGCCTCGACGTGAAACGAGGGACACCGCACGTATCTTTCTCTTCTCTTGGGTCATTGACTAGGGCATTCACTAGGGCTCTGGCGATTCTCACAAAGGAGGGGGCTGGGATCATAACAGTATA
Source organism: Hemitrygon akajei (assembly GCF_048418815.1). NCBI lineage: Eukaryota > Metazoa > Chordata > Chondrichthyes > Myliobatiformes > Dasyatidae > Hemitrygon > Hemitrygon akajei. Next base: position 219,182,358 of record NC_133124.1, on the reverse strand, counting down.
GAACAGTTCAGCCCACATTTTAACCTACTCTAAAATCAATCTAACACTTCCCTCCTACATTTTTCTATCATCCATGTGCCTATCTAAGAGTTTCTTAAATGTCCCTAATGTGTCTGCCTCTACCACCCTCACTGACAGAGTGTTCCACATACTCAGCAATCTCTGTGTAAAAAAATTTATCTGTGACATTTCTTCCCCTCCCCCCCAATATTTTCCTCCAATTACCTTAAAAATATGCCCATTGTGTTAGCAATTTCTTCCCTGGGGAAAAAGTCTCTGTCTGTCCACTCAATCTATCTCTCTCACCATCTTCACCTCTATCAAGTCATCTCTCAGCCTTCATTCCAAAGAGGAAAACTGTAACTCAACCTATCCTCATAAGACATTTTCTCTAATCCATGCAGCATCATGGTAAATCTCCTCTGCACTCTCTTGTAAAGATTCCACATCCTTCCTATGAGGTGACCAGAACTGAACACAATATTTTTTCACCCAGAGAGTTGTGGATCTACGGAATGCTCTGCCTCAGAAGGCAGTGGAGGCCAACTCTCTGGATGCTTTCAAGAGAGAGTTAGATAGAGTTCTTAAAGATAGCGGAGTCAAGGGCTATGGTGAGAAGGCAGGAACGGGGTACTGATTGTGGATGATCAGCCATGATCACATTGAATGGTGATGCTGGCTCGAAGGGCCGAATGGCCTACTGCCTCTATTGTCGATTCCAAGTGTGGCTAATCAGGGTTTTATAGAACTGCAATATTACCTCACAGCTCTTGAACTCAGTCCCTCAACTAATGATAGCCAACACATCATAACCCATCTTATCAACCCTTATCAACTTACACGGCAACTTTGAGGGATCTAAATGTGGACCTACAGTGGGAGGAGAATTGTCTGATGATGGTTAAGCAGAACACAGTAAATGACTGGCGTCTGTAGGAGGTAGTGCTGCATTAAGATTTATTGAGGGTCTGGATACTGGAGGAACCCTTCCCCCTGACACCCCCACACCATTTCAGGCAGTGTGTAGCAGAAATACATGGGACCAAATTGTGCCCAATAACTGTGGCCCATGTATAAAACTAGAATAAGAATCTGGATTATTATCACTGGCATGTTGTGAAATTAGTTGTTTTGCAGGAGCAATACAGAACAGTTGATAAAATAATTACTAAGTTATACTAAGAAATATATTTTTCAAAAAGAGCAGAATAGTCCAGAAGAAGAGTCTCAGCCTGAAACTTCGACTCTTTACTCATTTCCATAGATGCTGCCTGACCTGCTGAGTTCCCCCAGCATTTTATGTGTAGTACTCAGCAAAGTAGCGAGGTAGTGTTCATGGTTTCATGGACCGTTCAGAAATCTGATGGTGGAGGGAAAACAGCTGATCCTAAAATGTTGAGTATGTGCCTTCAGGCTCCTGTACCTCCTCCCTGATGGTGGTATTGAGAAGATGACATATCGTGGATGGTGAGGGTACTTTATGATGGATGCTGTCTTCTTGAGCCATCAGCCCTATAAACTATACGGACACTTTAAAAGTGCATTTTTAAGAAAATGCATGGATTCTTAAATATATGGCAGTAACCACTGGCACAGAGCACAGTTTCCCAAAATCTACCTGATTTCCTTTCCATTTTTGATTTGATTTATCTTCAGGAGAACTCATCGGTGAAGCCTGTGGATAAACAGCACTACCTTAAAGCACATTCACGATGTGGGACTGGGATTAGCCCAAAAAGATCCTCGTCGCCAAACCCAACAAAAGCAGAGATCTGTGCTGAAGCATCAGAGAGGGTTAACCTTGATGTGAGTGTACTATTGGACAAAATTCACAGGGTACTTTAAACATGACTGTTATATTCCGAATAAGATGAAGCTTTATTCTAACTGAGGAAAAGAATCAGAATTAACTTTATTATCATTGACATATATTGGGAAATTTGTTGTTTTGTGACTGCAGTACCATGTAAAACATAAAAAGTACCATGTTATAAGAAATATATAAATATTTCTTAAATTATATTTATATACTGCATATACACTCTGACCACTTTACTAGGTACAGGAGGTGACCTGGTATGGTCATCTGCTGTTGAAGCCCATCCACTTCAAGGTTTGACATGTGTATTCAGAGATGCTCTTCTCCACACCACTGTTGTAACATGTGGTTATTTAAATTACTGTCACCTTCCTGTCAGCTTGAACCTGTCTGGGCATTCTCCTCTGACCTCTCTCATCAAAAAAGTATTTTCACCCACTAGACTGCTGCTTACTGGATATTTTTTGCACCATTCTTTCTCTTTTTGCCTTATGTAATATAGTGCAAAGGGTGGCAGGATGGGGATGTGTTTCTACCAAAGGAGGTGTAAGGCACTCCATCCCTCTGCTGGTCTGCAGGTCACCCTTGGGCAAGGTGTAGCACCTCCTTAGCCTCTCCCCCCACCCTATTAGGGTCATGTGAAGCCATGGGAGCAGGTGGTGGATGGTCATATGAGCAGCCGGTGCAGATCACAAATCCTGGTTATGTGACCACCGACACCAGGCAGACAATCTCTGAAGAGTATTGATAATGGCTGGGGTCAACCATCTTGTAAAGACACTGCCCAGAAGAAGGCAATGGCAAGCCACTTCTGTAGAAAAATTTGCCAAGAACTATCATGGTCATGGAAAGACCGTGATTGCCCACGTCATAGGACACGGCACATAATGAACAAATGATATAGTGCAAAACTAATTAGGTAGTGTTCATTGTCTGTTCAGAAATGTGATGGTGGAGGCGAAGAAGGCATTCCTAAAGTGATGAGTGTTCTTTCAGGCTCCTGGACTTCCTCTGTGATGGTAGTAATGGGAAGAGGGCATGGCCTAAGTGTGGGGGTCCTCAATGATGGATTTTAGATGACCTGGATGCTGGGGAGGCTAGTGCTCATGATGGAGCTGGCTGCATCTACAACTCTCTGCAGCTGTTTCTGATCCTGTATTGTGGCCCCTGCATACCAGATAGAGATGTAACCAGTCAGAATGCTCTCACAGTTCACCTGTAGAAATTTGATAGAGTCTTTGACACCACTATTGTAACACTGTTACTAAATACCAAATATTTTAAAATTCCTAATGAAATTACCAACTTGGAAACATGCTGCCCAGAATAGATTTGGGAAGTGTTTAGTGTGGAACCATCCTGGTAATTAACATCTTTTTGCGATTGTGTAACTAAATCACCATCACTGTTGATGAGTACCAATCTGTTTATTTTTGTTTTATTACAGACTCAGGTCAAAGATATTAATATAGATTTCATTAGGCGTAATGCACAGAATGCGAGAAGAATGCCAGTGCGACGCTCCAAATCCCTGCAGTCCCTTACAGATGTTCTGGACAGGAAAGCAAAGGAACAACAGGAGTACATAAGCAAGAATAAAGGACAGCTACCCCAGTAGTAAGCATGGATTATTGGGGAACTCATCCTTTTTCCTTTCCTCCTCCTGGTTTATTTAAAATACTGCACTCAAATAACTCCCTCCATTTCCTTCATATTCATGTGTCTACCTAAAAGCTTTTTTAAAAAGAGATTCTTTCTTTCTTAAAGAGAAATATTGGATTCTTTATTTTTCACATGTACATTGAAACATACAGTGAAATGTGTCATTTGCATCAATGAATGTGTGCTGAGGGCAGCCCCTCACAACTCACTAATTGTAATCTATACTTTGGAATGTGGGTGGATATTGGAATACCCAGAGAAAACCCACGGAGCCACAAGGGGAACATACAAACTCTTTACAAGACAGTGGTGGGTATTGAACCCTGGCCCTAGAGCTGGTGCAGTAATGGCATTACGGTACTGTGCCACCGCCAAGCTGTCTGCTTGGTAATCCATTGTAGCTATGTACACTTTCTGCATAAAAGAATACTTACCCCTTACATCACCTTTAAAATTCACCTCTCTAGCCTTAAAACAATGTTCTCTGGTGTTTAATATTTCTACCCCAGGGTAAATATTCTGACCGTTTTCTCCAGGGATCTAACCTGGGATCCACGGACCCCTTGGTTAATGGTGTTGGCCCATGGTATAAAACGGTGAACCACTGGTCTACTCTATCTATGCTTCTTATAATTTGAAAAACCTCTATCAGGTGTCCCCTCAGCCTCCAATGTTCTAGGGAAAATGACCCAAATTATTCTAACCTTTCCTCATAATTCATGCCCCCCATCTAGGCAGCATCGTGGTAAACCTCTTCTCCACCCTGCCCAGTCTCCACATCCTTCCTGTAATGGGGTGACCAGAACTGCACACTCAATAAATAGTGATCTGACAGAAGTTTTATATAACTACAGAATAACCTGTTTACTCTTATTCTCAACTCCCACACCAATGAAGGCAAACAGCTTCTTAAAGCCATTTCATCAAAGCTGATCCACTTTTACTCTCAGCCCAATCTCCTGCCTTCTTCCCTGTTCCTTCGTGCCCTGACCGATCAAGAATCTATCAACCTCGGCCTGAAATATACAGGATTCCACAGATTCACTACTCTCTGGCTAATGAAATTCCTCATCATCTCCGTTCTAAAAGAACCCCCCTCTATTCTGAGGCTGTGTCCTCTGGTCTTGTACTTCTCTACCATAAGAAACATCCACTCTATCAAGGCCTTTCTGCATTCGATAGGTTTCAATGAGGTTATCTTCATTCTTCTGATTTCTAGTGAATACAGGCCCAGAGCCATCAAATGCTCTATATCACTCATAATATTGTGTACCTCTATGGAATAGCTCCTCATTCTCCAACCCTTTAGGGAATATAGTCCTAACCTATTCAACCTTTCCCTATAACTGAGGTCCACAAGTCTTGGCAACATCCTCGACCAACCTCCCATCCGGGGCCTTGTCAAAACCCTTGCTAAAGTCCATGTAGACAACATCTACTGCCTTGTTTTCATTAACTTTCCTGGCAACTTCCTCGAAAAACTCTATAAGATTGGATAGACATGAAGTACCGCATACAAAGCCATGCTGACTACCAAATACTTGTACGTATGTCCAGTCCCTTAGAACTCCTTCCAATAACTTACCAACTACTGAGGTGGGTAAATTATTCTTCCACGTATTTACAGGAAAATAAAAAATACCATAGAATTTATGAAAATCTATACATAAATGAAGTCTGACAAGACAAATTATACAAAAAATACTAAGAACCTGAGCTGTAAAAAGTCCTTGAAAGTGCATCTGTAGGTCATAAAACAGGAGTTCTTAACCTTTGTCATTCCAGTGAATCCTCTGGACCCCTTCTTATAATGATGTGTGTAAATATATAAAATAAAATACATAGGATTACAAAAGAAACCAATTCTATTGAAATACAGTTATCAAAATGCTAAAAAAATCAATCTTGTGATACAGTAATATATGTGCTTTATTTACACATTAAATAACAACTATACATTTAAAATATAGGCAAATTTAAAATAAAATTTTATTTCTTTAAAAACTTATCAGTGTTAAGGACCATCTGTCCTACTTGCAGAGGTAAATTGCAAGAGGGAGGTTAGAGGGGAGGGATGTGTGAACAAGGGAATCATATTGAACGTGATCCCAGTGTAAAACAGAGGGTGGAGGGAGGGAAAGAAAGATATGCTTATTCCTCTCCATAGATGCTGCCTGACCTGCTGAGTTCCTCCAGCACCTTATGTGTATTGTAAATGGTAGTATACGTACTTTGATAATAAATTAACTTTGAGCTTTAAATAAAGACCATTGTGAAGATTCACAGTCCTCTGGTTAAGAACCCCTGTTGTAGAAGCAAATAAGAGATATGGTAAGTGAAGATATCCACACCAGTTCAGGAGCCTGATGGTTGAAGGGTAGTAACTGTTCCTAAACTTGGTGGTGTAGGACATATGTCTTCTGTACCTCTTTCCTGATGGTAGTAGCACCTTATCCCAAACACACGAGATTCTATAGATGCTGGAAATCCAGAGTAATGCACACAAAATGCTGAAAGAACTCAGTTGGTCAGGTTGAATCAATGGAAAAGACATTTGGGCTGAGGCTGTTCTTTTGGACTGAAGAGGAGGAAGAAAGTTCCTCTAGCATTTTGTATGAGCACTTTAACTGCTGGCATAACCACTTCCAGTGAATTATGAACTTGGACCCCAAGATCCCACTGTACCTCAATGCTATTAAGGGGCTTACTATTAACTGTATACTTTCTCCTTTCATTTGACCTCTTAAAGAGCAACATCTCACACTTGGCATGTCCTTCATTTCAAAGTGAAATTGCCAAATTAAATGCTATTTGCTTCCCTACCTGTAACTTTCTTATGATCTTAGTTTTCCATTGAGAATAGCCAATCAATATTTGCTTTGTTTCCAGCTTAATTGAACGGCGGAACCAGTGGAGGAAAGAGGAGGAGGAACGACAGAAAAACATCCCCGACCCTAGCATGCCTCCCGGTCACACTAGGATGCCAGAGGATGAAAGGCTGGAAACACTCAGTTCCCTTTATCAAAGTACGTCCATGTGCTGTCCTTACTTTAGAGGATAACATATCGAACTAAGAATTTGTTAATTACCCTGCAGCATTTCAAGGAACACATTCAGTCATACACAGCACAAGGCACATATAGCCGATATAAGATAGTAGTAAAATAGTCACACAAAAAATATAGTCCAAATCCCTAGGTTCATGAATGTTGCATCAGTCTGTAGTCAAACACAACACCATTTGTTTAATGCCGAGCGAACACTGGAGAGCAGCACCAATGCCTCTCTCTTGGATGGCTACAAACAGGCGTCACTGCAGCTTGAGGCCTAGTTCTCTCTATGACCAAGGCCATGGAGCTCCTCTACTGCCCGCACAGCACAAGGCAAATATACCACATATAAGACAGTCATACAAAAAATATATATAGTTCAAGTCCATGACTCCACGAAGGTTGCAGCAGTCTGCATTTCAGCACAATACAGCTTGAGGCCGAGTCCTCACAATGACTGAGGCCATGCAGCTCTTCCACCCCCTCTGCCAACTGCACAGCACAAGGCACATAATAGCAGTAAAATACAGTCACACAAAAAAATAGTCTGAGTCCCCGAGTCCATAAATGTTTAAGCAGTCTGTAGTCAAATACAATACAGCTTGCTTTCTGCCGTGTGAGCACTGGGGACAGCACCGACACCTCTCTCCTGGACAGCTGCAAACAGGCAACACCGCAGTTTGATGCCTGGTCCTGCCTATGACTGAGGCCACGCAGCTCCCCGCCATTCACCAATAAACTGGTGAACTGGCTGGAATGGTTTTTCACTTTGGATAATCCCACACACTTCTACCTCAGTACCTTGTGTAAATCAATTTCAGACAAAACGGTGCTCAATGATAATAAATCTGAAAACAAATAAGTGAAATCGTTTGGAAGTTACTGCAAAAGCAGAATGTGAATGCACATGTCATCACTAATTCACTGGACTCTTGAGAAGCTCACATTTGTTGCTCAAACACCTTATTTGTGCACATTGTTCTGAAGTCTGAAGAAAGAAATGCCATTTTTACACAGAATTGACTAGTTGCATACAGATAATGACCAATTGGTAACCTTGTGGACATTCAGGTTCCTTATTTACATAATTAATCACTCCAATAATATAGATATTAAGTGAATAGAAACTACAAGCTAACAACTGATGATACTTTGAAGTTAGTAAAATAATTGTCCCCTCATTGGTGTGTGTGCCTTGAATCCTTACATTATATCCTTGTCTCTGTATGCCAAATGGTTCTGATTCCCTGCTGTGCAAAGGGAAGCGAAGTACTTCAAACACCTCTCTTGCCTGGGCTGACTGCACTCTATCCTTAAACGATCCTTGCCTAGACATTGTCTTAACCTTTGCCTTGCTGCAACTTCCACACATAGAGCACATCTCTGAACTCGTTTTACCTTCTGTTCCATGGAGAGCTTTATGGTAGCTCTCCATGTGGATGGAAGCAAAGTGGAAGGAAGAGGTTTGGATTAAATACAACTCAACTCAGCTGCTAACAATGGAACTAATTATAGAGCAACACTTCTAGAAATCTTACAGTAATTTTTGAAATGGATGATAATGTACAAACTAAACTTTACAGATTTATAATTTTTTTTTCTAGACAATGAAACCTTTTCCCTCATCAGAACAACACTAGTGTTGTCCAGTTTTCTTTTAATTTCCTGAGAGCCATTTTTTTCCTCTTCTGGTCCAAATCCAAGAAAAAGTATTTTCAGGTCAGGTTTGGCCAGAGTAATTGCAGTGTTTTCTTTGGAGAGCTCCTAGCTGTGGTAAAAAGAAATGTTTTTTTAATTACACAAGAGAATGACCTTTGAAGTAAGCGTGAAAGTCAGAAAGTTAGAACGGCAGATGCTGGAAGTTAAAAGCAGAATAAAAGCAGAAAATACTAAAATACACAGCAGACCAGTCAGTGTCTGATGATGATAGGAACCTGTGTGGGAAAGCTTTTAAAGTGGAACAACCATTGCACTGGGGTAGTTCCACTCCCTAAACCTCACAAGCCCGATTTCGGTGGTACAGGTGATCGTCACAACTGGAGGCCTCTTCGGTTGCAGTGGATGGCCGTGACATCTTCTGTGCCTCGCCCTCCATAGAGTGTTGCAGAACTGCTATCCTGGCCATTGGATCTCACAGTAGATCTCATCCACCCAGTCCAAGGAGTTAGCTTTGCAAGCTGGGACAGGCATATCCCTAACTCACGGTGTTTGAGGCATACTGGCTACCCTCAATTGGCTTAGCCTGCCTGTTGAAGCAATGTAGCAGGGTGTGGTTGCTATTGCTGAAACCTGATGAAATATCATTCACCTGGAGCATTAAATCTGTTTCTCTCTACACAGGAGCCATTTTATTTGTAGTTCCTGTGTTAGTTAATCTGAACTAGCTGCTCACCTTGCTTAATCTGCTTCTTGCCATCTCTTACCTGTAGCTCAAAAGCAGCTGACCAAGCAATTGCTGATGTTTCCCGTACAAGTGGATACCATTGGCATGCAGAATCGACGCACGGACCTTGAGAAGAAGCTGGCAGAGATTGAAGAGGCCATCAAAATCTTCTCAAGACCCAAAGTTTTCATCAAAATCAATGACTGAGCAGCTCTATGAGGTAAAAATCCAGTTTGTAGCAACATTTCTGTTTACAATTTGGATTAACATTTTTGATCAATATGGAAAGGGGAGAAGAGAATTGAGGTAATTAGGTTGTTAGCTGTTAGACTATATACGATTTATTGCAGATTGACAGAGTTTATTCTCATTTATTTATTTAGAGATATAGCACGTTAACAGACCCTTCCTGCCCAAAGAGCCTGCACAGCCCAATTGCACCCAATTGACCTACTAACCCATACTCCTTTGGAATGTGGGAGGAAACTAGAGCACCTGGAAGAAATCCACACGATGACAAGGAGAATGTTAAAAACTCCGTACAGACAGCGATGAAATTGAACCTGGGTCACTGGCATTAGCATTATGTTAACCATTACGCTACCATACCGCTCCTAACTATTTGTGACATTAAGCTCAAAAGATGGATTGTTTGACATCTTTTTGGCCCTAAGATGAAGAAGAGGAAATCAAACATCGTTCTGGTCTGAATGGGCTTATAATAACCATTATTATAAGTGTGAATTGTCCATATCCTAATTGTTATGATTCATGTTTTCATATGTCGCCAAGGTCTCACCACTTACTATTACAACCTTTTCCAACTACATAACTCTCGTGCTTGTTCCAAAGTTCTAGAACTCCTAACATAGGTTTTGTTAACTCCATTTTTCCTTAAAGCCCATTTAATAAACGTGCCTTAATTTTTCTTTCTGTAACTTGTGTCAAATGTTGAAATATAACACACTTGTAACCCCCACAAAATGCTGGAGAAACTCAGCAGGTCAAGCAGCACCTATGGAGGGGAATAAAGAATCAATGTTCCAACTGAGACCCATTATCAGGATGAGGATCTCAGCCTGCAACATCAACTGTTTGTTCCTTTTAGTAGATGCTGCTTGACCTGCTGAGTTCCTCCAGCTTTGTGCGTGTGTGACTTTGGATTTCCAGCACCTGCAGAATCTCTTGTGTTTATAACTCACTCTGAAGTACTTCGAGATATTTTATTCTGTTAAAGTACAAGTCAGTAATGAAATGGAATGAATATAGAAAGATTAAATTGATGTTGTTGGGATTGACTAAAGTGAATCCCTTTGGAAACTGGCTCACTTGCACCTAATGTCTAACTATGAAGAATAGTTACCCAAGTGTGATACTGATTCTGTTAAAGTTGTGTAACTTTAGGAGAGATGACAGTAAAGGTGAGAACGTTATCTGAAATTTATCTTTAAAAAGCTTGTGATTTTGTTCATCTCTGAATTAGAATTAGAGAGATGTTTATGGAAGGTGAAAATGGAACCTATTTTATGCTCTAATTACTTGACTCTGAACTGTTTGTTGGTTGTGGTCCCTTTACATTACAGGCTTTGAGCCGAGATGTTGCTGGATGCCAGAAACCTACAGGAAGCCAAGGCACACTGTGATTCCTGAGTCTGATGATAATCTTTCCCACAAATCTGTAAATAAATTATCAGAATATTTTTAAAAAGAATTATATGTTAATTTTGTATTATCAATGTTATTAAATTCATTTTTGAAAGAAAAGTGATTTAATTTTATTTGATTTACTTAATAAATTAGTGACTGAATGTATAACTATATGTTGCCATAGACTCAATAGGCCAAAAGGCCTGCTTCTGAGATGATTCTGGCTATGACTCTATATTGGTGCAATTTCAACCTTAGTTCTTTGATGAACATCGCCAGTTTTATAAAATTGCTTTTGAATTTACATATATGCACGTCAAGGTAAGTTGACACTCCAATGCAGTGGCCACTCTGGGTCCAACTAAAGGTGTATTAGTTTGTCCTCTACTTTTTTAAGATCACAAGTTATTGCTAGATACTAAGAATATCAAGCACTGCAGGACTATCCTATCAGTGTCACTCAATAGCAATGGAGCTGGACTTACTGTGTACCATTGTTGTGTTGTCACCTGGACTTGTTGCATATCATTATGCTGAGATGGTGCACAATGTGACTGATTGTCTTGGAAGTTTTTTATTGTGATCACAAGACCCTGTTGGACTTCAGTAACATAGAATACTGCAAGTCTGGTTCACTAGTTCATCGGTGAGACCAACAGCAGGGGAGCTGCCTTGCCTTGGTAGTGGTAAGGAATAGGCCCTCACATTGGGGTCGCCTGTTGCAGTTGCCCTGGGGTGGAGATGCCAGAAGTGGTGTGGGAGAGAGCAGAGGCCTCTCTCTGGTGTGTTGGTATCCGCACAGGGTTGAGAGCAGACACTTCCTATCGGTGCTGTCCTCAAGTGTTCACTTGGTGCTGCTCTCCAGTGTTTGCTCAGTGGAACAACAAGCTGGACCAGAACAACTTGCCATCAATCAGTCATGCCCCTCAGGGACTTGGGCTATATTATTTTTTCTTTGTAACCATATACTTTCCTGAAATCGTAACCTTATGTGTTACTTGTGTGTTGTGGGTAATTTGTTTTGCAGCTTGGTCCTGGAATAACACTGTTTTGTTTGGCTGTATTCATATATGATTGATAATTAAGCTGTACAACAGATCAGAGGGGAGCTACAGCTGTTTGTTTCTCATCTTACTGATGGCACTGGATCATGATTCACAGCTTCCCTGTACTTGTAACAAAGCAGGTACCTGGCATTTTAATCAAACACAAAACAATTCTGCCCTCCAAATACTAATTTTTAGCTTTTTGTTTAGTAGCTAATTTTCCTATTTGGGCAGTCATCTATATTCACATCACCTCACACACATACAAAAGAGATCAGCTGGAAATAATGTCTATGTGTTGAACATATGACAAGATAGAATACTACAAATTGATTTCTTCAGGTCAGCAGTGGAGATGAGTACATTTCTTCCTTGTATTTGTGCTTTAATACTTTAAAATTTGTTACTGATTCCTTTTTAGTTCCACAACTAAAGGTATTTACAAACAAAGGAGGCACTGTGTACGTGTTAAAGGTTATAAGAAATTATTTTTATTAGAATTATATAAAATACAGAAAGAAAGAAAAATGGTTAATAAAGTAGTAAAATGCAAAATAATATTTATTAACCAATCAGTAAAGCATGTCACACAAAATACTGCCAGAAGGGACTGTCTCTCTCCCCCTTCCCCTCCCCCTCTCCCTCTCCCTCTCCAGCTCTTAGCACTGGTCGTAACCCAGTCTAAAAGAAGATTACCATTAGGACCAAGAAATTACCTTTTTTATACCCTTCAAAACCTTTTACTCTAATTTTTTCCCAGTTAAATGTGCTTTTCACCGTTATCTACTCTTCAAGGTGTAGACAGGTGCTCACACTAAATTTTCAAAACATGGCTGTGGACTGGTTCCCTTTCTCAAAACATTTCCGATCCAGACCAACAGTCCTGACGAAGGGTCTTGGCCCGAAATGTTGACTGCTCATTTCAACTGATGCTGCCCGACTCCAGCTTGTTTGTACGTGTTGATTTGACCACAGCATCTGCAGTGTACTTTGTGTTGACCATATTTTTCCTATAAGCTTCCATTTTGTGTTACACATTTTAGCAGATACCAAGGAGGATGTAATGGCACAATTAACGCACACCATGGCATCCTGCATGCATGTGAAGAACAGGAGGATGACTAGAGTGAGGTTAGGACCAATCACAGTTAAAAGAGGAAATGTGCCTGGAAATGGAGGAGGTAGGGGAGGTCCTTAACATTGCTTCAGCTCTCACCAATGAGAGGGACCTGTATGAATATGAAGACAGGCTAATGCTAGAGGGCATCTGATTGGAAGAAAGCATTGGGAGGATGCCAGGCAGTTTAATTTACACAGGGTGGTAGGTGCCCAGAACACCTTGCCAGGGCAGATATTAGAGATCTTTAAGAAACTTTTAGATAGCCTCATGGATGGTAGAAACATGGAGGATTATGTTGGAGGGAAGGACCTACTCAAAGGTCACACAACATTGTGGGCCATAGAGCCTGTACGTGCTGTATGCTCTATGTTTTAGAGGACCCGTCCTTGGCCCAACACGTAAGTGCTTCAGAGGACCCGTCCTGGGCTCAGCATGTGAGTGCAATTATGAAGAAAGCACAAGTACTTCCTTAGTAGTGTGCGAAGATTCAGCATGACATCTAAAACTTAAAATAACTCTATAGATGTGTAATGGAGAGTATATCGAGTGGCTGTATCATATTCTGGTGTGGAAACGCCAATACCCTGGAACCGAAAATCCAACAAAAATTAATGGATTCAGCCCAGTTCATCACTGGTAAAACACTTCTAACCATAGGAAAGCAGCATCTATCATCAAGGACCTTCACCACTCAGGACATACTCTTCTTGGTATCATCAGGTAGAAGGTACAAGAGCCTCAGGACTCATGCAGCCAGGTTCAGGAACAGTTCCCCTCAACCATTAGGCTTTTGAACCAGAGGGGATAATTTCCCTTTCCTCATCATTGAAATGTTCCCACAACCTAGGACTCACTTTCACGGACACTTGATCTCATGTTCTCAATATTTATTATTTATTTTTTGTATCATTTGTTTCTTTTAGTATTTGCAGTTGTCTTTTGCACTCTAGTTGAGCGCACTAGTTCTGCATCTTTCACTGATTCTGTTATAGCTACTATTCTATAGACTTGTTGAGTATGCCCCCAAGAAAATGGATCTGAGTTTTATAAGGTGACATATATGTACTTTGATAATAAAATTTACTTAGATCTTTAATATGCTACTATGCATTACGTACTGTATTTCCGGCAGATCTTTGACATTTTGGTGAAGGGTCTCGGCCCGAAACGTTGACTATTCATTGCCCTCCGTAGATACTGCCTGACCTGCTGAGTTCCTCCAGCATTTTGTGTGTGTTGCTCTGCATTTCAAGCTCTTGTGTTTATGAAATAAAAGTGCTTTGCTTGTCCTCCATTGGGACTTCCCTCAGCCTGCAGAACATTTATTCCTACCCTGGCGTCCCACGCACCGAGTTTAATGCAACCACAAACAAATAAGCAGAGATGATCTAATATCTTTATCGATTTGAGGGCGCGCTCGCGACGGTTTAAAGGCTCTGGTGATGGGAGGAGACGCGCGAGGAGCAGAGCGCGTGTCCGCGAGTTTAAATGTCCTGGTGGCGGGTCGCGCGCGCGGTTGGAGATATCACGGGCCGCACACGCGCGCCGTCCATGATGTCACACGGGCGCGCGCCTCGCGCCGGGTTAAATGCTCCGGTTGGCGGGTCGCGCGCACGCGGCCTGTCGACGCGGCTGCAGCCTCGGTATTGTCCTGAGCTGAAGCTGGGATTTACTCTCCGCAGGTCTGAGCGCCGCCACCATGAGCAAACGGAAAGCGCCGCAGGAAACGCTGAATGAAGGGATCACCGACTTCCTCATCGGTAAGCGGCGATGCGGGGGACCGAGGCCGCGGCCTTTCCGTAGGGAATGCTCTGTCAGAACTGAGGGCATTAATCCTCCACTGCCCTCCTCCTTCCCTTGCTCTCCTATCAGATTCCTCCACCTATCACCTTACAGCTTCTCACTTCTTCCTCCCCTTCACCTGGTCTCACTTGTCACCTTCCTCTTCCGCCACCTTTCTTCCCCCCTTTTCCAGTCCGGTTGAAGGATCTCGCCAGAAATACCGACTATTCGCTCATTTCCGTAGAAGCTGCCTGACCTTCTGAGTTCCTCTGACATTTTGTTTCTGTTGCTCAGGACTAATTCCTTTGCACCATTAGTGGGTTCCAGTATTAACCCCGAGTTTCCTCTTTTCAGCATGTTGTTCAAACTTATGTTTATGGGCAACTCTGAATCTCACTGTCATTATGTTCTGTGTCATATGACGTGAGCAATCATAGTCTTACCATCTGTCTTTAATCTGAGAAGTTCTAATGGGCTTTTCAGAACTTTTGCCTGTCAGTCCCTTGATTTAAATCATGAATGTCATGCATTGTCAACTACAACTTTTTCTTCCATCAATTTTTCCCATCACTACAAGGTGTTCGAGCTTCTCCTTCATGGTAATAAGTTCTCATTTTAATCACCCTTAACCTCAACCAGTTCCAATTTGGAAGATGTCAGTAGTTATTGTAATATATGTAAATATATGACATATGGATGTAAGAAAAGAGAGCTATGTGAGAGAGATGGCGTAGATTAATCTTAGAGTTAGTTAAAAGGTTGGTGCAGCACTGTGGGACGAAGGGCCTGTACTGTGCTGTCCGATGTTCTATAACTGATGTGTGTTGACTACTTTGTCAGTAATCATTGCCTTCTCTCTAGTAAAATTCTACTTTTAATGTGGATGAAAAAAAAGATAGCCTTATTAAATAATAATTTATATTAGATTAAGAAATTAGTCAACTACTGTCATATTTATAAAATGACAATGTAGAAAATAAACTTTGTAGAAATAAACAATGTAGAGAATAAAAAAGATCTGATCGGTAAGAATATTGAAATGGGATATGTGGGTGGAGTTACATCTCCACCAAAGGAAGTATAAGATGCTCCTTCCCTCCGCTAGCCTGCAGATCACACTTGGGCAAGGTGAAGCACCTGCTTAGCCCCCGATCAGGTCACGTGAAGCCATGGGAGCAGGTGGTGGATGATATGAGCAGCAGGTGCGTATCACAAGTCCTGGTTATGTGACCACTGATGCCAGACAGATAATCTCTGAAGAGTATTGATAATGGCTGGGGTCACCCATCTTGTAAAGGCACTGCCCAGGAGAAGAAAAAACTGCCAGGTACAGTCATGGTCATGGAAAGACCACAATCGCCCATGTCACAGCACATAATGATGACGATGACAAGAAGGACATGAATTGCACATGAATCAGACCTCTTTGTTTTGTTCTATTTGTAGAGCAGCTCATTCATTGGAGAACTGAGTTCAGAGTAAAATGTGAGCTGATGAACAAGGCACTTTGGATTTATGTACCTCTTGAAGACTTCCTTGGTGGCAGGAACTGGCCGAGAGTCTTTTGATCCTGTGTGTTGGAGTCTCTGTTGCAGGGAATGATAAAGCCAATAAGAATGCTCTCCACACTACATCTGTAGCAATTGGCAAGATACCAAATCTCAAATACCTAATGAAGTAGAGCCTCTGATATGCCTTCTTCAATGATTGCGTTAATGTGTTGGGGCCAGGTTAGATCCTTTGAGATGTTGAGTTGAGACTGCTCACCCTGTCCACCACTGACTTCTCAATGCTGTGTGTTCTCCTGAATTCCTTTACCACAATCTCGGTCTTGCTGACATTGAGTGTGAGGTTGTTGTGACATCACTCAAACAACCAATCTATCTCACTCCTGTATGCCTCCTTATCACTATCTGAGATTCTGCCAACGACAGTGATGTCATCAGTGAATTTATAGATGACCTTTGGGCTGTGCCTAGTCACACAGTCATGTTCATCGAGAGGCTAGAGCAGTGGGCTAAGCCTACGTTCTTGAGGTCTGCCTGCATTGATTGTCAGTGAGAAGGAGATTTTATTACCGATCTGTACTGATTGTGGTCTCACAATAAGTAAGTCAAGGATCCAATTGCAGAAGCCCAGATTTTGAAGCTTGTTTATTAGTGGTGAGGGGAAGGTGGAGTTGAACACTGAGTTGTAATTGATAAATAGCAAACACACATGTTTTACTGTTATCTAGGTGCTCCAAAAGTGAGTGGAGATCCAGAGAGATTGCATCCGCTGTAGATCTGGTAGACAAATAGTAACAGGAGATGAGCTTTTCTTAAAAAATGAAGATTTATTGAAATCTTCAGATTCAGATTCAGTTTATTGTCATTTAGAAACCACAAATGCAATGCAGTTAAAAAATGAGACAACGTTCCTCCAGAATGATATCACAAAAGCATATGACAAAACAGACTACACCAGAAAATCCACATAACGTTTGTCAATCCCCATTCCAGAGTCCGGAGAGGCTGCTGCGTATTAATATCGCACTACCGTCTTAGCGTGTTCCCTGGAAAGGAGCTCCAAATCCACCAGACAAACAAGACCAAAAACTAAAGCTACAAGACCTGTACAAAACCAAATAGTTACAACATATAGTTACAGCAGTGCAAACAATAGCATAATTGATAAAAAAAAACAGACCATGGGCACAGTAAAAATAGTTCAAAGATGTTAAAGGACTATAAGTTCAAAAGAAATCACCACACAGTTTCCACAAGTCCCCAGGGTCCCGACAGACTCGCCATCCCACGCCGGCGGCAGAAGGGAATACCCCTGCTATGGACTTCCACGGTGCCGCCCGACTCAGCCTCACAGACGCAGCACACAATGAAAGCTCCGTTGAACCCAGCCTCGCAGACGCAGCACACACCAAAAGCGACCTGACCGCAGCGGACTCCGAGTCCGTCGAACCTCCGAGCCGACGACCATCCCCTCCGGCACAGCTTCTCCGAGCACCATCCTCTGCCAAGCGTATTAAGACAGCCCCGCCAACGGCCACCGGCAACACGACCCCGAGGACTGGGGGCCTGTTCTTCCCAGCAGAGTCCTGGACCTCACAGAACCTTGCAACATTTGGCTGTAAAACTATTTACCTTTTGAGGTGTTCGCTAATGTAGATATTTTTTCAAATTGAGTTTCCTACAAATAATTTAAAAAGAACTTAAATAAAAGTCTATTCAAAGAAAAGTTATAGCAGCACACACAAAATGCTGGTGGAACTCAGCAGGTCAGGCAGCATTTATGGAAGTGAACAGATAATCAACGTTTTAGACCGAGACCCTTCTTCAAGAAAAGTTATAGCCAGCTGAAACCAAAATTTCAATATTGTGGAATTGTTGCTGGGTTGGAAGTGAACAAATGTGATCTTGCTTCTGTAGAAAGGAGGGAAAAGGAAAAGGAGAGTCACTAGACCAGTTTGCATCCATAGTATTAGAATCAGATTTTAATATCATTGGCATATGTCATGAAACTTGTTGTTTCCTGATAAGTGGTGGTGCAAAAAATAGTGAGATAGTGTATGTGGGTCATTGTCCATTCAGAAATCTGATGATAGAGGTGGAAAACTCTGTTCTCAAAATATTGAGTGTGTGTCTTCAGACTCACATACCACCTTCTTGATGTTAGCAATTAAAAGATGGCATATCCTGGGTGATAGGGGTCCTTAACGATGGATGCCGCCTTTTTGAGGCATTGCCTTTTGAAGGTAAATCCTGGATGCGGAGGAGGGTAGTGCTCATGATGAAGCAGGCTGAGTATGCTACTTTCTGCAGTGGCCTCTCCGTACTAGTCGGTGATGCAACCAGTTAGAATGCCCACCATACTGCATTTAGAAATTTGCAAGTGTCTTTGGTGACATACCAAATCTCCTCAAACTCTGAATGAAATATATCCACTGTCATGCCTTCTTTGTAATTGCATCACTATGTTGGGCCCAAGATAGATCTTCAAAGAAGTTGACACCCAGGAACTTGAAGCTTCTCATCCTTTCCTCTTCTGATCCCTCTATGAGGACGGGTGTATGTTCCCTCGAGTTCCCCTTCCTGAAGTCCACAATCAATTCCTTGGTCTTACTAAGGTTGAGTGCAAGGTTGTTGTGACACCACTCAACCAGTTGATCTACCTTACTCCTGTACATCTCCTCATCACCATCTAAAATTCTGCCAACAATGGTTGTGTTATCGGCAAATTTATAGATGGTGTTTGAGCTGTGCCTAGCCACAAAGTCATGACTGTAGAGAAGGTAAAGCAGTGGGCTGAGCACACATCTTTTAGATATGCAGGTGTTGTCAGTAAGGAGGAGATGTTATTTTTAATCCATACTGACTGTGGTCTCCCAATGAGGAAGTCAAGGATCCAGTTGCTGAGGGAGGTACAGAAGCCCAGGATTTGGAGCTTGTTGATTAGTACTGAGGATGTGATGGTGTTGAATGTTGAGCTGTATTCAATGAATAAGTAGCTTGAAATAGGTAATGCTATTGTCAAGGTGGTCCCAAGACTGAATGGAAAACCAATAAATCATCCTCCACTGCAGACCTATTGTGGTGATAGGCAAATTGCAGCAGGCCCAGGTCCTTGCTCAGGCAAGAGTTACTCTGGCCATGACCAAACTCTCAAAGTACTTCATCACAATAGAAATGAGTGCAACTGGGTGATAGTTGTTGAGGCAGCTCACCCTGCTCTTCTTGGGTGCTGATATGATTTCCACTCTTTTGAAGCACCTCTGACTGCTGCAGTGAGGGATTGAAGATTTCCTTGAACACTTCTGCCAGTTGGTTGATGGAGGGTTTCAGTGCCCTATCAGGTACATCATTGGGGCCAGACACTTTGCAAGGGTTCACCCTTATGAAAGATGTTCTGGTGTCAGCCTCTGAGACAAGAGTCACTACGAGGGGTGATTGATAAGTTTGTGGCCTAAGGTAGAAGGAGTCAATTTTAGAAAACCTAGCACATTTATTTTTCAAAATAGTGTCCTGCTACATTTCCACACTTAGTCCAGTGGTTGTGGAGCATACGGATCTTGGACCTTCAGAAAGTGTCCACAGCAGTAGTGATTGATAAGTTTGTGGCCTAAGGTAGAAGGAGATGAGTTCTACAGCTCTCATTACAGGCACATGCAGGTGAACTCTTTGAGTGATTATGCAGTGTTACGAAGGATGAACAGCTCTGATGGGCAGAAGGGTGCAAGGTTGCCCATGTCCCCCTCCCCTGGGAGGATTACAAACCGTTACTGTTGCCAGGCTGTTAATGAGAGAGAAAGAGATGGAACAAAAACGTACTTGGACTGGAACATCTGCTGCTGATAAGGGAGAGGAGAGGAGCCATTGATTTACTGTTATGTCTTTTGGAGAGGGCTGTTTACTTGGTACTATTCTGTTTATTAAAATTCCTCAGTGGAAAGCTGGAGTGGGCTGGTTTGATGGGCTAAACCATTCAAAACTGATTGACATCTGAGACCCCGTGAGTAGGGATAAAAGTGAGGTCTGGGGAGACACCCCTCAGACACACCAGGAGACGCACCAAGAGACACACTAGTGAGCACTGTTTAAGTGTTGGAACCCACGAGAAAAGTGGGGGGGGGGGCATCGGAGACCGAACGAAGGATCGGTCAATTTTAACTCACAGTGTTTATAGCGAGGCCGGTGGGGGCTTGTGTGTGTGTCCACCCTTGCCTGGGTGACGAGTCCACCACGGGAGAACGGTCTAGCTAAAAGACAGAGGGGTCATGCTTGAATGGCCACAACAACACATCGACGGATCAAGATCGTAAAGGAAGGTTTGCAAGACAATAGCTGTCACTGTTTGATCGCCCTCTCTCTTTCTCTCTCTCTCTCTCCAATTACAACAAAAGAACCAACAACTACTTCAGCCTACATGAATTGAACTGAACTTTATACTTTCCCATGATAATTCATTATCCCCTAGACAACGATAGAGCTTGTTTATTATTGATTATTATTATACCCACACTTTTAGGTTTAGTATTGCTAACGTGTATTATCTGTATATTTGCATTGTTGATATTGATTTGTATATTTTACTAATAAACACTGTTTTGAAAATAGTACCAGACGCCAATGGACACTTCTGTCTTTGCTGGTAAGACACCCAGTTACGGGGTATGTAACAAATCGGGGGCTCATCCGGGATTTGATACCTAATTGGGGAGCCAGTGAATCAGGCTATATGTCCATTATTTGTTCTGGTTGCGTGGGTAACCAGACAGGAAACCAGCAAAGATGGATATAGACAAATTTTTAGAAAATCTGACTTTGAAGGCGCTAGAGGATGCCAAAATGACGGACTTGGTGAATATTGCGAAAGGTTTAAATATCACAGAGGTGAAGTCGTCAATGAAAAAGTGGGAGATCCAGAGGGCCATATATGGACAAGGATATGTTTTCGGCTGGGGTATTGGATCTGTTCCTGGAAAAGAAACCAGTTGTTGGGGTGGTTCAGTTACAGTTGGAAAAATTAAGGTTGGACGTGGAGCAGAAGAAAAGGGAGTATGAGCTCCAGCTAAAGGAGAGGGAGCATGAACTTAGGTTAAAACAGTTGGAAGCAGAGGAAAGGGAAAAGGAGAAACAGAGGCAGCATGAGCTGGACATGGAGAAGTTAAAGCAACAGGGAAGAGTCCAAGGGGCAGACCGAGAGGAGAAGTTTAATGTTAGTAGGGAGTTTAAGTTAGTACCTCCGTTCGAGGAGACAGATGTTGACAGTTACTTCTTGCATTTTGAAAAGGTGGCAGTGAATCGGAAGTGGCCTAGAGATCAGTGGGTGGCGTTGTTACAAAGTGCATTAAAAGGGAAGGCTCAACGGGCATATGCGGCGTTGTCTGAGGGGGAGTCTGAGGATTATGAGGAAGTAAAGCAGGCTATCCTTCGGGCCTACGAGTTGGTACCTGAGGCATATAGACAAAAGTTCAGAGATTTAAAGAAACTGTGGAATCAGACGTATGCAGAGTTTGCCTATGAAAAGGGTGTGCTCTTGGATGGCTGGTGTGCTGCAGAAAAGGTGGAGGAGGATTTCCATCGTTTCAGAGAGTTAATTCTGATTGAGGAATTTAAAGGTTGTGTTTCGGATAATATCCGGATGTATCTGAACAAGAAGCCGAATAAGTCTATATTGGAATTTGCCAGGTTCGCAGATGAATATGCCCTAACCCACAAGACAAAGTTTTCCTCAAATAAAAGTTATCAGAAAGGTAGTAGGGACGGTAAAGAAAGTCCACTGGCTAAGGCAGAGAATAAGCCGGGAGCTAGTGGTAAAGGTAAGGAGGAAGAAAAGCAGGCTGGCAGGAAAGTTCCTGGCTTGACCTGTTATAATTGTGGAAAGGTTGGTCATATTGCATCTAAGTGCTTTGCTCTGAAGAAGGAGACAGGAAAAGGGAAAACAGCAGTCCCTACAGGGTGTATTGAGTTGATCAGCAAATCGACGAGAAAGGCCAAGGTAGATAAAATACGAGAGGGGCGTGAGAAATTTATTTCAGAAGGGACAGTGTCTGTGAAAGAAGGAGAGACCCCAGTTCCAGTGAGAATCTGGAGAGATACTGGGGCTGATCAGTCATTGATCCTAAGTAAGGTGCTAGATTTTGGTCCTGAGACTGGAGAGGTAGTTTTAAGAGGTATAGGAAAAGGGACAGAAGCTGTACCTTTGCATGGGATCATTTTAAAATATGACCTGGTATCTGGACCAGTCGAAGTAGGGGTGCGGTCAGAATTACCGAGAGACGGCGTGGACGTCCTTCTTGGTAATGATTTAGCAGGTGGTGACGTGTGTTCAGCAGTGAAGCTGACGAGCAAGCCTGTGAGTGCTGAGGACCCACCCCTGGATTCTAAGATCTATCCCGCATGCGCGATCACTTGCAGCATGTCGAGAAAGGCGGCTGAGAAAGAGGACAGTTTAAATGAGTCCAGTGTTGATTTGGCTGAGACGTTTTTACCGACGCTGTACCAAGAGGGGTTAGGGGATGGTGAAGCGGAGAATAGGGAGGTGAAAGAGAGTAAAGGAGAGGAGGTAGACCTACCCTTAGCCAGGAGGGACTTTATAGAGGCACAGAGTAAAGATGAGAAACAGATAAGGCAGTTAGAAGGTCCAGGGTTGGACACGGATGATCTGTCTGGCTTGACAGAACTGTTTGAAGAAGTTGAAAAATTTAAATGTGTTACCGATAATGATATAAGGGCAGTCGTAGATGAAAAGGATGCCGCTACCTTGAAGGAGTCTGCTGGATTAGCAGATGAAGTTGTTTTAATCCGCAGGGTTGAGTTTACTCCGGATGGGAGTTGCCCAGAGAGTAACTGGGAGGATCAGGGGAACTTAGAAGTTGAAAAAGGGACTGGTATGGAAAGCCTGGAAGAGGTAGATGTCCCGTTTGAGTGTGTTCAGGGTGTGGATGCACAGGATACTGAACCTAGTATTGAAACTCAGGAAAAGTCTGAGGTATCTGATTTAGTTGAAAAGGAATGCTGTCCTTTTGGGTCAGATGGACTTGGTTCAGTGAAGAGAGGGTTAACCTTGGTACCAGTGGAGAGTGAGAATTCTCAGTTGTTTGTGTTAGGAGGTGTGGTAAAAGTTAGTGAGGAGATGAAAGCTGGTGATGTGAATATTATTGAAGGAGAAGGGAAAGGTGTTGTTCCTAAATTGAATAAAGAAAATTTAAAGTCTGAATTGGTTTTGGAAGCAGTAACCAGGTTGAAGGAACAATGGCTTGTTAACAAGGTGCCTGTGAATTACAGTTTGTTTTGGAATTCAAAGGTAAACAACTTGCTGATGTTAGTCAAGGAGGTGATTTGGTGAGACAGAATCAAAAGTGTTGTTTTGACAAAGAGGGATCACATGCGGATGTGAAACTGAAAACTAATAGAATGAAGGGTCCTGAAGATAAAATTAATGACTTGCTTAAAAATAAAGAATTGTGTGGAAGTTCAGAGAATAGGCTGAGTTTGGAAAACATTGGTGATAAGAATACTCCTATGAAAGGAGTATGCGAAGGCCTATTCCACATGGTGTTTCCACCTGGTGAGCAAGTTAACCATGTGAGAGTTAAATGGAAAAGGGGCAAAGGTTGACAAAATGCCACTTTGAATAATAAGATCTGGTTTTGAGGGATTTTGACAAAGCGTGTAAATAATAAAGACAACATCATGGAAGATTGACTGTTAAGTTTAAAAATAAAATAGAGATTAGTATTTGTACAAACTTTTGTAATGTACTACAGTATAATCACACATGTATTAGTTCACATTTTGTAATATACACTTAAGCTAAGATCACAACCCTTGGTATTTGTTGGCTAACAAAAAGAAGAAAAGGAAAAAATAGGTGGTTATTAAATTGGAGTCTGATGCTACAGGAACTTATTAAGAAATTAAGATACAATATATTAAAGGAAGTGACAATGTAATCGCTGACTGTTTGTCTAGATGCTAAGTGAAGGTATATCTGTATTGCTTTATAGTTAAGAACACTTCTATATTTTTTTGCTAAACTCTGTAATCCTGTAAAACACTGTACTAGTTAATTTTCCCCTTTGGTGAAAATTCCTAGAAGGATGGGGGTGTTACGAAAGATGAACAGCTCTGATGGGCAGAAGGGTGCAAGGTTGCCCATGTCCCCCTCCCCGGGAGGATTACAAACCGTTACTGTTGCCAGGCTGTTAATGAGAGAGAAAGAGATGGAACAAAAACGTACTTGGACTGGAACATCTGCTGCTGATAAGGGAGAGGAGAGGAGCCATTGATTTACTGTTATGTCTTTTGGAGAGGGCTGTTTACTTGGTACTGTTCTGTTTATTAAAATTCCTCAGTGGAAAGCTGGAGTGGGCTGGTTTGATGGGCTAAACCATTCAAAACTGATTGACATCTGAGACCCCGTGAGTAGGGATAAAAGTGAGGTCTGGGGAGACACCCCTCAGACACACCAGGAGACGCACCAAGAGACACACTAGTGAGCACTGTTTAAGTGTTGGAACCCACGAGAAAAGTGGGGGGGGGGGACATCGGAGACCGAACGAAGGATCGGTCAATTTTAACTCACAGTGTTTATAGCGAGGCCGGTGGGGGCTTGTGTGTGTGTGTCCACCCTTGCCTGGGTGACGAGTCCACCACGGGAGAACGGTCTGGCTAAAGGACAGAGGGGTCATGCTTGAATGGCCACAACAACACATCGACGGATCAAGATCGTAAAGGAAGGTTTGCAAGACAATAGCTGTCACTGTTTGATCGCCCTCTCTCTCTCTCTCTCTCTCTCTCTCTCTCTCTCTCTCCAATTACAACAAAAGAACCAACAACTACCTCAGCCTACATGAACTGAACTGAACTTTATACTTTCCCATGATAATTCATTATCCCCTAGACAACGATAGAGCTTGTTTATTATTGATTATTATTATACCCACACTTTTAGGTTTAGTATTGTTACCGTGTATTATCTGTATATTTGCATTGTTGATATTGATTTGTATATTTTACTAATAAACACTGTTTTGAAAATAGTACCAGACTCCAACGGACACTTCTGTCTTTGCTGGTAAGACACCCAGTTACGGGGTATGTAACAGCAGAAAGTTTGAAGTTAATAACTTATCAGGGGTGATTGATAAGTTCGTGGCCTAAGGTAGAAAGAGATGAGTTAGTAACTTCAAACTAACTGTATAACTCATCTCCTTCTACTTTAGGCCACAAACTTATCTATCACCCATCTGTGGACACTTTCTAGAGGTCCAAGATCCATGTGCACCAGGACCGTTGGACTAAGTGTGTGCATGTAGGAGGGGACTATGTTGAAAAACAAATATGCTAGGTTTTCTAAAATTGACCCTTCTACCTTGGGCCACGAACTTATCAATCACTCTTCGTATATGCTACAGGAGTCTGCACAGGTGTTGTTTTGT
This sequence comes from Hemitrygon akajei, assembly GCF_048418815.1. Lineage (NCBI taxonomy): Eukaryota > Metazoa > Chordata > Chondrichthyes > Myliobatiformes > Dasyatidae > Hemitrygon > Hemitrygon akajei. Next base: position 219,156,910 of record NC_133124.1, on the reverse strand, counting down.
TCTCACTTTCAAAGCATGCATAGAAGGCATTGAGCTTATCAGGGAGTGAAGCATCACAGCCATTCATGGTGTTAGGTTTCACCTTGTGGGAAGTAATGTCCTGCAAACCTACCAGAGCTGACATGCATCCAATTTCATCTCTAATGTCAATCAGAATTGTTTTTTCACTCTCAAAATAGCCTTTCACACCTGGAGTTCTTGTATAGTTCTGGATCACTGTTCTTGAATGCTGCAGATCTAGCCCTACAAATCTCCAGGTTCATCCTTTGCTTTCGGTTTGGGTATGTCTGGTATTTTCTAGAAGACACATACTCAACCACACAGGTCCTGATAAAGTTGGCGATAACTTTGCCATATTCATTCAGATTTGAAGATGAATCCTTGAATATTGTCCAGTGCTCTGATTCAAAGCAGTTGTATAAGTGTTTTTTTGACTCCCTTGAACATACATTTGTGGTTACCACCACTGGAGCCGTGGTCTCTGCCTGTATGCCAGAAGTAGAAGTACAGCCTGGTGATAAGCATTCTTAATGATGGTGGTGTAACAGTGGTCAAGTGTGTTGGCTCCTCTTGTTCCACAGATGACGTTTTGTTGGTAGTTGGTCAGAGACTTCGTCAAGCTGGCCTGTTTGAAATCCCTTGCAATGATTGAGAAAGCATCGGGGTGTGCTGTTTTCTGATTGCTGATCATGGTGCTCAGCTTCTGTAGTGTCTGTCTGATGTTGGCCAGGGGTGGAATGTACACCCCTACCGTAATCAGGGTGGATAACTCCCTCGGCAGATTAAAGGTCTATAATCAGAATCAGAAGAAGGGAAAATATTAATTTTTTTTATGAAGAAATAATAACAAAGTGCTTTGTAAAACAGGATGTGCATAGTTATGAGGATATTTATTTACTTACCGGTAAGTCTATTACAAGCCTTGCGGACTGTGAGGGTGGGAGGGAGTCACCAAGTTGTTTCTGGCATTAAATGAATACGTTATCAAGAGGAGCTGAGAGCTCAGTCTCGTCAATCTTGGTGGTAAATAATTGACAACTTTGTTCAAAAAAATTTCAAATATTAAACAGTGTAGATCATGATAATGGGAGACGTTAGTATTAGCAAAGAGGATAGTTTGGAGCAGTTTCAGAAAAAATGTTTTAAAAAAAGAATGATATATACAGTACCTATGAACGATTGAAGTATTGGAGTTGAAGATTGTTTGAAATTTTTTTTTGATGTGTTGAATGACTACATATGTTGACTGTGGCTTTGAAAAGGTTTGTACAAAGGGTTTGAAACAAAGCTTTGTTTTTTTGTTTACAGAACTGGCGAACTTTGAGAGGAATGTGAATCGAGCCATGCATAAATACAATGCTTACAGGTAAATCCACACACAAACAAGAGAAAATCTGCAGATGCTGGAAGTTAAAGCAACGCACACAAAATGCTGGACGAAGGATCTTGGCCCGAAAAATGAGCTGTAATTTTTTCCATAGATGCTGCCTGGCCTGCTGAGTTCCACCAGCATTTTGGTTCCAAGATTAGTTAGAGTTGAAATTACATTTCTGTCCAGGGTTCATGACTTAATGTTGGCCCACTCAGGTGATGCATCCAATTGGATCTAGTATTCTCACCACAAGTGACGTTCTTATGAGCAATGGTTACCAGTATGAACCACATGATTGAGTACAATTCAAGCTTAATCTTTCATTTTATTTGTAAATAAAAATGTATCTTAAATCTGATTTTGCCAGTTTTAGATTCTTAATAGAAAAGTATACTTGTTTTCTATTTGAGAGTCCCTTAGCATGGGAGAGCACATGTAATACAATTTTTTGAAATGTTTTTAGTAGCTTTTTGTTCTATAGTACCCCTGACAAAGTACACTTTTCCAATGCTAGTGCTTTTTAAAAATTATTTTCTTGCAGGAAAGCAGCTTCAGTTATAGCAAAATATCCAACAAAAATCAAGAGTGGTGCAGAAGCTAAAAAACTGGTGAGCTTTTTCATTCTTTAAAAAAAATGAAAATTGTAATACTAAATTTATTTTGCATAATTTAAATTATTTTTGCAACATCCTGTTGTAATATTTATTGTATTACCATATATATACAGTTTACTCTGTGGTTTTAAGTAATTAGATTGCATCAGAATGTATATGACAATAATTTAAATTGTCTGCACCGTCTTGTAGTATTTATTATTGTATTTATTTTACTATATATACAGTTCACACTGAGTTTTAAGTAATTTTATTGCACCATGATGTATATGATAATAATCTGAAATGACAGGTAATCTGAACACAGGTCTTCTGCATATTATATTTCCAATACTTCTAGGAAGGCGTTGGTGACAGGATTGCAAAGAAGATTGATGAGTTTCTAGCGACAGGAAAGTTGCAAAAGCTGGAAAAGGTAAGTCATGGGTTTATGCAACACACACGAAATGCTGGTGGAATGCCGCAGTCCAGCAGCATCTATAGGAAGAAGTATAGTTGATGTTTCAGCCCGAAATGTCGACGGTACTTCTCCCTATAGATGCTACCTGGCCTGCTGAGTTCCACCAACATTTTGTGTGTGAGGCATGGAGTTATATTCAATAAACTCATTCAAGTATATTCATCACATATTTAGGTTTATACCAGATTAATGGTAAGGGGATGCTTGGACATTTATTTCAAAATAAGAAATTATGTTATATTTGTAGGGAATGTCATTAACTTCTTTTAGAAGGATGCAAACTAGTCTCAACCCTATGTACTCACCAGTATTTATCCCTCATATAACACCTCAATGTGGAACCTTGCTCTATGTGAATTCATTTCTGCATTTCAATTCCACTTGTAAGTATTTACCGGTAATTGATTATAGGGTGTCTGGCATCCTGCTTTATTTGCTGTATTCTCATCTATTTTGTTAAAAACATGCTGAAGTTCTGCATTGTGTCCTTGGGTATTTACTCTGCTTTCTAAAAAAAAATGTAATTTTATTTAAGTGATTGCACTGCAAATTATCATTTATACTTATGAGTACAAAGTATTAGTAGCATCAACTGCAACAATGGATTGTGCCTTTATTCAGAATATACACATCATGTTTTGTTGGGGAAATTTTCTTGCAGTGGACATTCATATAGTAAATCTGTCACATTTTCTTTCTCCTCAATAAGAAATAACTACAAATTTTCTGATCAAAATTGTAATTCTCCTTTTTCGTTGTATGCAACTGTAAACCATTATTCACCTACCAGTTTGTGACAATATATTTCTATGGAAAAATAACTTATCCTTTTTATTATGTTTTATTTTATGACAAGAACTGTACAGATACTTATGAGGGTGTGTTACAAGTGAAAGTGCAAAGTTACAGCTGGTTTCTCTTTGGAAATGAAGATTAAATAGGATAGCTAATAGAGATCTTTTAAAATTATAAAAGATTGTGAAAGAGTAGACAAAGGGAAATCCTCAACATTCAAAATACATTTACTATCGAAGTAGGTATGCAGTGTACAACTTTGAGATTCATCTTCCCCACAGATAGCCACTAAACATGGAGCCCGTTCAAAGAAAAAATCATCAACTCCCTACCCCCCCACACAAAAAAAACACATCACGCAAATGGCAACAAAAAAAGAGCAAAAACCACAGAATATAAAACACAGAATCAAGAGTCCAGGCATATTCAGTTTCCTTCAGTGTTTGTTATCTACAGGCACCCCATTCAAAATCACCCAAAATAACTACAAAAAGAGCAGCAACTAGAAATCAATGGTTCAGTGATTCAGTTTAATATCAGAGAATGTAACCTGCATTCCTTTGCAGACATCCACAAAACAGGAAAAAACCCAAAGAATAATTGACAGAAAAGCATTAGAACCCCAAAGCCCCCCTCCCCCATGCACAAGCAGCAGCAAAAGCTTCAACCCTCCCCCCCCACCACTTGTTCCAGCAGAAGCATCAACGTCAACCACCAATAGTAAAGCCCCAGAGACCATGATCTAGAGTCCATCAAAAACTATTGTCCATCCCAACACTTCGAAATCTCAGACAGGCTCTCTCTCTCTCTCACAAGGGAGAGAGATACTGCTCCTGCCACGATGAGAGGGGTGACCAACAGTTTGCTGTTTCAATGTTACAATCTGCTGTGTTGCTTGTCTGAGTTCCCCTGACTTGAGGACCAACAGACTGTCACTCACGATTACATTGCACATTTAGATGGAGGCGTAACATAAAGACACCAAAATGTGAACTACAGAGCCCAATCCACATCATATTCATTCTCATGAACATGATTTAACAGAACTAGAGGCAATCAAATCAGAAGAACACTAAGAAATCATGTAGGGAAATTTGGAACAAGCATTTCTCTAGAAAGTTGTGGACATGTCATCTTGCAAATTTAGCCTGTGATCTCTTTTTGGGTTTGGGAGCAATTCTGAACAGGAAGCTTGCATTTTTATCATGAAGGAGGTCTAAGGTAAAGTAGCTTTTTAAAGTGAGAAATTATGTACGTGCAATGGACTGGTAGATCCGAGAGGGGTTCACGCAAGTGACAGAAGTGTATGGGAGATAAGATTGAGGAACGTGCATTGATGCTTTGGAGTGAAGAGAGGAAAGAGTGAGAAATTTCAAGTTCCTGGGTGTTGATATCTCTGATGATCTATTCCTGGACCCAACATATTGATGCAGCTACAAAGAAAGCACCACAGTGGCTATATTTCATTAGGTGTTTGAGGAGATTTGGTATGTCACCAAAGAGACCATGGAGAGCATTCTAGCAGGCTGCATCACTGTCTGGTATGGCAGGGGGTGCTACTGCACAGGACTGAAACAAGCTGCAGAGAGTTGTAAGCTTAATCCTCTCCATCATGGCCACTAGTCTCTGTAATGTGCAGGAATCTTCACGGAGTAATGCCTCAGAAAGGTGGCATCTATCTTTAAGGACCACATGCCTTGTTCTCATTGCCACCATCAGGAAGGAGGTTCAGGAGACTGAAGATACACACTCAACGATTCAGGAACAGTTTCTTCCCCTCTGCCATCCGATTTCAGAATGGACACTGAACCCATGAACAATACCTCACTTTCTTATTTTTATTTTTGCATTACTTATTTAATTTAACCATTAGAATTCACATTTCTTCCTATTATTATGTATTATTTTATACTGCTGCTGCAAGGAGAACAAATTTTATGACATATGCTGGTGATATTAAACCTGATTTTGATTCTGAAGATCGGTGGGGTCACTGTTTGGGTATATAATTGGGATATGGATGGTGCAAGTACTGAGGTATTGGCAATAAGTAGATCATTGTGAACACTTACAGTTGAAACTACACTTTAAAAAATCTACCAGAAGGGAAAATGATATCCTGACTCCATAGTAGTGATCCAGATAAGGCAGATCCCTTTTCAATAATATGAGAGGAAGTGTATAAAGTCCTGTCATGCAAGGTAGAATATTGTGTGTGATATTAAACATTTTGTGCAGTTTAACGTCACTGCACATTTCCTTTACCATTCATGTGATAGTGTGTCCTGTGAATGAAAGAGCAGGCAAAGACCAGTTTCAGGTTGTCTTCGTTTATCTTAATAAAAGTGATGGCACCTGTAGGGTAAATGCCTCTTAACGTGGATTAATTAGGAGCTTGAGGAGGCAGCTCGGGCCCCTGAACTCTTCCACATGCAACCAACCTGACTCCACCATGAGGGTGAAAGGTGAAAAGTTTAATGAGAGCACGAGGGAAAACTTTTTCACTCAGAGGGTGATATGAGTGAGAAGAAACAGAGGGTTATATTGCTGGGTGGATGAAGGAGGATGTGAGGAGTGAACTATAAATTAATTTATAGACCAGAAAGATTGACTGAACGGACTGTACCTGTGGTGCATTTGATTCTGCTTTTTCACATTCTCAATGTAACATTGAAATTCTGCTTTGTTTTCTTTCCAGATTCGACAAGATGACACCAGTTCATCTATTAACTTTTTAACAAGAGTGACTGGAATAGGGTAAGGACACAATCATCTATCAGAGTATTTCTTTTGTTCTGTTATGCATATCCTAATCATTTTACCCATGTGATGCCCAGTGTTTAATCTTGAATCTACTTTATTAAAAGACTCAAGAAACAAAATGTTGACAGAACTGGTACAAATGACAGGAAATTAAATGCATTGCATTATTTGTTATCAAAGGAGAAGAAATTCTTTAAAAGCATTAGCAAATTATCATGAGACAACATGCTGTAAAGGATTATCTAATCAAAAGAAGACAGGCAGAGGGTGGTTAATGAAATCTTCGCTCTTTCTTTATCTGTGATATCACATTGGCAGTAAGAATACTTTAGCAATTTGGGCCAATATGAACTGAGATGATTTGCTCTTCTGGCATTGGTAATATGGTCTCTGCTTTTCTTGTGTATAAATAGACTTTGCATCTTGTAAAATTTGCAGATGATACAAAACTGAATTCAATCTGTTTGGATAATCAGCTAATTCACTTTTAGGCCCTAAAAGCTTTAATATGGTAAGTTGAGTACTCTTCCTCAAGTTTATATTGAGCTTTGTCAGAACTGCATGAGAGGTCAGAATGAAAAGGTCTGGAGAACTGAAAAGAAAGGCGACTTGGTGCTCAAGGTTTTCCTTGGGGAATGAGTGAAGCTGTTCAGCAGAGTTTAGACCCAATCTGCTTTTGGTTTCTCCAGTATAGAGGAGAAACATCTTTAAAAAAATCAGTACACTGCCAGATGCAGTGTACTAGATTTGCAAGAGAGAAAGGTAAATCGCTAATACAAGATTCTGCAGATGCTGGAAATCCAGAGCAACACACAGAATGCTAGAGGATCTCAGGTCAGGGAATAACAGTCGATGTTTCAGGCCAAGACCCTTCATCAGATCACCATAAATTGCTGTTTCACTTAGAAGGAAGCTGGGTAGAAGTTCTATTACTTGAGTTCACTCCTGACTCCATTGTGAACTTTGTACATTCTCACTCACTGTGACTGTGGGTTGGTACAGTAAATAGTCATAGTAAATTGTCCCCTAATATGTGTGTAAGTGGTAGAATCTGGGGCAAGCTGATGAGAATTTGGGGAGAATAAAAATGGAATTCATGTGGGATTAGTGTTAATAGGTGGTTGATGTCTGGCACGGTGAGCTGAAAGGCCTATTCCTGTGTCGCATGACTCTAATTGGGTCCCTGGACAGCAGGAAGGAAGGAGAGAAGGGCAGATGTTGCTTTTTCAGCAGTTAAATGGAAAGATGCCATGTGCCATATGAAAGGGAGATGGAGGATTGGACTAAAGTGTCACTGAAGGAATGGTCTCTTTGAAACTGAGAAAGGGGAGGAGAGGGAAAGGCTTGCCTCATGGTGTCATTGTAGAGAAGATGACCTATTGACCGTGGAGGCAGATGGTGACGATAGAGGAGAGCTTTCTTTGTTCAGAGTTGTTATAATTAAGATTGTGGTGGAGGGGAGAACAGTTGAAGGAAATAAAATAGGCAAATTGGAAAGTGGCTTTGTCAGAACTATGCAATAGAGATGGAAAAACTAGGTTAATAGTATCCCAGTTGAAAAAAAAGTGAGGAATTCTCGTCAAGGTAGGTACTGCGGTCCTTGTACTTGTAGTGTGTTCTGATTGTTCATTTATTCCCTCAAATGAAAAGTCAAGAAGGAAGACTAGAAAAAGTTAAATTAATCAAGTATAAGAGAGAGAGCAAAGTAGAATGTGGGAAGTGATACTGAAGCAGTTACTGAAGTGCCAGAAAAAGAGAAGGAAAAGGCTTGAGCTAGACTGAAACAAAACTTATTGCATAATGAGCTTGGGGCAGCTAGGATCCCTACACATTCCCAATGATATAGGAGCAGGGAGCAGCACAGACATAGGGGTGCAGATCTTTGAAAACTGATAAAGTATTTATAATATGTATGGGATGTTTAGTTTTGTAAGTAGGAACATTGAATATAAAATCATCTAAATCGTTGACAAATCATTTGTTAGGTCACAAATACAATGTTTATAGTTCTGGTGGGATGAAATTTCATGACATATATCAATGATAATAAATCTGATTCTTATTCTGGAATTAGCTGGCTGGTGGCATAGTGGCATCAGCGCTGGACTTTGGAGCAAAGGCACCCGAGTTCGAATCCTGCCGGCTCCCTTGCACACTTTCCAGCCAGCTGGGTTGAGCATCAAAATAGCAACCTAACCTCATAAAAATAAGAAAGCCTGCTAAAAAAACCGTCGTCACGATGGTGTCCGTATGACTCCACCCGGAGTTAAGGGCTTTCTTCTTCTTTTTATTCTGGAATTAAGAGATTGGAGAACCTGGAAGTGTCTATAACTTTCCAAACAGAAAGTTCCCTGCCATGCGCAGTAATACTTGTTGTCATTTTACAGACCTGCAGCGGCAAGAAAGTTTGTGGAGGAAGGAATCAAGACTTTGGATGGTATGATTTTTAAATCCCATTGATTTTTTGATTAAAGTAGCAAATCTACTATTAACTACCAATAAATAACCAACGTATGAAAATGTTTCTTTACTTATTTGGTATAGTTAACTTACTTATAGAAGTTACAGAAGTAATATAAGTTTTCAAACTGCAGGATAGCCAAGCAACCCACACAAAATGCTGGTGGAACACAGCAGGCCAGGCAGCATCTGTAGGAAGAAGCACTGTTGACGTTTCACCGAGACCCTTCATCAGGACTAACTGAAAGAAAAGATAGCAAGAAATTTGAAAGTAGGAGAGGGAGGGGGAAATCTGAAATGATAGGAGAAGACCGGAGGGGGTGGGATGAAGCTAAGAGCTGGAAAGGTGATTGGCAAAAGTGATGCAGAGCTAGAGAAGGCAAAGGATCATGGGACGGGAGGCCTAGGGAGAAAGAAGGGGGGGAGGGGAGCACCAGAGGGAGATGGAGAACAGGCAGAGTGATGGGCAGAGAGAGAAAAAATGGGGGGAAGTAAATAAATCAGGGATGGGGTAAGAAGGGGAGGAGGGGCATTAACAGAAGTTAGAGAAATCAATGTTCATGCCATCAGGTTGGAGGTTACCCAGCCGGTATATAAGGTGTTGTTCCTCCAACCTGAGTGTGGCTTCAGCTTGACAGTAGAGGAGGTCATGGATAGACATATCAGAATGGGAATGGGATGTGGAATTAAAATGTGTGGCCACTGGGAGATCCTACTTTCTCTGGCAGACAGAGCGTGAGTGTTCAGCGAAACAGTCTCCCAGTCTGCGTCGGGTCTCACCAATATATAGAAGGCCACACCGGGAGCACCGGATGCAGCATACCACACCAGCCGACTCACAGGTGAACTGTTGCCTCACCTGGAAGGACTGTCTGGGGCCCTGAATGGTGGTGAGGGAGGAAGTGTAAGGGCAGGTGTAGCACTTGTTCTGCTTACAGAGATAAGTGCCAGGAGGGAGATCGGTGGGAAGGGATGGGGGGGACGAATGGACAAGGGAGTTGCGTATCTCTCCCATTTCATGCACATCTGCTCTCACCCCATCCGCCTGACACCCCACTCGGGATAGGGTTCCCCTTGTCCTCACCTACCACCCCACCAGCCTCCGGGTCCAACGTATAATTCTGCATATCTTTCGCCACCTTTAATGGGATCACACTACCAAGCATATCTTCCCCTCCCCCCACTTTGTGCTTTCAGCAGGGATCGCTCTCTACGTGACTCCCTTGTCCATTCGTCCCCCCCATCCCTTCCCATTGAAATCCCTCCTGACACTTGTAAATGGAACAAGTGCTACACCTGCCTTTACACTTCCTCCCTCACCACCATTCAGGGCCCCTGACAGTCCTTCCAGGTGAGGCGACACTTCACCTGTGAGTTGGCTGGTGTGGTATACTGTGTCTAGTGCTCCTGGTGCAGCCTTTTATATATTGGTGAGACCTGACGCAGACTGGGAGACCGTTTCACTGAACATTCACGCTCTGTCCGCCAGAGAAAGCAGGATCTCTCAGTGGCCACACATTTTAATTCCACGTCCCAGTCTTGATATCTCTATCCATGGCCTCCTCTACTGTCAAGATGAAGCCATGCTCAGTTTGGAGGAGGAACACCTTATATTCCGTCTGGGTAGCCTCCAACCTAATGGCATGAACATTGATTTCTCTATCTTTCGTTAATGCCCCTCGTCCCCTTCTTACCCCATCCCTGATATATTTATTCCCCCCTCCTTTTTTCTCTCTCTCTGCCCATCGCTCTTTACCTGTTCTCCATCTCCCTCTGGTGCTCCCCTCCCCCCCTTCTTTCTCCCAGGCCTCCCGTCCCGTGATCCTTTCCCTTCAACAGCTCTGTATCCCTTTAGCCAATCACCTTTCCAGCTCTCAGTTTCACCCCTCCCCCTCCTGTCTTCTCCTATCATTTCAGATTTCCCCATCCCCCCCCCCCCCACTTTCAAATTTCTTACTATCTTTTCTTTCAGCCAATCCTGACAAAGGGTCTCAGCCCGAAACGTTGACAGTGCTTCTTCCTATAGATGCTGCCTGGCCTGCTGCGTTCCACCAGCATTTTGTGTGTGTTGCTTGAATTTCCAGCATCTGCAGATTTCCTCGTGTTTGCAGGATAGCCATTTCACTTTATATGCTGTATTATTCTGTAAATCATTAATGTATTCATGATGAAAAGCAAAATTCTGAAACTCCTGGGAATATAAACAAAAAGTGCAGGAGATGCAGAGCAGGTCAAGTAGCATCTTTGGAGAATGAAACAGTTAGCTTGAACTGTACTTTTCAGATCTGATGAAGGGTCTCAGCCGGAAACTTTGACTGTTTATTCCCTCCATAGATATTCTCTGACCTGCTGAGTTCCTCCGGTATTTTGTGTGTTTCTATTCTTTTGAAATTTAAGTTGTGGATAATGATTTAAAATGTAATTTCTTTGATATATAGATCTGAGGGAAAATGAACACGTACTCAATTATCATCAGCGGATTGGCTTGAAGTAAGTGTTTTTGTGATGGAGGTTTTTCATAGCTGAAATGGGAAGCACTGTAGGATTGAACATTAATTGTTTAAAATTTGCTGCTATTGAAAGTTGTTTGCATGCTGTCCATTGTTTATTGGGATGTCTACAAGTATTATATGAAAAATTAAACCCAGTACTTTTAAGGCCCTCCATTGGCTGGGGTCAAACATGGAAGTTGCAACCCATCTGCCTGTGTGATGAGCAAGTCAGTATGCAAGCCAGGGCAATGCGATATCAAGAGCAAACTGATGCCCATGTAGCAGGCTCCCCCTCTTCATGAAGCTGATGAATCCAAAGGAACGGCAGAGACTGATGCAGTTTGGCACCAGTGGCATCGCTGGAGTTGGTAATCAGCATTGAACTCAACATAGGACTTCATTAGGGACTCATCTCTGGATTTTTCCTTCGAGTTTACTCCTGAAGCTTTCCCTATACGTGGGTATAGCTGCAAGGCAGCCGAGATTTGAGATCAGAGTTTTCCTTCTCCTAGATGAGCTACCAACCAAAGCTGACAAGCTCCAACTGCCTGAAGTGAACAGTTTTAAGGCACTAGTAACCCATCTTTGCCCCTTATCCTGCCACTAGAAATGTTTCTGCTGGGCTTGGTAGCTAAGCCACATGTGAAGGCCAGGAGCTGGACTTGGTTGTCAAAGGCTATTTGAGATGCATGTCATTGGGAGCATTTAATAGGTAGTGGGGGCTTATCCCCTCTGCACTCCCTCCCAGCTATAACAACCTTAAGGAACTAATCCCAATACTATAAATCAAATTACTGCAAATACTGGAACTCTGAAAATAGAAACCTAGAAATACTTGGGAGTCAGGCACAGAGCAAAGAGCGGTGCAGGAAATTTTGGATGAAGTATGTTTTCAATTCCAGTGGAAGATGGGGTTGGGGAAAGAAGGTAGGAGAAAGTTGGGTAGTTTTTCTTTTAATTTGTTTAGAGATACGGCATAGTGACAGGTCCTTCCAGTCCAAAGAGCCTGTGCCACTCAGTTACACTTTTGGGACCAATTAACTTACTAATCGGTATGTCTTTGGAATGTGGGAGGAAACTGGAGCACCTGGAGGGAACCTACACAGTTACAGGGAGAATGTATACACTCTTTACAGACAGCGGTGGGAATTGAACCCTGCTTGCTAGTGCTGTAAAGAAACACGCTAACTGCTATGCGATCATGCTGTCCCACAGTAAAGTAGCGGTTAGTTTTGTGGAACAGAAGCGTAAGGGTAGAATGACCCAAAATGAAAATCTATGACCAGATATACATACTGTAGCCAACTTTGTTGTTAATCACCAAAACCTTTGTAATCCTCTTTGGCCTGCTCTATCATCTCCTTTGTTATTTGACCTTTCCTGCCATCTGCTGTATCTCACACCTTTTATTTTTTCTGCACTTTATTTCTACTGGTCATTTTGAAGGGGCAATAATAAAGGACAATATTACCTCCGTGGGATGTTTCAGGAAAAAAAACAGCTTTTCAGCAAACTGACAGGTGGGTCTAAGTTTCTTTCAAACTGGAAGCGTAGGGTGGAGTACATCCTAGTAATCACAGCAGTGCTTCTTATTGTTGAAGTTTCATTATACCAGTTGTAATTTCAAGTGGAAGGAAGATCATAGTTTTGTGGATTTCGAGATTCAGTTGATTTGGTACACTGGCAAAAGATGGAATTGAAATGAACCTTAATTATTTGATATAATTTTATTATTCTGAAATCTTGAACAGTGGAGTTGTGTAGGTATGTGTTTAGTGTGCTGATGTCCTCTGGTGGCAGTAAAAGAGATAGCAAAATAACTAGAGAAACGAGAGACTACAGATGAATCGTAATCAGAACCAGGATTAGTATCAGTGACCTATGTTGTGAAATTTGTTGTTTTGTGGCAGCAGTACAGTGTAATACATGATAATCTGGAGCAACAAACTAACTGCTGGAGGAATCCAGCGGGTCAGGCGGTATCTGTGGAGAGAAATCAGCAGACAATGTTTAGGGTTAAGTCCTATCATCTGGATATTTCCCTTCTCCAATGCTGCCCCGTTCCACGGACTTACACCAGTAGCTCATATTGGCTTATAACAAAATAAGTTGTGTCCACAATAACTATGTTACATGCAACAGTTTCTGAAATATTTTTATTGAAACCAATCTCAAAATGGAAACACACACTGCTGAGTGAACTGAGAGTGCTATGGATCAAGAGGTATGTCCCGTGGACCAATGCTGTTGAGTCATAAGCCAGGGCCTGATCAACCCTGGCTGGGTTGCTTGGATGAAAGTACCTTGATGTTGAAAGACCCAATACACACTATGTTCCCAGGTTACATCACTGATGATGTGTCCCTGCACATCCTAGGTTGTAGCTTATCATTAGACTTGGCAATATACATTGTTTGATATATCACACAAATGACAATTCATAATTTGGGTTTTAAACTTGAATTCCTACCTTATGCTTCACTTTTATTGAAGTGCTACAGTTTATCTTTAATTTGCATGTTTGGTGGTGTTGTAAAGTTGCTGTAATTTTTCTTGGTGCTAAACTTGAACCACATGGCTGCATTACATTTACGACTTGGAAGTTTAGGAGAGGGTGCAGAAGAGATTCATCAAGTTGCTGCCTGGATCAGAGGCTGTTAGCTGCAAGGAGAGGTTGGGCAAATAGGGGCAACCTGGTAGATGTATATATAGTTATGAGAGGTATAGATAGGGTAGATCAGGGGTTCCATATACCATTAAGCAAGGGGTCTGTAGAACCCTGAGATAGACGGTCTTCTTCTGAAGGTGGAAGTGTCAAATATTATAGGCCATTGCTTAACGATGAATGAGGTAAAGCTTAAAAGAGTTCTACCGGGCATTTTTTTGTGGAGTAGTGGGTGGTAGTGGTTAATTCCTTGAGGTTGTTATAACTGGGGGGTGGTAATGGGGATAAGCTCCCACTACTTAGTAAATGCTTCCAGTGGTTAAGAAGGTTTATGGTGCATTGGCCTTCATCAGCTTTGGGATTGAGTTAAGAGCGGAGAGGTAATGTTACAGCTATATAGGACCTTGGTCAGACCCCACTTGGAGCACTGTGTTCAGCTCTGTACCTCACTACAGGAAGGATGTGGAAACTATAGAAAGGGTGCAGAGGAGATTTGCAAGGATGTTGCCTGGATTGGGGAGCATGTCTTATGAAAATAGGTTGAGTGAACTTGGCGTTGTCTCCTTGGAGCGGCGGAGGATGAGAGGTGACCTGATAGAGATGTATAAGATGATGGGAGGCATTGATTGTGTGGATAGTCAGAGGCTTTTTCCCAGGGCTGAAATGGCTAGCACGAGAGGGCACAGTTTTAAGGTGCTTGGAAGTAGGTACAAAGGGGATGTCAGGGGTAAGTTTTTTTACACAGAGAGTGGTGAGTGTGTGGAATGGGCTGCCGGCAACAGTGGTGGAGGCGGATACGATAGGGTCTTTATAGAGACTCCTGGATAGGTACGTGGAGCATAGAAAAATAGAGGGCTATGGGTAACCCTAGGTAATTTCTAAAGTAAGTACATGTTTGGCACAGCATTGTGGGCCAAAGGGCCTGTATTGTGCTGTAGGTTTTCAATGTTTCAATGGTGTGGTCCTCAAATAGCCTTTGACTACTAAGTCCAGCTCCTGGCCTTCATGTGTGGCTTAGCTGCTAAGCCCAGTGGAGCTATTTCTACTGACAGGAGAAAGGGCAAAGGCAGGTTACTGGCACCTTAAAACCAATCGCTTCAGGCAGATGGGGCTCATCAGCTGTGGTTGGCAGCTCATCTAGAAGAAGGAAAACTCTGATCTCAAACTTCCACTGCCTTGCAGCTGTACCTGCTCATGGGGAAGACTTTGGGAGTAAGCCCTGAGGGGAAAATTCCGGAGTTGGTCCCTAAGTCACTCCTACATTGAGTTCAGCACTGACTGACAATTCCTGTAATGTATAAACAAGCTGGAGGAACTCAGCAGGTCGGGCAGCATCCGTGGAAACGAGCAATCAACGTTTCGGGCCGAGACCCTTCGTCAGGACTCGGAGTCCTGACAAAGGGTCTCAGCCCGAAACATTGACTGATCGTTTCCACGGATGCTGCCTAACCTGCTGAGTTCCTCCAGCTTGTTTGTACGTGTTGATTTGACCACAGCATCTGCAGTGTACTTTGTGTTTACAATTCCTGTAATGTTGCTGGTACCAAACTTTGTCGGTCTCTGACTTTTCTTTGGCTTCATCAGATACATGGAGAGGGAGAGCTTGCTGTGTGGGCAACAGCTCAGTCTCCATATCATACTGCCCAGGTTTGCGTATCTAGACAACTAGGATACACCGTCCATTGTGAACCCTGACTGGCAGAGGCCTCACTCAGGTGCCCGGATTGTGGTGCTGAGAAAGGGGTGGAACCCACTATATGGTAATATTTAAGAGGCCTTTAGACTGGCACCTGAATAGGCATTGAATGGAGGGATATAGACAAGGTATAAGCAGATGGTATTAGTTAAAATTGATACATTAGCCTTAGGCATTGTGGGCCTGTTACTGTGCCTAATTGTTCTAGGCTCTAAAAGTAAGGCTAATCTGACTGAAGCAACACAGTGTAAGGAGGAAACTGTTAACTGAACATTTAATCTCTTGATAAGACAGTTCACAATGAGTGCTTGCTCATAGACATTTTATTGATCTCCAAAGGTATTTTGAGGATTTTGAAAAGCGAATTCCTCGGAGAGAAATGGTGAAAATGCAGGTAAGACGAGAGCTAAAACTACACCTGGTTCTGATGCAGGTTCCTGCTCCAAAGTGTCAACCATTCCCCCCTCCCACACCAAACAGGGTCATATGAAGCCAACGATAGTCATTTGAGCAGTTGATGCATATCATAAGTCCTAGTTATGTGGCCATTGATGCCAGACAGACAGAAGAGTTTTGATAATGGCTGGGGTCACCTGTCTTGTAAAGACACCGCCCAGAAAAAGGCAATGGAAAAAATTGCCATGAACAATCATAGTCATGGAAAGACCACGATCGTAGATGTCATACGACATGGCACATCACAAACAATCTAAAATCTTCCCAATTCAGCAACTTCCAATATCTCAATATTCCTAATTCATTGACATCCCACAACTCATTATCAATGTCCTAAACTACCAACCCCATATCCTGCATCCTTGCTTCTAATTTTAGTCACTCACCTAAAGGAAATAGCCTCTTATTACTTATCATGTCAATCCATCTTGTTATTTTCACTCCAACGTCTTGTTCTGCAGTTAATCTGGGGCCAGCTTACTAAAGCTTTTTTTGCAGCGAAGCCATGAAGCTGAGATTTTAGTATGTTAGAGTTGCGGTGAATTGCAGTCACCTGAAACATCTCTACTCTCTTAAACTTTTATTATTTTTGTCCCCTTTTACTCAGGCGATAGTTCTGCAGGAGGTGGAAAAACTGGATCCGAAATATATTGCCACTGTTTGTGGCAGTTTCCGACGAGGTGGGTATATTCTTTCAGCATTAGCAAAATTGGGATACTTGCTCCTGTTCTCTTTAATTTATGCAGTATCCCATTTCATTATTTAACCACTTTCTCAACTCCTTTTTGAAGATAATTGGAAATGTCACCAATTCTTTTTGTGTTTGTGTGAAAACTAACAAAACAAAAAGTTGATTATAAAATAGAAGTTACTAAAAGTGGATGGCCTTCAACAGAGAATAAATATTACAAATATTTATCATTAGGAAATTAATCTTTAGCACAACCGTAATTCTATGAAAACCTTTTCTATTGTATTAGATCACAGAAAATTCACAGCATGGAATGAAGATATTTTGGCCTACCGAGTCCATGATGACTCAGCTGTATATAAGAATAAACTAGCTTGGCCACGTCCATAGTCCTGCAAATTCTTTCCCCACCTTCTCCCTCACCTAGCTTTACCTATTATCAGCCAGCTTGTACTCCCTCCACTTTCCCCACCTTCTTATTCTGGTTTCTTTCCCCTTCCTTGCAGTCCTGATGAAGGGTCTCTGCCCGAAACGTCAACGATTTATTCCTCTCTATTGATGCTGCCTGACCTGCTGAGTTCCTCCAGCATTTGGTGTATATTGCTCAAGATTTCCAGCATCTGCAGGATCTCTTGTGTTTAACACTACCTCACTTTTTGTTCTCTTTTTATACTACTTATTTATTTCTAGTACAACTTGTTGTAATATGTAATAATTTTTAAAATATTTTGCTTTATTCTGTTGCCACAAGACAACAAATTTCATGGCATATGTTATTGATAATAAATCTGATTCAGATTCTTTTGTATGCTTGCACCAGTTTAAGAAACAAGTTTGCTATATCTACATTGTCATGTGTATATTAAAGAAAATTAGAAGTAACTATTATTTAAGAGCTGCGAATGTTGGAAATCTGAAAGAGCACAGAGGTTCTGACTTTGAGGACGACAGGATGTATATGTAATTAAGCAAAAAACTGCAGTTGCTGGAAATCTGAAATAAAAGCAGAAAGATTAGGCACTATCTGTGAAAACAGACACCAAATTAATATTTTGGGTCAAAGAGCTTGGAAGAGAGGAAATGGAAACCTCATTTTTCTCCTCAGTTCTGACAAGGTGTAAGATTCTGTTTGCTTTCAGGTTTTTATTGCAAAGAGTCATCTACCTCCATCAAAATGGTGGCATTTGCAGAAATACTAATTCACTGTGTATGCAAGTGGAGACTGGATATGTTTTGGGGATGGTTGATCATGGAGTTTAAATGTCAGATGGGCTAGTTGAAATGTAGAGCAACAAGCACAAAAAGCAGGAGGAACTCCAAGTCAGGCAGCATCTGTGGAGGAAATAGTCAATGTTTCAGGCCAAGGTGCTTCATCAGGACTGGAAAAGAAGGGAGCAGAGAAGGGTCTTGGCCCGACAGGTAGACTGTTTACTCCCCTCCCTTGATGCCTGACTTGCTGAGTGAGTGTGTGTGTGTGTTGCTCAAGATTTCTAGCATCTGTAGAATCTCATGTTTAATATTTGAAATGTAGCTATGGTTGCTGGTTAAAGGGTGTTTTGATTAACTCATTATTTTCCTCTCTTGTTTGCAGGTGCTGAGTCCAGTGGTGATATGGATATTCTTCTGGCTCACCCAGACTATACTTCAGAAACAGTGAAAAGAGTAAGTGTGGATTAGAGGAGATGCCACTTTATAGTAGCCACAATGTCAAGTGTTGTTTATTCAGCATGTGTATATTCACCAAGTCACGTGACAGAATCTCAGATGATGCCATTCTTGTGATACTTAAGCGCACAGTCGTTGACTTTATATCATATGGTTTATGTTTTTGTTTTGCAAAGATCCAATCGGATCCGATTAGTTGTACGTGGACTCTAGTAGTCTAGAACTTATTCAGCAAGATTCACAAATAGTTTGGCAGCATGCCTTTATAGATGCAGGTTCAACAGCATTCAGGACAAGAAGTCCATTCAATCAGCACTTTTCTCCCCTCTCTACCCCCCATTCACTCAGTACAATTACACAAGTATCACCTATAAAATGCACTATGGCTGCTCACCAAAATGGTTCAACAGCGCTTTCAGAAGTCATGAAGGACAACCTGGAAGGAGTAATAGGCATATTGAAACAAAAAAACAATTTCCTGTTTACTTTAAGGGTATGACATCAACGATCAGAATTTAATTCCCACTGCAGTCTGTAAAGAGTTTGTGTCCACATGGATTTCCTCTTGGATGCTCTAGTTTCCTCCCACAGTTCAAAAATGTATGGTGGGAGCTGAAGTTATAAATCCATGAATTAATTAAAATGGGTTAATTGATCTCTTCCCATTTTATTTTTTCTTGTGACAAGATGTAAGCTTCCTATATTCCTATAATCATATTCTTTGGCACACAGGGAGTTTAAGTATCATCATCAAGGTTAACCAGAAGCACGAGATAAGACCATAAAACACAGGAGCAAAATTAGGCCATTTCGCCCATTGAGTCTGCTCCACCATTCAATCATGGCTATTCCTTTTTTTAATTCCCCTCCTCAGACCCACTCCAAGGACTTCTCCCTGTAACCTTTGATGCCATGGCTAATCAAGAACCTATCAATCTCTGCTTAAGTCCATCCAACGATCTGGCCTCCACAGCTGTCTGTAGTAATAGATTCCAGAAATGCACCACCCTCTGGCTAAAGATATTTCTCTGCGTCTCTGTTTTAAATGGACACCCCTCTAATCTTGACTATCCCACCATGGGAAACATCCTTTCCACATCTACTCTGTCTAGGCATTCCAACATTCGAAAGGTTTCAATGAGATCCCCCTTTCATCCTTCTAAATTCCAGTGTGTACAGGCTCATCAGGCAGGATTTTTCTTGAAGTAAACCATGCTAACTTTGTACTATCTTGTCCTGTGTCACCAAGTACTCCATAACCTCATCCTGAACAACTGTCTCCAACATCTCCCCAGCCAATGAAGTCATGCTAACTGATCTATAATTTCCTTACTGCCACCTCCCTCCTTTCTTAAAGAGTGGAGTGACATTTGCAATTTTCCAGTCCTCCATGCCTAAGTCCAATGTTTCTTGAAAGATCATAAAAGATTCCACAATCTTTACCGCTACTTCTTTCAGAACCCTAGGGTGCAGTTCATCTGGTCCGGGTGACTTAGGTACCTTAGGGTCTTTCAGCTTTTTGAGTACCTCCTTCCTTGAAATAGTAACTGCTCTCACTTCTCTTCCCTCACACCCTTAAACATTTGATACACTGCTAGTGTCTTCCATAGTAAGACTGATGCAAAGTACTCATTTACTTCATCTGCCATCTCCTTGTCCCTTGTTATTATTTCTCTGGCTGTATTTTCTAGTGGTTCTATATACAACCTCATCTCTCTTTTATTTTTTATGTACTTGAAAAAGCTTTTTCTATCCACTTTGATACTGTATGCTAGCTTGCTTTCATGTTTTATCTTTTCTCTCCTAATGATTCTTTTAGTTGCTTTCTGTAGGTTTTTAAATGATTCCCAATCCTCTACCTTCCCGTTAAGTTTTGCTTTGGTATATGCCCTTCCTTTGCTTTTATGTTAGCTTTTACTTCCCTTGTCTGCCACGGTTGTATTATTTTGCCATTTGATTATTTCTCTGATTTTGGAATACATCTATCCTACACCTTCCTTATTTTACCCAGAAACTCAAGCCATTGCTGCTCTGCTGTCATTCCTGCTAGCATCTCCTTCCAGTTTACTTTGGCCATCTCCTTTCTCATACCACAGTAATTTCCTTTACTCCACTGAAATACTGCTATGTCAGACTTTACTTTCTCCCTATCAAGTTTTAAGTTGAACCCAATCATATTGTGATCATTGCCTCCTAAGGACTCCTTTACCTTAAGCTAACCAATCGCCTCTGGTTCATTACTTAACATCCAGTCCAGTATAGCTGATTCCCTGGTTGTCTCAACAACGAGCTGCTCTAAAAAACCATCTCACTGGCATGAAACAAATTCACTCTCTTGAGATCCATTACCAACCTGATTTTCCCTATCTTCCTGCATGTTAAAATCTCCCATGACTATCATAACATTGCCCTTTTGACACGCCTTTTCTACTTCCCATTGTATTCTGTAGTCTATATTCCAGCTACTGTTTGGAGGCCTGTTATATAACTGCCATCAAGGTCCTTTTACCCTTGCAGTTTCTTAACTCAACCCATAAGGGTTCAACATTTTCTGAAACAATGTCAGATCTTTCTAATGATTTGTTACCATTTTTACCAGCAGAGCCACAACACCCCCTCTACCTAGCTTCCTATCCCTCCAATACAATGTGTAACCTTGGAAATTCATCTCCCAGCTAAAACCATTGTTCAGTGATGGCCACATCATATCCAACAATCTGTAAAAGTACAACAATATCATCCACCTTATTTCTTATACTCTGTGTATTGAGAGATAACAGTTTGAGTACTGCGATTGCTACCCTTTTGCTTCTGCATCCCTAAGGCAGTGGTCCCCAACCACCGGGCCGCAAAGCATGTGCTACTCGGCCGCAAGGAAACAATATGAGTCAGTTGCACCTTTCCTCATTCCCTGTCATGCACTGTTGAACTTGAAATAACCTACCAAGTAACACATAAAACCTAAAATAACACGAACATATAGTAAAAGCAGGAATGATATGATAAATACACAGCCTATATAAAATAGAAATAATGTATGTACAGTGTAGTTTCACTTAACAAAATTGGGAAGATTAAGGCAAAACTGATATGTAGAGAAAAAATCAGCATGTACACGCATGTGCACATCATGTATGCACACGTCACGCATGTACACACAGGTGCCTGCGCAAGGCATTTTGGTCATGGTAGTCTTTCTCGGGGTAAACATAAGTGTCCCGTATTTGACTGCTACTTTTGTCCCTTATTTGGGAGTGAGAAAGTTGGCAACCCTACTTGAACACCACTACCCCCCCTCCCCCCCGTCGTTTGGTCCGCAAGAACATTGTCAATATTAAACTGGTCCACGGTGCAAAAAAGGTTGGGGACCCCTGCCCCAAGGCACTGATACTCACCCTGTTGACTGCGATTTTGTCCTATCATCTGCCTGCCGTTCCTGACAGTCTGAGTGCATGCTATGATTGCTTTTTTTAAATCATCTGTCCTATCCTGAGTCCCTTCAATCTGGTTCCCATTCCCCTGCCAAATTAGTTTAAACCCTCCCCAACAGCTCTTACCAAACCTGCCCAAATATTGGTCTCGCTCAGGTTCAGGTGCAACCCGTCCCTTTATAGGTCAAACCTTGCCCAGAAGAGATCCCAGTGATCCAGAAACCTGAAGCCCTGCACCAGCTTCTCAGTCACATGTTAATCTGCCAAATCATACTGTTTCTATCCTCACTGGCGCATGGGAGTGAAAATGGTTGTACAAAACTTATTTTGCTTTTAATTTTCTGAAACAGAAAGAACAGTGTCTTTGCAACAGATTGCCCACTTTCTTCTTGTTAGCAGATTTAAATTTAGAATGGAGACTGGTTGCTTTAATGTAATAAATACATTTTGCAAAAAGGGCATTAAATAAGATAGAGTCGAGAGATTGCAGGTGCTGGAATAGGGCAAAAATGAGCTGCTGGCAGAATTCAGCAGGTCAGGTAGCATCCGTGGGTGGAAATGAGCAGTTGATATTTTGGATAATGGATCTCATAAGATCAGGATCCAGACCCCATTTCTCTCCAACACACATTGGCAGCTTGTTTTTATGTGTTTCAAAAAGGTTGCTTTAGGGTTCTGAAAGGATTTGGGGAAAAGAGAGCATGTTATTGGACTTTAATGAAGAACATACATTTTAAAAAATGGGACCGATCAAAGCGAGTCAAAATTTTGAACTGTAAATATACAGTTTTGGTAGTAGAACAAAAATTCAAGTTGTTTATACTTGATTTCAAGTGAAATCTTGGAACCTTATTATAGCCCAGTGCAATAAAAGTTTAAAAAAATGTTTGAAATACTTAGCAGGTCAAACAACATCTGTGGTAGTGAAAATAGTATTATTATTATTATTTCTATATTTCTATTTTTATTATTATTATTAGTATTATTATTTCTAATCAATGACCTTTCATCAGCATGATGTTTCACTGATCTGAACAGATATAACCATATAACAATTACAGCACGGAAACAGGCCATCTCGGCCCTTCTAGTCTGTGCCGACGCTTACTCTCACCTAGTCCCACTGGCCTGCACTCAGCCCATAACCCTCCATTCCTTTCCTGTCCATATACCTATCCAATTTTACTTTAAATGACAATATCGAACCTGCCTCTACCACTTCTTCTGGAAGCTCATTCCACACAGCTACCACTCTCTGAGTAAAGAAATTCCCCCTCGTGCTACCTTTAAACTTTTGCCCCCAACTCTCAAATCATGTCCTCTTGTTTGAATCTCCCCTACTCTCAATGGAAAAAGCCTATCCACGTCAACTCGATCTATCCCCCTCATAATTTTAAATACCTCTATCAAGTCCCCCCTCAACCTTCTACGCTCCAAAGAATAAAGACCTAACTTGTTCAACCTTTCCCTGTAACTTAGGTGCTGAAACCTAGGTAACATTCCAGTAAATCTTCTCTGTACTCTCTCTATTTTGTTGACATCTTTCCTATAATTCGGTGACCAGAACTGTACACAATACTCCAAATTCGGCCTTACCAATGCCTTGTACAATTTTAACATTACATCCCAACTCCTATACTCAATGCTCTGATTTATAATGAACATTCTTCAATGCATCTTCACGACAGTTAAGGGTTTTATTTAATTCGATTTTAACAAAGATTTTGATGGCTACATTCAAGAAAAGGGAACACATTTCACTTCTTGTGACATGGGTTATATGCATCTACATAACAAACATAAGAACATAGGAAATAGGAGCAGGAGTCGGCCATCCTGCCCATCGAGCCTGCCCTGCCATTCAATAAGATCATGGCTGATCTGTCTGTAAACTCAGCCCCATCTACCTGCCTTTTCCCCATAACCCTTACTATGTAAAAATCTATCTAAATTCTGTGTTGCCTCTGGCCAATATGCCTGCATCTTGAGAACAATGGGTGCATGTACAATGACATCAAGCTGTGAGCTCTCTATAGGGGAATTAGTATCAGTGCAATGATGTCACTGAAAAGGGAGCAACTTTCACATGTGGCAGTAAGTGCCTTCATTGACTAACAAGCAGTGCAAAACTAGTGAATGAGGTTCTGTAAACTGGATCTTCTCAGAAACCTCCTGTGAGTGTGAAACCTCTTTGGGCAGGGTGTAGCACCTGCTTAATCCCCCCAATCAGGGTCATATGAAGCCATGGGAGCAGGTGGTGGATGGTCGTATGAGCAGCCGGTGCATATCACAAGTCCTGGTTATGTGATCACTGACACCAGGCGGACAATCTCTGAAGAGTATTGATATTGGCTGGGGTCACCCGTCTTGTAAAGACACTGCCCAGAAGAAGGCAATGGCAAATCACTTCTGTAGAAAAATTTGGAAAGAACAATCATGGTCATGAGGTGACACAACAAATGATGATGACGATGTTGTTGGTTACTTTTTGATGGATTCCTTTGCTGAGTTTTGGGGATGGAGTCCAGAATTTGTGTAGCAGACAAATAAGAGCTTTCAGCTGAACCTTATGAGGCATGACAGTCCCAAGTAATAGATGTAGTCTAGCCGTAGCCTCCCTGTACACTGATACTGGCACTCTCTTTTGCTTGGCCTGTGCCACCACCTCAGATGGGTTGTGCTTGCCAGAACAACAGGTGAAATCTAGGAATCATTTATGGCTGTATCAAATATATATAGCAACA
Organism: Hemitrygon akajei; assembly: GCF_048418815.1. Classification (NCBI taxonomy): domain Eukaryota; kingdom Metazoa; phylum Chordata; class Chondrichthyes; order Myliobatiformes; family Dasyatidae; genus Hemitrygon; species Hemitrygon akajei. The sequence goes on along the minus strand of NC_133124.1, from coordinate 219,132,606 downwards.
TACACAAAATGCTGGAGGAACGTAGCAGGTCAGGCAGCATCTGTGGAAAGGCATAAACAGTTGATGTTTTGGGCCGAGACCCTTCTAACTAACTAAAAGGGTGGGGGTGGGGAAGAGGCTAGCTAGAAGTTGATAGGTGAAACCAGGTTGGTGGGAAAGGTCAGGGGCTGAAGAAAGAATCTGATTGGAGAGGAGAGTGGACTGTAGGAGAAAGGGAAAGAGGAAGGGACTTGTGGGGGCGGGCGGGGGTGGAATTATTAGGCAGCTGAGAAGCAGTGAAAGGCCAGAGTGGGGAATAGAGGGTTGGGGAATTGTTCACCGGAAGTTGATATTCAAGCTACCCAGATGGAATCCTCCGTCCTGACGGTGGCACGAGAACAGGAATCGGTATTTTTAAAATGTATATATAAAATAGATATATATATATATATATATATATATATATATATATATATATAAATATATAAAAAGTTAATTTAGTTAAGTACTGCAAAAAAAGTAGTGAGGTAGTGTTCATGGGTTCATTGTCCATTCAGAATTCTGATGGCAGAGGGAAGAAGTTGTTCCTGAATTGCTCAGTGTGTTTCTTCAGGCTGCTATACCTGCTACCTGATGGTAGCAATGAGAAGAGGGCATGTCCTGGGTGATGGGGTCCTTAATGATGGATGCTGCCTTTCTGAGTGCGGTTGCATAAATTCATTATTTGACTGCTCTCTGAAACACATCTCCCAGTTTAGACACTGCTCCGTAGATGCTTCTGAGGCGGGCTTTGCCAGGTTGACCAGGCTGGAATGCTCCCAGTAGATAGATAGATAGATAGATACTTTATTCATCCCCATGGGGAAATTCAACTTTTTTCCAATGTCCCATACACTTGTTGTAGCAAAACTAATTACATACAATACTTAACTCAGTAAAGAATATGATATGCATCTAAATCACTATCTCAAAAAGCATTAATAATAGCTTTTAAAAAGTTCTTAAGTCCTGGCGGTAGAATTGTAAAGCCTAATGGCATTGGGGAGTATTGACCTCTTCATCCTGTCTGAGGAGCATTGCATCGATAGTAACCTGTCGCTGAAACTGCTTCTCTGTCTCTGGATGGTGCTATGTAGAGGATGTTCAGGGTTTTCCATAATTGACCGTAGCCTACTCAGCGCCCTTCGCTCAGCTACCGATGTTAAACTCTCCAGTACTTTGCCCACGACAGAGCCCGCCTTCCTTACCAGCTTATTAAGACGTGAGGCGTCCCTCTTCTTAATGCTTCCTCCCCAACACGCCACCACAAAGAAGAGGGCGCTCTCCACAACTGACCTATAGAACATCTTCAGCATCTCACTACAGACATTGAATGACGCCAACCTTCTTAGGAAGTACAGTCGACTCTGTACCTTCCTGCACAAGGCATCTGTGTTGGCAGTCCAGTCTAGCTTCTCGTCTAACTGTACTCCCAGATACTTGTAGGTCTTAACCTGCTCCACACATTCTCCATTAATGATCACTGGCTCCATATGAGGCCTAGATCTCCTAAAGTCCACCACCATCTCCTTGGTCTTGGTGATATTGAGACGCAGGTAGTTTGAGTTGCACCATATCACAAAGTCCTGTATCAGTTTCCTATACTACTCCTCCTGTCCATTCCTGACACACCCCACTATGGCCGTGTCATCAGCGAACTTCTGCACATGGCAGGACTCCGAGTTATATTGGAAGTCTGATGTGTACAGGGTGAACAGGACCGGAGAGAGTACGGTTCCCTGCGGCGCCCCTGTGCTGCTGACCAACGTGTCAGACCTATAGTCTCCCAACTGCACATACTGAGGCCTATCTGTCAAGTAGTCCACTATCCAATCCACCATGTGAGAGTCTACTCCCATCTCCGTTAGTTTGTGCCTTAAGATCTTGGGCTGGATGGTGTTAAAGGCACTAGAGAAGTCAAGGAATGTAATCCTCACAGCACAACTGACCCCCTCTAGGTGAGAGAGTGATTTGTGCAGCAAATACGTGATAGCATCCTCCACTCCCACCTTCTCCTTATACGCAAACTGAAGAGGATCCTGGGCGTGCCTGGTTTGTGGCCTCAGATTGTACGTCTTTAGATTGTGTTGGTTGTTAAATGGAAACAGCAGGTTTCACTGTAGATTCCGATGTGATAATAAATGAATCGGAATGTCAACATCAGCTGCTCCGTCCTACTTTATTCTGTCAGGTTAATGCTGTGGAGTGGGCCATTATCAGAATCAAATCAAGGTAGACTGAGAATCACTGATATTATACAACTGTTTGATAACCAGTCCTCAGAAATAATAATAGTTGTTGAGGAAGAGAGGGTCAAAATTTAGTACAAAAATTTGGAACAAGATTTTGTACTTAAGAGCAAGACGTGAATGTGAAAGGTAATCTTTATTGATCTGGAACATAAGATGCTCTACTGGAAGGCAGACGTAACAAGGATTCTTTTTATGAAAGGAATGAAAAGAGAAGTTATTCCCTGTAAGAGATAGAGATATTCAAAATTTTATTGCTGGTGTTCAGAAAATTAAAAAGGGGAGAAGCAGATGATGTGGGCTGGAAGAGACATAGTTGTGGAGAACTAGGTTCCATGTGGCAAGAACATACTTACAGATATATTAGGGTTGTCATGTTCGTAGATTTTGAGCAGCAAAAGAGAACCTCTTCATGTGTGTCGCTGATACAACTGCCTAGCACAGCCACTAGGGTGCATTAGAGTATCTCTCTCACTTTATTGCAAATATTTCCTACCATTGCCTGAATAAAGAGAAAATGTTGTAAGACCTTAACTGCACAGATACTGTCAGCTCTGACTTTACATCAATTTCCTAACAGAGCCTCTTCCTTTCATTTCTTAACTTTACCTCTTGAGTTTTCTGTCTTCTACTACAGACATAGTTTTCCTCTTTTTAATCTAGATTTCCCCTTTTTCTCCAATTCTGTAATTCAACCAATACTTCAGAGGCATGGATGAATCAATATGTTAAGAGTAAAAACTCTTACAGTAGTACTACAGTAGTAATTGGGGGATTACATTTATAATTGAGGACATGGGTGCCTGGGGCATACATATGCAAGTTTTTCTGGGCCTTGGATTAACAATCTGGAGACAGCAGTCAGATCCCACCACAGAAGCTGAGAGGCTTGAATTAACTTAACCTTGAATAAAATATTTAGTATTGGCAAAGTGACTGTGATACCACAGGATTATCATTGAAAACATACCCAATGCACTGACATGCTTTTGGGAAGGAATTTTGCCTTCCTGACCTGGACTGGCATATACATAGTCTGAAAGCCACAGTAATGTCGTCAAGTTGAGCTGATTTTGGTCTGTAGTTAAGCTTATTTCATAGTCTTAACTGTAGCAGTTGACTTTCAAAACAATTCCTGATTGAGAATCTTGTGATTAAATCAGTGCTGGAGAATTGGGGCACCATGGTAGTGTTGTGGTTTGCACACTGTTTTACAGTACCACCGACCCGGGTTCAATTCTCACTGTTGTCTGTAAGGAGTTTATACGTTCTCCCCTTGATCATGTGGGTTTCCCTCAATGTGCTCCAGTTTCCTCCCACATCTCAAAGACCTACCAGCCGGTAGGTTAATTGGTAAACTGTCCTGTGATTAGGCTATGGTTAAATTGGAGATTGCTGGGTGGTGTGGCTCAAAAGGTGGAAGGGACTATTTCATGCTGTAACCCAAGAAATAAATAAAATAATTCTTTTAATTGAGCCATTATCAATCACCTCGTTATATTTCCTTAATATTCTCAGAGCATTACAGACTATTAGCCATTCTTGTTTGTTGCATTAGAATTCTGATATTGAATTCCAATTGACTTGATATAGTTTTACAAGACTGTGAGTGTCTTTATTGGAATACATCAAGGGAGAAATAAAACTCTGTGAGTTGGCTAAATGGAACATAGACCAATATAGCAGAGTACAGATCCTTCAGCCCATGATGTTGTGCCAATCTTCTAACTTACTCCGAGATCCATTTAACCTATCCCTCTCACAGAGCCCTCCATTTTTCTTTCATCTATATGACTATCCAAGAATCTCTTAAGTGTCCCTATTGTATCTGCCTCTGTTATCACTCCTGGCTATGCCTTCCATGCACCCACCAATCTGTGTATATATAAAAAAACTTACCTGTGACATCGCCCTTATACTTTCCTCCAATCATCTTAAAATTATGTCCCTCATATTAGCCATTTCCACCCTGGAAAAAATCTGGCTATCCATTTTATCCATGCTTCTTATCATCTTTAATACATAGATTTAAAATAATTAACAAATGACAAGGTGTTAAGACAAGGTGTTCTACCATGAGTAGATTTAAAATTGAATTTGACCATGACTTTAGGATGAGAAACTTACTATTGTATTGAAACCTGGCCCCTTGAGACTACTCCTCCATTCAATATGATCTGCCACTTCCTTCTCAGAGGGAATTAAGAATGGCCAATGCCCAGATCTTCAAAATTAATTTTAAAAGGCTGTACTATTCATTGTATCATTCCAGAATATCTTTTTATTTCATTTTAATTTTAGTTAATATATGTGCCATCATGTTAATTTGATTAAAGTTAACTATTTAAGTAACTATTTAAAACAAATCTTCTAAGAATATCATTTCATGAATTTAAAACTACCCAAACATGCAGGTAGGTATTATTAGGCCTATTCCCTACATTGACGAGATGGTTGATATTCCAGTTTAAATGTTCTTACTTTTATAACTATCACCTGGATGATCTCTTCCCTTGGAGCAGCACCTTACAGAAAAGGTATGAGAGAATTGGCTGGGAAGGAAATGTGACAAAAATGTTGAACCAGTTAAGAGATTTGTTTTGAATCCATTAAACATTATGGGCGGCTTCATGCTAACATCATGCTGAGTGAATTTACCGCACTTGGAAATAAATGTTATAAGTGTTGAGGCCACACATGTGTTTAATTTTAATCCACTTCACTGGAGATGGCAAAGTACTAATTCCCATCTAACCATTTACCTCATTAAATGTGTTCATAATAATGCCATTATTGAATATCATTGCATAAAAGGGATTCTGATTTGAGTTCTGAGGTTTACACAGTTGGCCACGGGAATAGAACAGTGAAAACAAAGCAGAACTGGTTGCTTTTCAACTGTTTACTAGACTGTCAGAAGATTGCAAACAAATTTTCTTGCACTGCCATTTAGACTATACCATAAGAATAGGAGTTGAATTAGGCCATTCAGTCCATCGTTTGTCTGCCATTCCATCAAGCTGATTTATTATCCATTTCAACCCTATTCCCCTGTTGTCTTCTCCCTGTAACTTTTGATGCCATGACTAATCAAGAGCCTACCAACCTTTGCTTTAAATATACCCAGTGACATGCCGTCCACAGCTGCCTGTGGCATGAATTTCACAGATTCACCACCCTCTGGCTGAAGAAATTCCTCCTAATCCCTATTCTAAATGGATATCCTTCTGTTCCAGGAATTCCCAATCTTTTTTTATGCCATGGACCCCTACCATTAACTGTTTGGGAACTATTACTTCTGAGGCTGCGCCTTCTGGTCCCAGGTTCCCCTACAATAGGAAACATCAGCACAGGAGCACTGCAAGGATGTGTACTTAGCCCCCTCCTCTACTCAGTTTACATCTTTGACTGTATGGCTAAATACACTTCCAACACATTATACAAGTTTGCTGACGACACCATTGTTAGGAGCTGTACCAAAAGGGGTGATGAATCAGTATACAGGAGGGAGTTTGAAAACTTGGCTGAGTGATGTAATAACAACAGCCTCTTACTTAATGTCAGTAAGACCAAGGAACTGACTTCAGGAGAGAGAAAGTAGAGGTTCATGAACCCATAATCATTGGAGGATCAGAGGTGGAGAGGATCAGTAATTTTAAATTTGTAACTCCGTTCGGATATGGCCCAAGTGCAGAGCGAGAGACACTAAAGTGGGTCGATAGTTCATAGACTTTAATGCGAACAGTTAGAGAGAAAAGAAAACAATAAGTGCTAGGCCAAATAGGGCCATTAATTAAAATTCTCAAATGGAAAACAAAGCCTACACTGCGGCTGAAATGAATAACCAAATAAAAAACAAATTCCGGTAGTCTTCAGAGTCAGTTGACTTGACAGTCCAATTTCTCTGGTAAGGCCGAATACAAGCAGGTAGCGAAACATTGCTGTCCTTTTCTCAAGTCTTGACAAGCACTGAGATGAAAAGAATGGAGTTAAATACCATAACAATGAAATAATAATTAGCTGACATGTTCATATTCACGATGAGCGACTTGTCCAAGATGTCCTTCGCCGGAATCCGAGAATGTTCTTCTGGACTATACCCTGCCCAGTCTACGAGGTACTGGACGTTACCATATACCCGGTGAGATGCCAGGAGGCATTGCACCATACAGACAAGGGAACCATCTGTTAAGCAGGAGGAGGGGGAGGTAGGGTAACTGGGGCCAGAGGAGAGGTTGTAACCAGTTTGAGCTGGGAAACATGGAATACTGAGTGGATCTTCAGTGATGCTGGTAGATGCAATCTATAGAACACCTTGTTGACAGCCTTTTCCACTACAAACGGTCCCACGTAGTGTGGTGCCAATTTGCGGTTCTCAACTTTCAGGGGGAGATCCTTCGATGCCAACCAGTCCTTCTCTCCTGGCTTGAATGGCCTTACCTGTCAGTGGGGCCGATTAGCCTGTTGGGCATGTTGTTTCTGGGTGCGCAGCAGAGAAGCCCTGGCTCGTCTCCAGGTGCGCTTGTAGCACTGGATCAGCTGTTCAGCAGCAGGAACTCCTACGTCAATCTCCTGATCAGGGAAAAGTAGGGGCAATCAAAGGGAGGCATACCTGTGGAGGATGACTGGAGGTTATTGTGGGTGATCTCTGCCCAAACCAATTGGGAGCTCCAGTACATGGGGTTGGAGAAGTGGTTGCAAGGCAGCGCAGGGTTGTCTCCAACTCCTGGTTCACTCTCTCAGTCTGACTGTTGCACTGGGGTGAAAACCAGATGAGAGGTTGGCTGTGGCTCCTATAAGAGAGCAGAAAACCTTCCAAAAGTGGGAAGTAACTGTGGTCCACGATCAGATACTATGTTATGAGGAAAGCCGTGGAGCCTGAACATATGTTGAACCATAAGTGTGGCAGTCTCACGAGCCAGTGGGAGTTTGGGGAGGGGAATGAAGTGGGCAGCCTTGGAAAAGCGATTCACAATGATCAAATGGTGGTGTTTCCATTGGACAGGAGCTGCCCAGTGATGAAATCTACTGAGAGGTGGGACCAGGGGTGGTGGGGCACAGGCAGTGGATGTAACAGACCTGCAGGATGCTTGTGTGATGTCTTGTTCCGAGCGCAGGTAGGACAGGTAGATACAAAGTCGTGGATATCCTGGGACATAGATGGCCACCAAAATTGTCTCTTTATAAACTCCTGTGTCTGTTGAATTCCCTGATGTCTAGCTAGACGGGAGGAGTGACTCCACTCCAATGCTTTGGAATGCGCTGCAGCAGGGGCAAACAGCTGGTTGGGAGGTCTCCCACCCCGGCATGGGTCCAAATGTTCAGTGGCCCTCACCTCTGCCTCTATTGCCCAGATCACTGGAGCAGCAATACACAAGCAAGGAAGAATGTGGACCTGTTTTGAGACATCCCTGACCCTGGCACCTGGAAGGCAAGATACCATCTTGGTGTCCCCTTCACATACACAGAATATCCTCTTACATCCTTTAACATCTTTAACATCTTTTACATCTGCCGGACGATGCTGAGGATGTTCTACGAGGCTGTGGTGGCCAGTGCTATCATGTTTGCTGTTGTGTGCTGGGGCAGCAGGCTGAGGGTAGCAGACACCAACAGAATCAACAAACGCATTCGTAAGGCCAGTGATGTTGTGGGGGTGGAACTGGACTCTCTGACGGTGGCGTCTGAAAAGAGGATGCTGAACAAGTTGCATGCCATCTTGGACAATGACTCCCATCCATTCCATAATGTACTGGTTAGGCACAGGAGTACATTCAGCCAGAGGCTCATTCCACCAAGATGTAACACTGAGCGTCATAGGAAGTCATTCCTACCTGTGGCCATCAAACTTTACAACTCCTCCCTAGGAGTGTCAGACACCCTGAGCCAATAGGCTGGTCCTGGACTTATTTCCACTGGGCATGATTAACTTATTATTATTTAATTATTTATGGTTTTATATTGCTATATTTCTTCACTATTCTTGGTTGGTGTGGCTGTAATGAAACCCAATTTCCCTCAGGATCAATAAAGTATGTCTGTCTGTCCGTCTCTGCTCTTCTAACTAAGGAGTCCCCTGTTACTTCACTTCCCTTATTCCCACTTCCCTTCTGAGTCACAGATTAAACTTAACATGTACAATATGCTGGAGGAACTCAGCAGATCAGGCAGTATCCGTGGGAACAAGCAGTCAACGTTTTGGGCCGAGACTCTTTGTCAGGATTTAAACTCTTTGTCAGGATTTAAACTCAGTGCCAGAGATCCGGTTGCTGCAGCACTGGCTGTCTATTCCCTTCCCCTCTCCCGACAGTCACATAGTTACCTGTCTCCTGCAAATTAAGGGTGAATCCCTCCATGTAGCTCTATCTCCCTTCTCTCCATTTTTCCGTATGAGCCCAAGGTCATCCAGTTGTGGGTCCAGTTTCTTAACATGGTCTCTAAGGGGCTGCAGCTTGATGCTCTTTGTATAGATATAGTTATAGAGAGACTGGAGGTCTCACAAAATTCCTACATCTCACACAAAGAACTGACATCTAACCCTGGGTCCCCTCTCAATACACTAGCTTTGTACTAATACACAGAGAAAAAGAGAATAAAAACTTGCTTAGAGCCTCTGCCTGTTCTCACTGAAGCCTTTTGAACCAAAGCCTCACACTTTAACCCTGGCCCACTGACACAATAGCTTACACCTCACTTCTTTTTATTGGCCTTTGCAAAATTATTAATAACCCAAGCAATCTCTCATTCTGTAGCTAAGTCCCGACATGGGGAACGATCGGAAAGGTTGATCTTGTTTTCTCAGAATCAAAGAAGTCTGAGTATACCAGAATATACTTCCCATGATTGCCAACATTATGCGTTGTGTTGTATGAAGTAGGATATCGAGGTACATGACCATGATTATTCTTGGCAAATTTTTCTGCAGATGTGGTTTACCATTACCTTCTTCTGGGCAGTGTCTTCCCATGGTAGAGGTATCAAAAACAAGTGGCCAAAGGTGAAAGGTGTTCTCATGTAGATTTGTGGGAAAGGTTTGCAGAAAATGTGTCTCCAGGACAACATCCCATGCACGGTGCAATCTACAGGCCATGACATTCAGGCACATAGGCTATAGTTTTTTTGTGATTGTATGTTTCACTGCTATCATAATTATATGTGCCTTGTGCTATGTATGACTGTTGGTACTGTGTTTTGTACCTTGGCTCCGGAGGAACACTGTTTCGTTTGGCTGTATTCATGTGTACGGTTGAAGGTCAATTACACTTGAACTTTATGCATAGAGGAGGTGCATTCAGAGACAGTCACTACTTTTAAGAGAGACACTCCTATAGGCATCACATAGAAGGATGTGGACTTATTGCAGGCAAGTGGGATTAGTGCAGATGAGCAAGAAATTCAGCATAGACAAGATGGGCCGAAGAACCTGCATAGCAGGTTCATCTGATTTTGACAATTTCCCTTGATTTATTTATCCGTAAACAAGCTGTCCTTTTTATTCATTTCTTTTGGTAGTGGACTCCAAGTCCACACACTTTATGTTATTTCTTTTCAAATTTAATTTCAGAGAATGACAATAGCTAAAACTGCTGGTGGAGTAGAATTCACACATTTTGATGAGATTATATAAACCCATTTATAAAGATGCAACGCAATTACACCATCTCATTTTCTAGTACAGAGACAACAGTAAAGACAGAAAATGCTGGAAATACTCAGTGGTTCCAGCCATTTATGTTGAAGTTGACACAGATAAATGGCTAACGCATAGTTAATGATAGTCAACTATTTGTTGTGTTCTGTGTGGTTCTGCTGGAACATTGTGAGCCTGGAATGTGTAATGACACTTACAGACTGTCCCCAGAACATCCTTAGGTCGTGTTGGTTGTTAATGCAAATGATGCCTTTTACTGTGTGTTTCCATGGAGACATTTGATAAATAAATCTGGATCAAACTGTCTATGTCAGCAATAGACACCATATGTGCCTAATCAGAATCAGGTTTAATATCACCGACATCTGTTGTGAAATTTGTTGTCTTTGTGGCAGCAGTACAATGCAATATATAATAATAAAAAGTATGAATTACAGTTCATGTTATTTATATATATGGTTATGTATGTATGTGTATATATATAGTTACATTAAATAAGTAGTGTAAGAATAGAAATAAAGCAGTAGTCAGGTAGTGTTCATGGGTTCAATGTCTATTTAGAAATCGGATGCATAGGGGGAAGAAGCTGTTACTGAATCGTTGACTCTGTTACTTCAGGCTTTTGTATCTTCTTCCTGAAGGTAGCAATGAGAACAAGGCATGACCTGGGTGATGGGGGTCCTAATGGATGCTGCCTTTTTGAGGCATTGCTCCTTGAAGATGTCCTGGATATGATAGAGGCTAAGACCCATGATGGAGCTGACTAAGTTTACAGCACTGCACTTTATTTTGATCTTGTGCAATAGCCCCTCTCCTCCCATACCAGATGGTGATGCAACAAATTAGAATGCTCTCCATTGTACATTTGTAGAAATTTGTGTATGTCTCTAGTGACATATCAAATCTCCTCAAACTCCTAATGAAATTTAACCCCTGTCATGCCTTCTTTCCAGCTGCATCAATATGATGGGTTCAGGATAGATCTTCAGAGATATGGACATCCAGGACTTGAAATTGCTCACTCTTTCCACTTCTGATCCCTCTCTATGGACTGGTGTGTGTTCCCTTGTCTTACCTTTTCTGAAGTCTACAATCAGTTTTTTTGTTCTTGCTGGCATTGAGCGCAAGGTTGTTGCTATGACACCACTCAAGATGTGATACATCTCGCTCCTGTACATCCTCTTCTCACCATCTGAAATTCTGCCAACAATAAAAACATAAGAAATAGGAGCAGGAGTCGAACATCTGGCCTGTTAAGCCTGCTCCACCATTCAATAAAATCATGGCTGATCTGGCCACATTCTCATATCCACCTACTAGGCATAACCCTTAATTCCCCTACTATGCAAAAATCTATTCAACCTTGTCTTAAATATATTTACTGAGGTAGTCTCCACTTTTTTGGGCAGAGAATTCCCACAGATTCACCACTGTCTGGGAAAAGCAGTTCCTCCTCATCTCGGTCCTAAATTTACTTCCCTGAATCTTGAGGCTTTATCCCCTAGTTCTAGTCTCTCCTATCAGTGGAAACAACTTTCCTGCCTTTATCTTAGCTATCCTTTTCATAATTTTATATGTTTCTATAAGATCTTCTCTCATTCTTCTGAATTCCAGTGAGTACAGTCTCAGGTGACTCAATCTCTCTTCCTAGTTAGTCTAACCCCCTCATCTCTCGAATCAACCTGGTGAGCCTCCTGTACACTGCCTCCAAAGCCAGTATATCCTTCTTCAAGTAAGGAAACCAGAACTGCATGTGTGGCTTCCAGTGCCCTGTGTAGTTGCAGCATAACCTCCCTGCTCATTGCCCTCCAGCAACGAAGGCCAACATTCCATTTGCCTTCTCGATAGTCTGCTGCACTTGCAAACCAAACTTTTGTGATTCATGCACAAGCACCCCCAAGTCCTTCTGCACAGCAGCATGCTGCAAACTTTTACTATTTAAATAATAATCTGATCTTTCATTTTCCCTTCCAAAGTGAATGAACTCGCATTTACCAATATACTCCATGTGCCAGACCCTTGCCCATTCACTGAACCTATTTGTATCTCTCCGTATCCTCTGTGCAAATTGCTTTTCCACTCAATTTAGTGTCATCAGCAAACTTAGATACACTACACTTGGTCCCCTCTTCCAGATTGTTAATGTATATTGTGAACAGTTTCGGGCCCAGCACTGACCCCTGCAGCACACTGCTCACGACTGATTGCCAACCAGAGTAACATCCATGTATCCCAACTCTCTGCTTTCTGTTATTTAACCAAACCTTTATCCATACTAATACATCACCCCCAACTCTATGTATCCTTATCTTATGGATAAGTCTTTTATGTGGCACCTTTTTGCACGCCTTCTGGAAATCCAAGTAAATAACATCCATCTCTTCCCGTCTATCCACAGCGGTTGTTATATCCTTAAAGAACTCCAGTAAGTTTGTCAAAGAGGACCGGACTTTGCTGAGTCCATGCTGTGTCTGTCTGATGGATCCACTTCTTTCCAGATGCCTCGCTATTTCTTCTTTAATGATAGCTTCAATCATTTTACTAACCACAGATGTTAAACTAATTGGCCTATAGTTACCTGCCTTTTGCCTACATTCTTTTTTGAACATTTGCCGTCTTCCAATCCATCGGGACCTGCCCAGAGTCCAGAGAATTTTGGTAAATCATCACCAAAGCCTGTACTATAACATAGAACATAGAAAGCCTACAGCACAATACAGGTCCTTTGGCCCACAAAGTTGTGCCAAACTTGTCCTAACTTGAGAAATTGCCTAGGGTTACACATAGTCCTCTATTTTTCTGAGCTCCATGTTCCTCTCCAGGAATCACTTAACAGGCTCTATTGTATCTGCCTCCACCACCGTCGCCGGCAGCCCATTCCACGCACTCACCACTCTCTGTGTAAAAAAACTTACCCTTGACATCTCCTCTGTACCTACATCCAAGTGCCTTAAAACTGTGCCCTCTTGTGCCAGCCGTTCTAGCCCTGGAAAAAGCCTCTGACTATCCACATGATCAGTGCCTCTCATCATCTTATACACCTTTATCAGGTCACCTCTCATCCTCCGTTGCTCCAAGGAAAAAAGGCCGCGTTCATTCAACATATTCTCATAAGGCATGCTCCCCAATCCAGGTAACATCCTTGTAAATCTCCTCTGCGCACTTTCTAATGGTTTCTACATCCTTCCTATAGTGAGGCGACCAGAACTGAGCACAGTACTCCAAGTGGGATCTGACCAGGGTCCTATATAGCTGCAACATTACCTCTCGGCTCCTAAACTCAATCCCACGATTGATGAAGGCCAATGCACCACATGCTTTCTTAACCACAGAGTCAACCTGCATTCTTTGACTTCTGTGGGCAAGGCAGATCTGGATTCACAAAGCAATGTCCCCTTGGATACCATGCCTTCTTACCTTCTAAATAAGCCTTGCATGGGGTACTTATCAAATGCCTTGCTGAAATCCATATACACTACATCTACTGCTCTTCCTTCATCAATATGTTTAGTCACATCGGGCTCGTAAGGCATGACATGACTTACACAAGACATGCCGGCTATTCCTAATAATATTATGCCTCTCCAAATATTCATAAATCCTGCCTCTCAGGATCTTCTCCATCAACTTACCAACCACTGTAGTAAGACTTACTGGTCTATAATTTCCTGGGCTATCTCTACACCCTTTCTTGAATAAGGGAACAACATCCACAACCCTCCAATCCTCCGGAACCTCTCCCATCCCATTGATGATACAAAGATCATTGCCAGAGGCTCAGCAATCTCTTCCCTCACCTCCCACAGTAGCCTGGGGTACATCTCATAAGGTCCTGGTGACTTATCCAACTTGATGCTTTCCAAAAACTCTAGCACACCCTCTTTCTTAATATCTCCATGCTCAAGCTTTTCAGTCTGCTGTAAATCATCCCTGCAATCGCCAAGATCCTTTTTCGTTTTGAATACTGAAGCAAAGTACTCAATAAGTACCTCTGCTATCTTCTCCGCTTCCATACACGCTTTTCCACTGTTACATTTGATTGGTCCTATTCTCTCACATCTTATCCTCTTGCTTTTCACCTACTTGTAGAATGCTTTGGGGTTTTCCTTAATCTTGTCCGCCAAGGCCTTCTCATGGCCCCTTCTGGCTCTCCTAATTTCTTCTTAAGCTCCTTATTGTTAGCCTTAGAATCTTCTGGATCTCTATCATTACCTAGTTTTTTGAACCTTTCATAAGCTCTTCTTCTTGACTAGATTTACAACAGCCTTTGTACACCACGGTTCCTGTACCCTACCATCCTTTCCCTGTCTCTGCCATTTCTTTCAGTATCCTGGGATGCATTCCATCAGGACCAGAGGACTTATCTATCTTCAGGCCCACAAGTTTGCTCAGCACACCTTTTTAGTGATAGCTATTGTATTGAGGTCCTCGCCTCCCATCACATCCATAACATCTCTCTTTGCCATGTTAGATGTGTCTTCCATTATGAAGACTGACACAAAATAGTCATTCAAAGCCTTGGTCATTTCCTCATTCGCAATATCAATTCCCTTTTCTCATCCTCCAAGGGACCTACATTCACTTTAGCCACCCTTTTCCACTTTACTATCTGTTTTTATATTTTGTGCTAGTTTATTTTCATAATCTAGCTTCCCTTTCTTTATAGCTTGCTTAGTGGTATTTTGTTGATTTTTAGTTTTCCCAGTCTTCCAGTTTCCCACGCTCTTGGCGACTTTGTGTGCATGAGGTTTCAGTTTGATGCCTTCTTTTATTTCCTTAGTTATCCAAGGCTGGCTCTCCCCAGCCTTACTGTCCTTGCTTTTTACTGGAATATACTTTTGTTGAGCACTGTGAAAAATCTCTTTGTAAGTCTTCCACTGTTCAACTGTCCCACCATATAGCCTGTGATCTCAGTCTACAGTAGTCAAATCCTTCTCATCCCAATGTAGTCTCCATTGTTTCGGCATAATACATTGACTCTAGATTGAGCTATTGCACCCTTCCTTTGTATGAGAAATTTAATCATACTGTGCTCACTCTTTCCAAAAAGGATCCCTAATAACAAGATCGCTAATTTTACCTGTCTCATTGCATAGAGCCAGATCTAAGATAGCATGTTCCCTTGTGAGTTTAGTAATATGCTGTTCAAAATAGCCATCAGGGATGCATTCTATAAAGCCCTCCTCAAGACTGCCTCAATCAACTTGATTCACCCAATCTATGTACAAGTTAAAGCCCCCATGATAACTGCTGTTCCATTCTTACATGCCTCAGATATTTCTCTGTTTATTGCCTGTGCCACTGTAATGTTATTATTCAGTGGCTGATAGACAACTCCCACCAGTGATATTATACCTTTACTAATCCTAATCTCTACCTAGATGGATTCCAGATTCTGCTCCTTAGATCTTATATAGTCTCTCACTATCGCCCTGATCTTACCTTTAATTAAGAGCGCTACCCCACCCCCTTCCTTCCTGCTTATCCTTCTGTCTTACTTGATATTTGGCCTTGGATATTTAATTCCCAATCCTCTCCACCCTGCAACCACGTCTCCGTAATGGCTACTAAATCATACCTCTTTGTACTGACTTGGAGTCACGTTTACTGACCATGTTTCATAAGACCGTAAGAAAAAAGAGCAGAAGTAGTCCATTTGGCCCTTCGACTCTGCTCCGCCATTCAATCATGGGCTGATCCAAATCTTCCAGTCATCCCACCCCCTGCCTTCTTATAGCCTTTGATGCCCTGGCTAATCAAGAACATAAGTACTAGTTTCAAGTACTATGGGCGTTCAAATAAAGTGACCTTACACTCGTTGTGCTTTTAAAATTTTGTAATCTTTACTGTTTTGCACTTGACTTTTCTTCACTTCACTCTTACTTTACTCTTTTATTATCTTTTGTTTTTTCTTTATCTTTTTCCCACACTTTTATTTTTTACTTTATCCATACTTCTCCAATCTGCTGAACTCACCCCCTACTGTTTAGTTTAAAGCCCTACCCACAGCCCTAGTTATGCGATTCGCTAGGATACAGGTCCCATCACGGTTCACATGGAGCCCGTCCCATTAGTACAGCTACCTCCTTCCCCAATACTGGTGCCAATTTCCCATGAATTCAAACCTACTTCTCCCACACCAATTCTTGAGCCACGCACTTAACTCTAATCTTCTTGACCCTATGCCAATTTGCAAGTGAATACTACCTTTTTGGTTCTGCTTGTTAATTTAATCCCTAGCTGCTCAAATTTCTTCTGCAGAACCTCTTTCCTCATACTACCTATGTTGTTCAGTAATAGTTGTAAATTTATAGATGTCATTTGAGCTGTGCCTAGCCTCACATTCATGGGTGTAGAGAGAGTGGGCTAAGCACACATCCCTGAGGCGTGCCAGTGTTGATCGCCAGTGAGGTGGAGATGTTTCCGATTCACACAGATTGTGGTCTTCCAGTTAGGAAGTCAAGGATCCAGTTGCAGAGATGCTAATGCCTCAATTTTGAATTTTAATGGCATGTCATTTGGAATAAGGAGAGATTTACAGCACAGTTGCAAATGCAATGATGATCAAGGATTCAGTATTTTTTCCCATTGGGCTGTACTTTTTTCCATAGATGCTGCCTGGCCTGTTGAGTTCCTCCAACAATTTGTTTGTGTTGCTTGGATTTCCAGCATCTGTAGATTTTCTCTTGTCGTGATTCACTATTTAGACATTTTGCTCTTTTACTGTCTAAATTGAAAGTATTAGAATCTTTTCTACTAGGGCATAGGCTGCTGATAGCATTTCACCAGATTCCTCTGTCTAAGGCCAGTCTTTCAAAATCCAGGTGTAGCCCATCTATATGTCTCCGAGGTGAAGATACTTTCTGTTCCAGGGATGAGGTCTTTGGAGCTTCTTTTGGTGTTTCTGTAGCACCCATACCCACCCCACTTCCTTTTGCAGCCAGGCTTGGGAGCATCATATTAGAATGCATTGTAGTTTTTCACATGTTAGCTAGAGTAAAGGGCAACTTGGATACACTGGATATACAACATGGTGTATTAGTGTAGAGAGAGGAAGTAATTATTATCTTCATAATGTAATTTTGGAAAAGTACAAAAAACTCTATTTTCATTTTGGAATGCCTCTTAAAGCAGCACTATCAGGCAGTGATGTCAGATTGCTTCCCTAATCATTCTCTAGAATAGGAAAGGGCGTGGGCTATTTCGCAGATGCTTGCCTCACCTGAAAAGAGAATATGTTAGTTCAGTGGGAGAATGGTTACACAGGAACCATAGAACCACAGAACATTACAGCACAGAAACAGGCCTTTGGCCCTTCTTGGCTGTGCCGAACCATTTTTCTGCCTAGTCCCACTGACCTGCACCTGGCCCATATCCCTCCATACATCTCTCATTCATGTACCTGTCCAAGTTTTTCTTAAATGTTAAAAGTGAGCCCGCATTTACGACTTCATCTGGCAGCTCATTCCACACTCCCACCACTCTCTGTGTGAAGAAGATGTTCCCTAATGTTCCCTTCACCCTTAACCCATGTCCTCTGGTTTTTTTTTTATCCCTTAGCCTCAGTGGAAAAAAGCCTGCTTGCATTCACTCTATCTATACCCATCATAATTTTATATACCTCTATCAAGTCTCCCCTCATTCTTCTACGCTCCAGGGAATAAAGTCCTAACCTATTCAACCTTTCTCTGTAACTCAGTTTGTCAGGTCCCGGTAACATCCTTGTAAACCTTCTCTGCACTCTTTTAACCTTATTAATATCCTTCCTGTAATTTGGTGACCAAAACTGTACACAATACTCCAAATTTGGCCTCACCAATGCCTTATACAACCTCATCATAACATTCCAACTCTTATACTCAATACTTTGATATATAAAGGCCAATGTACCAAAAGCTCTCTTTTCTACCCTATCTACCTGTGACACCACTTTTAGGGAATTTTGTATCTGTATTCCTAGATCCCTCTGTTCCACTGCACTCCTTAGTGCCCTACTGAGGAGTGAGGTAATTTAAACTGGATCTTTGGATGATCCTCAATGTGGCCTTCTCAAGATATAATTTGGTTTGGTGATCTTGCGCCATATGCATATTTCTGTTATTTACCCTTGGGTGTTATTTCTTTCAATGTTCTACACCTTCTGTAAACTCAGTGTGCAACTGCAGTTTATTGAATTAACACCAGCTATCACTGTTAGCAAAGTTATGGAGAGCAAAAGAGATGCCTACCCAATATCCAAATGAATTGTGAAAAAAGACTCAGCAATACTAAAAATTAGTTTTATTTTAAATTTGCATTGTAGTTGAAGAAAGCATTAGCATAATGCTTCAGAGTACCAGTGACCTGGGTTTAATTCCCATCACTGCCTGTGAGGAGTTTGTATATTCACCCCATGACTGTGTATGTTTCCTCCAGCTGCTCTGTTTCCCTCCCACAGTCCAAAAGTAGTACCGGTTGGTAGGTTAATTGGGCATTGTAAAGTGTCCTGTGATTAAGCTGGGAATAAATTGGGCGATTGCTGAGTGGTATGGCTCCAAGCACTGGAAGGGGCTATTTTGCGCTGTTTCTCAAAAAAATAAAATAAATTTTGAGTTCTATAGGAATAAATTGAAGAACATGGTGATTAAGAATGAGGTGCAAGTGTGCTGGTTTATTAGATTAGAGTTACTTATTAATCACATGTACATTGAAACATGCAGTAAAAATTTATGTTGTTTATCTGATGATGTGCTGGGAGAGTTTCGCCTCAAATTATTGATTGATGTAAATAAATTTGTTCTTGCAAACTAAATATTCTTAATAGCAAAATGGAATAAGGAATCACCACAGCTTAATTGCTGAGATTGTTGTTTGATCTTTTTCAGCCAAAGCTGCTTAATAAAGTTGTGGAGTGTCTGGAAGCAATAAATTTTGTCACCAACACACTTTCCAAGGGAGATGCCAAATTCATGGTAAGTAATATTTTTCCAGATTCCAAAATTAGATAATGATATACAAATGCTGAAGGGTTTAGCTTGGAACTTTCTGTTGTATGTTGTGGAAAAATTAACTTTGAATGACCTCTTTAAGTGTTTTTGTAGGCTGGTATCTATTCTACATTATGCCTTTGGTATTTTGCCTTTTTAATTACCTAACATGTAGAACAGTACAGTAAAGAACAGGCCCTTTGACCAACAGTATAGTACTGAACTAACTAAACTAGTAATCAAATGCCCAATTAAACTAATCATTTCTGACAACTCAATATCCATATCCTTCCATTCCCTACCTATCTAAGAGCCTCCTGAATATCTCTGTTGTTTTTGCCTCTACAAATTACCCAAGTCAGTACATTCAGGCACCTACCACTCTCTGTGGGGGATAAAAAAAAACTTGCCTCTCACATCTTTGAATTTACTCTCTCTTAACTTAAATGCATGCCCTCTGGTATTAGACATCTCTGGGGGAAAAAGATACTGGGCATTGACTCAGTGCCACTCATAATCTTATAAACATCGAATCGATCTCATCTTAGCCTCCACTGCACCAGTGAAAACAACCCAAGTTTGTCCAGTGTTTCCTTACAACACATGGCCTGTAATCTACTCAGCATCCTGGTAAACCTCTTCTGCACCCTCCCCAAAGCCTCAACATCCTTCCTATTATGGGGTGACCAGAAATGAATACAATACTCCAGATGTGGCCTAATGCTTTATAAAGATGCAAAATTACTTCCTGATTCTTGAACTCAGTTTCTTTGACTAATAAAGGCAAGCATGACCTATGCCAACTTTACCATGTTATCAACCTGTGTAGCCACTTTCAGGGAGCTATCAACTTGGACCCAGAATCCCTCTGCTCATCAACACTGTTATGGGTATTGCCATTAACAGTGTACTGTCACTTTACATTTGTTCTCCCTGGATGCAACACTTCACATTTGGCTGGGTTAAACTCCATCTGCAACTGATCTATATCCTGCTGTATCTTTTGCCAGTCTTCTGTGCTATCCACAACACCACCAATCCTGGTATCATATGCACACTTACTAACCCATGTATCTATGTTTTCATCCAGATCATTTTTATATATCACAAATAACAGACATCTAATACAGAACTCTATAGAACATCACAGACCTCAAATCAGAATGACTTCCATCAACCACTATGGGCAAGTCAATTCTGAATCCATGAAAGGCCTTGTCAATTGCCTATCTTAAAATCAACATAGATAACACCCACAGCTCAATCACCCTCGTCACCTCATCAAAAAACTCAATCAAGTTAGTAAGACATGACTGGCCCCGCACAAGGTCATGCTGACTGACCCTAATTAAACTATGAGCTTCCAATCAACTCCTAAATCCTATTACTAAGAATCTTCACCAGTTATTTCCCAACCATTGATGTGTGCCTCACTGGTCTATTGTTTCCAGGATTATCGTTCTTGAATAACAGAACAAGAACAAGAGTGTATTAGCTACAAACCAGTCCTCTGGACCAAGCCTCTGGCTAGAGAGGACATGAAATACTTGGTCAAGGCCCCAGTAATCTCATCTCTCGACTTTTAGTAACCAGACATACAATATCTCATCAAGCCTTGGGAACTTATCCATCTTAATGGTTTTTAAGAGACCTCACACTACCTCCCCTTTGCAGTGTGCAAATTAGCATGCTTTATACTGATACATGCCCTTCTCCTTGGCAAATACTGATGCAGTGTACACATCCTCTGCCTCGAAGCACATGCCCCTTCTTTATCCTTGAGTGATGCGACTTGCTCTCTAGTTGTCTTCTTGCTCTTAATGTATGCAGAATTTCTTGGGATTTTTTTGTACTCCCACAAGCCAAAGGGACTTTGACTGTCTCTGCTGGACAAGATAAAGCAATGGGATCTGTTTCGGCTTAATTAAATAATGCATTCACCTGGCCTGCCAAATGTAACTTAAAAATATCACATGCATGTGAAGTACCAAGTAGCAATAAAATAATATAAATAATAGAGAGCAGTCAGGCTTGTTAGGAATGGTCAAGGAATGACGAGAAGAATGACAGAAAGACAGGGTGACTAGATCCATTCCTCTGCCTTCGATCTCTGTGACAGCAACTCATACACCTCAAACTTGTTGGTAAGCTTATTTAGCTTATAGGAATTAAATCTGTGGTTTGGAAATCCTTTGTGTTTTAGAATTCATTTGTAATTTAGAAATCTTTTGTAAGATAGAAATCATCTGAGTTTTAATTGTGTTTTAAGAAGTTTATTGAAACTTAAAAGTAAATGACTATGTTAGTTGTAAGTATATCATCCTTGCTAGAGCATGGTACCTCTACACTAGTGAGTACTGTATACTAATATCAACTATTAGTTGGTATTGGCAGATAAACTCACTGTGGAGCATCCACAGTGAAATGATCTAGCCTTGAAGAGTAGGTTGCTATAGTATAGCCTCCCTTTTTGCAAGGGTACCCATGCCTATCTATATTAGATAGGGCTTAAGATCTTCGTTTACTTCAGAACTTTGTGGACAGCAATCCAAATACCATCAAGAGCCTAATGTTTGAGGGGTAGTAACTGTTCGTGAACCTGTTGGTGTAGGTCCTGAGGTTCCTGTACCACCTCTCTGATGGCAGTAGTGAGAAGAGAGCATGGCCTGGATGGTGGGGTCCTTGATGGATGCTGCTTTCCTGTGACAGCACTCCTTGCAGATATGCTTAATGATGAGAAAGTCTTTACCCATCCTGGACTGGTGAACAATACACACAAAATGCTGCAGGAACTCAGGACTAGTCTGGAGAAAGGTCTGGGCTTGAAATGTTGACTGCTTATTCATTTCCATAGATGCTGACTGACTTGCTGAGTTCATCCAGCATTTTATGTGTGTTATTCTGGATTTCTAGCATCTGCAAAATTTCTTGTGGTATAATTTGCTTAATAATTGACAGTTTAGGAAAGATACCCGAATATTGATAAGGAACATGAACCCTTACTGAGTTGTGAGAGAGTGTGCTGTTACTCCTCTGCTTCAACCACAAAGTTGTTTTTATTTTAAGCTTTTCAACTCTTAGAATTCAGAACTTATTTAAATCTTACATCCATCCCATAACATGAGGGAGTATAAATCTTTGCGTTATGACTCCGTTGCAATGTGCAGACACGTGAATTTAAAAGTCTAATGGCTTGTAGAAAGAAGCTGTCCCGTAGCCTGTTGGTCCTGGCTTTAATGCCGCAGTAGCATTTGCCAGATGGAAGCAGTTGAAACAGTTTGTGGTTGGGATGACTGGTGTCCCCGATGATCTTCCAGGCCTCCTTTCTGGACCTGCGGCTATAAATTTCCTCGGTGGAGGAAAGTTTACATCCACAGGTGCGCTGGGCTGTCCATATCACTCTTTGCAGTG
The DNA here is from genome assembly GCF_048418815.1 of Hemitrygon akajei. NCBI lineage: Eukaryota > Metazoa > Chordata > Chondrichthyes > Myliobatiformes > Dasyatidae > Hemitrygon > Hemitrygon akajei. The sequence continues at coordinate 219,110,311 of NC_133124.1, read as the reverse complement.
CCCAGTGAGCAAGGTTGGTGCAGTTTCTGTACCAGGCGGTGATACAGCTGGTCAATATGCTCTCAATGGTGCTCTTGTAGAAGGTCTCGAGGATTTGGGGGCCCATGCCGAACATAAATCCCAATAGTAACCCTCGGGCTCCTGTTGGTCGCTGGAGGCGAAGGCTGGAGCCACACACTGAACTATTTATACAAGGCTTCAGGTTTGGGTAGACCCAGACTGATTTTTGGGGAACATGTCTTCAATGCACTTCTAAATGAAGTTTTTGACCGCTTCAGTGTATTTGGAGAAGTTCTCAGCTCGAAATGACTCCCAGGTGATGCTATCAAAGCAGTCTTGTAACATTGAGTCTGATTGGTTGGACTAGCAGTGGTTAGTGTTCACTATGGCTGCATCCTGCTTCAATTTCTGCTTGTAGGTGGGTAGGAGTAAGATGGAGGAATAGTCAGACTTCCCATATTTCTCAATTTCTCAACAGTCAGACTTTCTTCATTGCTAAGAACTTGATTTAACTTAGCTAGGGTCATTTTTAATGTTTTAAACTTGGATTAATGCTTTTACCTATGTTTCAGAATCTTAAGTTTCATAAATCCTTCCCAGTAGTCAGCACTATATTAGCAATACACCCAAAATGTGATGGTGATCCGTTGGAGCTTAAAAGAGTTCAGAAGGAACTCAGAGTACAGATAAGGGGGGCAAAGGAGCAGTATAGGAGGAAGCTAGAACAAAAGCTGCAGAAAAAAAGCATGAAGGAGGTGTGGGATGGGATGAAGATCATCACCGGATGCGGTGCAAAGCGGGGGGCAAACATAAGTGGAGATGTGGAGAAAGCGAACCAGCTGAACAATTTCTTCAATAGGTTCGACAGCACAATCTCATCCTCACCGCAGAACTCCACACCAGGCTTACTTCCTTCACAGGAAAATAGCCACTCACAGGAGACCTTGCCCACGCCCAGGATTACGGCTGCACAGGTGGAAGGTCAACTGAGGAAGATCTGTACCAGCAAGGCGGCGGGACCGGATGGAGTTTCCCCACGATTACTGAGGGCCTGTGCGACTGAGCTGGGAGAACCACTACAGCGCATCTTCAACATGAGCCTGGTGCAGAGAAGAGTACCCAGACAGTGGAAAACATCCTGTATTGTCCCGGTACCGAAGAAACCACAACCAAAGGAGTTGAATGACTTCAGACCTGTTGCCTTGACGTCGCACGTGATGAAGACCATGGAGCGGCTGATAATACAGAATCTGAGGCCACAAACCAGGCACGCCCAGGATCCTCTTCAGTTTGCGTATAAGGAGAAGGTGGGAGTGGAGGATGCTATCACGTATTTGCTGCACAAATCCCTCTCTCACCTAGATGGGGTCAGTGGTGCTGTGAGGATTACATTCCTGGACTTCTCTAGTGCCTTTAACACCATCCAGCCCAAGATCTTAAGTCACAAACTAACGGAGATGGGAGTAGACTCTCACATGGTGGATTGGATAGTGGACTACTTGACAGAGAGACCTCAGTATGTGCGGTTGGGAGACTGTAGGTCTGACACGGTGGTCAGCAGCACAGGAGCGCCACAGGGGACCGTGCACTCTCCGGTCCTGTTCACCCTGTACACATCAGACTTCCAATATAACTCGGAGTCCTGCCATGTGCAGAAGTTCGCTGACGACACGGCCATAGTGGGGTGTGTCAGGAATGGACAGGAGGAGGAGTATAGGAAACTGATACAGGACTTTGTGATATGGTGCAACTCAAACTACCTGTGTCTCAATATCACCAAGACCAAGGAGATGGTGGTGGACTTTAGGAGACCTAGGCCTCATATGGAGCCAGTGATCATTAATGGAGAATGTTTGGAGCAGGTTAAGACCTACAAGTATCTGGGAGTACAGTTAGACGAGAAGCTAGACTGGACTGCCAACACAGATGCCTTGTGCAGGAAGGCACAGAGTCGACTGTACTTCCTTAGAAGGTTGGCGTCATTCAATGTCTGTAGTGAGATGCTGAAGATGTTCTATAGGTCAGTTGTGGAGAGCGCCCTCTTCTTTGTGGTGGCGTGTTGGGGAGGCAGCATTAAGAAGAGGGACGCCTCACGTCTTAATAAGCTGGTAAGGAAGGCGGGCTCTGTCGTGGGCAAAGTACTGGAGAGTATAACATCGGTAGCTGAGCGAAGGGCGCTGAGTAGGCTACGGTCAATTAGGCTATGGAAAACCCTGAACATCCTCTACATAGCACCATCCAGAGACAGAGAAGCAGTTTCAGCGACAGGTTGCTATCGATGCAATGCTCCTCAGACAGGATGAAGAGGTCAATACTCCCCAATGCCATTAGGCTTTACAATTCAACCGCCAGGAGTAAGATATGTTAAAGTGCCGGGGTTGATTGTATTTAATTTATCTAAGTAAACTACTTAAGAACTTTTTAAAAGCTATTATTAATGCTTTTTGAGAGAGTGATTTAGATGCATATCATATTTTTACTGAGTAATTTATGTAATTAGTTTTGCTAAAACAAGTGTATGGGACATTGGAAAAAATGTTGAATTTCCCCATGGGGATGAATAAATTATCTATCTATCTATCTATCTATCTATCTAAAATGCTGGAGGAACTTTCAAGCCAGGCATCATCTATGGAAAAAAGTACAGTTGATGTTTTGGCCTGACTACTTTTTTCCATAGATGATACCTGACCTGAAAGTTCCTCCAGCATTTTGTGTTGTGTTGGTCAGATTTCCAGCATCTGCAGATTTTCTCTTGTTCAGCATTATATAAGCACTTTTTTTTAACTTGACTTTCAGAATGAGAAAAATTTTCTCCATATTTCAGCAAAATAAAAATGCTTTGATTGCTGTAATGCAGACGTGGATTAAGATAGCAATATACATTTATCACGCTCTTTGTTAGGTGCCTCCTGTATCTAATAAAGTGGCCACCGTGTGTATATTCATGGTCAGTTGCTTTAGCCCATCCACTTCAAGATTCGACATGCTGTGAGCTCGGAGATGCTCTTCTACACACCACTGTTGTGACATGTGGTTATTTGAGTTACTGTCACCATCCTGTCAGCTTGAACCAGTCTGCCCATTCTCATAGAAACTTAGAAAACCTGCAGCACAATACAGGCCCTTCAGCCCACAATGATGTGTTGAACAAGTACTTACTTTAAAAATTACCTAGGGTTGCCCATAGCCCTCTATCTGACTTCTCTCATTAACCAGGCATTTTCATTCACAGACCTGGATGTTTTTTGTTTCTCACACCATTCTCTGTAAACTCTAGAGACTGTTGTGCATGAAAATCTCAGGAGATCAGCTGTTTCTGAGATACTCAAACCACCCTGTCTGGCACCAACAATCATTCCACAGTCAAAGTCACTTAGATCGCTTTTCTTCCCCATTCTGATGTTTGGTCTGAACAACAAATGAACCTGTTGACCACGTCTGCATGTGTTTAAGCATTGAGTTGCTACCACGTGATTGGCTGATTAGATATTTGCATTAATGAGCAGGTGTACCTAATAAAGAGGCCACTCAGTGTACGTGCAATTTATCTGAATACTTAATGTTTTGTGGCCACCCGTGAGCAAGCAATTCTCAACGTTGTATGATTTGTAGACTCTTTGATAATAAATTAATCTTGAAACTTGTTAATTCTTTTGGAAAGCATTTTGGATTGAATAGTACCTTTCTGTCCATGTGGGCATGAGTAGCTTTTAAAGATGATTCTTCTATATCTTTGTTTTCAGATCGTTACTATGAATTCTACTCAATATGGTGTAATTCTTATTCTTAATCAGTTCAGCATGGTCAGGAATAATTTCATTCACTATCGTTCTGTGGATTCTGAGGTGGCAGAAGTGTCCTATGTATGATATGGAGACGCTGCCTCTGGTGAGACAGGTAATATTCAACAAGCAGCTGAGGATAGTACAGGATCCTTTCCTGAGACATGAGAAAACGATCCCCAAATGTTCCATTGCCATTTTGACTGGCCATGAACCAGACATTCTTTATAAGCCAGTGATGATGTTCAGTTTCTTTCAGGATACTTTGAGGACGTCTTTGAAACGTTTTCTTCATTTGCATGAAACTAAGCTAGTCTTTGGAGTGTGGTGTTAGGCATACAAACAATGTGGCCTGTTCAATTGTTCACTATCATATAAACAAATTTAAAGCATAGGATGTTATAGCATAGTACAGACCCTTTGACCCATGATGTTGTGTCAACCTTTTAATCTACTCTAAAATCAATCTAACTTTTCCCTCCTACGTAGCCCTCCAATTTTTATATCATCCATGTGCCCATCTAAGAATTTCTTAAATTCCCCTAATTTATCTGCCTCTACCACTAACCTTACATGCACCCAACATTCTCTATGTTAAAAAAAAAATGCCTACCTCTGACATCGGCCCTATATTTTCCTCCATCACGTTAAAATTAGAGAAGGCCTCTGTTGGTCAGGATTGATCATGGTTGTTGCATCCTAGCTGTCCAGATATGCAAGCCTGGGCAGTATAATATGGAGAGCAAGCTGTTGCCCATGTAGCAAGCAATCCTTCATTACACATCTGAGGAACCCAAAGGAATGGCAGTGTCACAGGAGTTGACAGTCATCCTTCAACTCAATGTAGGACTGCCTATGGGGCTCCAGCTCAAGATTTTTCCCTCAGGGTTTATTCCCAAAGCCTTCCCCATGAGTGGGTGTTGCTGCAAGGCAGTGGAGGTTTGAGATCAGAGTTTTTCTTCTCCTAGATGAGCTGCCTTCTGCTAGGTGAGACCCATCTGCTCAAAGCTACTAGTTTTAAGGCGCCAGTAATCCGCCTTTGCTCTTCTCCTGTAAGTGGAAACAGCTTTGCTGGGCTTAGTGCACATGAAGGCCAGGAGCTGGACTTGGTGGTCAGAGGCTATTTGAGGTACACGCTGTTGGGATCATTTAATAGGCTGTAAGAGCTTGTCCCCATTACCACCCCAGGCTATACAAAGTTAAGGAATCACCTTGAAATTATGCCCCTCATAATAGCCACCTTCCCCCAGGAAAAGGTTTCTGGCCATCCATTCGAACAATACCTCTTATTACCTAGTACACCTAACCTTGTGGGTGGATATAGAGCCAAAGAGCGCTAGAACACAGAAAGAGGTCTCTTGGACAACATAGTTTGTGCCAAACTGTTACTCTTCCTAGTCACTTTGACCATTTACAGTACATCTGTGAAATAAAATTAACCTAGTGTGCCTTGGCAATCATGTAAGTGACCTTTGGGTGTACTTTTGCATAATTGGAGTTTATTGAACTATCATTACACTGAATCACCCATCATCATCATACATAAGTTTTCTTTTTGCATGTAAGTACTTAGCACATACAAAGTGCAATTTAAAAAAAAATCTGTAACTCTTCTGAACCATTACTTCAAAAAGCTATCACGTCATGATTTTGAATATTCATAAGAAAACACACCTTGTCCCTCAACTTGTTACTTATAATCAAAGGGGCAATTTCTATGTTTCTCATTCCCCATCACCTCTTTTGATCAAAAACTATTTGACTTGGAGAAGTATAATTATGCAAAAATGTATTACAACTCAGGTAGATGTCGTTGGCCTTAAGTGTGAGTCTTGAAAGTTTACCACAAGCAATTTACTCATTTTCAAAGGGATTCAAGGGAAACTACCTTTCAGGAACCATTTTGTAACCCCCTTCAGAATTCTATACTTCAGTAATGAACATCTCTTGTTGTTCCAAGCTCTAGAGAATGTACCTGAACTTTCCTTACAGGACAGTCCTGATATTCCAAGAACCAGTTTGCTGCATTACATTTGAGGACATCTTGTTCCTGAATCAAAACTATAACTCTTACCCAAGACTCCAAAGTCTTGCATAACTGCAGAAAGATGTCTACTGATCATCTTCTTAATATTGCATTGCTCAGACCTCTCCTGAATAAACCTGAACAATGGGTGAGCTAACCAATCTATATGTTTCAACTGTTCCTATTTTGAGCCAAAGAGATGGAAAGCCTATTTTTTTCTTCATTATCGGCTTCATTATTGGGTAGTGATGGGCATTTCACCAGTTAAGCCAAAGGAAGCATCTTGCAGATATACTGAAAATAATCTTAGGAAATGTGGATTTTGTAGATAAATGTAGATAACAAATTTGATTTTTAAATATAAAAACAACTTGAATGTACTTGAGTATAAGCAACACCTTGTATTCTGACTGGGTAGCCTCTGCCGGATGCCATGAATAATGATTTCTCCTCTAGGAAACAAGTTACCCCTCCCCTCTTCCTCTATTCCCCTCTCTGACTTTTTAACCTCTTCTCACCTGCCTATTACTTTCCCCATTCCCTTCCTCCTTCCCTTTCTGCTATGGTCCACTCTGTCTCTTATCAGATTCCTTCTTCTCCAGTCGTCGACCTTACCTACCCTGCCCCCACTTTTTTTTATTCTGGCATTTTCACCCTTCCTTCTCAGCCCTGAAGAAGGATCTCAGCCCAAAACATTGACTATCAACTCATTTCCATAGATGCTGCCTGACCTGCTGAGTTCCTCCAGCATTTTGTGTGTGTTGCTCTGGATTTTCAGCATCTGTAGAATTTCTCATGTTTATAAGTTGAATGTGAATGTTCTATATATATTAAATATTCTGTGAATATGCTTGGAATTTAGCCTTAATTTGTTTTTTGCAGCCATTACCATTTATCAAAGGATAAATTTGCTGACAAACTTAAAAAAATTCCTGGCTGTCATGAATAAGTATGAAAGAGATTGACTTCACTGCTAGGAATTGACATCTTATAGAATATCGATCATTGTGTACTTGGCTCTTGTAGTCAGGGTAACTTTTGCTTTGTTTATTATAAGTGATTTTACACATCTGTTTTCAGAACATCTTGGCACAAAACCTGAGTACTGAAACTGCCTGTTATAACACTACGGTTTGAAAACATAGTTTACTAATACTTACATAAAATTGAATATGGTATGGAATCATGCCACCTGGCTCAACCAGTCCATGTTGGTGTTTATGTTCCACTCAAATTGCTATTTCATCTCTATGAGCATTCTTTTCTCCCTTGCCTGCTTCTCCAACTTCTCCTTAACTGTATCTCTACTATTCCTTTCATCTTTTTATCTGTAGTAGGGTGTTGCACGGTCTCATCCCTCTCACAATACAGCAGCTTTATTAGAACTTTCTAATGGATTTCTTGGTAACATGTATAATAGTTTTTGCCTCTGGCCAAGCCGTTTCCCAAGTGGGAACATTTTCCTAAATCCACTCAATCAAATTTTTCTAATATTTTTGAAGACTTCTATTAGTTTGTTCTTTGAAAAGAAAAGAAACCCTTGAAACAAATAGAGTTTAAGTAATTGCTAATCAATCTGCAGTCCTACAAAGGAATGTAAGAGGATGCACTTTGGGTTTCATCCAGATCTTTGAAATCAAGTCAGTAATATTTATCTCAAATTGCTTCCTGTTTGTAAACTGGCACCTCCATTTTCTCATTTCAGCCCTTGCTATTCTTTTAAATTTGAAGCACCTGATCTGAGGGGTGTTTTGAACTTATAATCACATGTTTGCCTCCTGCTTTTGAAGTAATCTGACAAGTGCGGTGAGGTTTCTGTAGGAGTGGCGGAACACGGCTGGTTTACACCTTAGAAGTCTGTTCATTGATCTTGGTTTAAGATCAGCATAAAAGACCCGTCTGTTCATCTGCTACTCTAATGGCTTTTGAAAACACAAGTTAGTTGACTGTATTCCTAAGGAGGTATGCAGTATATTTGGATATAAATATCAAAATTAATTTTTGTGTTAATTATAAGCACAATTACAGTGACTTCCAAGTAGAGATCTTATTATTTTGTCAGGATATTAAGTGAACTTGCTTCTCTTCATTTCATGGAGAGTGGAGGTGCAGGAAGGGTACCTGCACTTGCCCCACCATTAAAAATATTTATATAGTGCGCTGCCCACAGAAAGCAGCAAGAATCATCAATGACTCTCATCATCTGGGCCATGCTGTCCTCTTGCTGCTGCCATTAAGCAGGAGGTACAGGATTCTTAGGGGTCCCACACCATCAGGCTCTTGAACCAACTTGGATAACTTCACTCACCTGAACACTGTTTACAGGAACACATTATAACTCATGTGTTGTACGTGTTGATTGACCACAGCATCTGCAGTGTACTTTGTGTTCTCAATGTTATTTAATTTGTTTTTATTTGCACTATTAATTTTCTTCTGCACATTGGTTGTTTTGTCAGTCTTTTTTTATGTATAGTTTTTCATACATTTATTTATTTTCCTGTAAATGTCTGCAAGAAAATGAGTATATGGTGATACACACATACTTTGAAAATAAATTTACTTTGACGTATGACCAAATCTACATGTTATATTGAAACAGATAAACTATACAAGATATGGAGCGATTTAACAATAATCAGCTCTCTTCCCTGTTTTGAACTGTATAGTTATGTAAATGATGCTTGTGTTTGTCCATGCTCAGAGACTGAGCTCTGTCATTGTTGACTCTACCTGAACTGCATAAGATGATAGGTTGTATATTCAACATGGCAAGACAAGGGCCTCTACTTGCCTTTCCTGCACATTGTTGCCCTCCAGTGATGAGAACCCTTGAAATGTAGACTACGTACAGTGGGCATTAATACGAGCCTCTGGAAAAATACCATCCAAAGTATCTTTACAAAGTTCTCAATCAATATTAGCACCTTCATCATGGCCAATATCTTCTGTATTGACTCCTTAGTTCAATTGGGCAGATTGTGCCAATTGTTGCCTTACACCAGCTTCCCTGAACAGAATCTATTGCAAATACGAAGATGTTACCAATCATACAGAGCAAAAGGTTCGACCATGTAATCAAAGCTTCTTTGAAGAAATGCAGCATCCCCACTGAGTCCTGGGAATTTCTGTCCCATGACTGCTCAAAGTGGAGAAGCAGCAATAGGGACTGTTTGGAGTCCATTGAGAGCACCCAGAGGCCCTGAGTAAGTGGCAGAAGATAGATAGATAGATAGATAGATAGATACTTTATTCATCCCCATGGGGAAATTCAACATTTTTTCCAATGTCCCATACACTTGTTGTAGCAAAAACTCATTACATACAATACTTAACTCAGTAATAATATGATATGCATCTAAATCACTAACTCAAAAAGCATTAATAATAGCTTTAAAAAAAAGTTCTTAAGTCCTGGCAGTTGAATTGTAAAGTGAGTGGACCACTTCACAATTTATCCAGGTGCTTGCCCCTTCAGCCTGTATCATCAGTGGGAAAACTCTGCAGTTCCAATCTTGGTCTCATCAGCCAACTCAGAACCCAGAAACTGACTTGGAAATAAAACATCCTTTATCCTGCCTAGGAAGAAGTGGAACAGGTTTAACCCTTCCTCTTTATACACCTTTTTTGTGATTTCACCAACCAGGAGTACTTTTGGCTCTGGTGAAATCATTAAATCTAATACTTCAAATTGTCTCAGTAATAGATATGGTCTAGATTTTGAGTTCCCTTAATTCATCCTCCAGTCATTTCATGTCCTCATCAAACTTCAGTTCTCTCTCAACATCAGCTTTCTGCGATCCCATATCTCCACACACCCAACTTCTTCAATCTCCACCATCCACAATGATGTTTGTGTCCTGCATGCTATTCACACCTACAAGTTGTTCATTGGACCTACCCAGAGAGTTGCCATAGGCCATGTAATTTATGAGGTAAGTTAACTAACAAAATGATTTAGAAGCAACTTCTGCATTCTTCATAATTAGAAGGTATTTAGTGTTTTGGTCTTGCTTGATGTGACACTTTTAATCACTTTATAAGTGAATATATACTCAGTGGCCCTTTATTAGGTACAGGAGTGGAACCTGGTATGGTCTTCTGCTGCTGTAGCTCATCAACTTCAAGTTTCAACCTGCTGTGCATTCAGAGATGCCTTTTGGCACATCACTGCTGTAACACATGTTGTTTTCAGCTCCGTTCTCATGATATTAGCACCTAACACAAGAGTATGTGTTGGAACTGATTCTTTTTACCTTATGTCAATGATTTGGATGATGGAAGTGATGGCTTTGTTGCAAAGTTTGCAGACAATATGAAGGAAGTAATTTTGAGGAAGTAAAGAGGCTACAGAAGGACTTGGACAGATTAGGAGAATGGGCAAAGAAATGGCAGATGGAATATAGTGTTGAGAAGTAGTACTGAAAGGATTGACTGAGTTCTTGTGTAGGATTCCCTAAAGGTTAATTTGCAGGTTGAGTCCGTGGTGAGGAAGGCAAATACAATGTTAACATTCATTTCAAGAGGAATAGAATATAAAAGCAAGGATATAATGCTGAGACTTTATAAAGCACTGGTGAGGCTTCACTGGGAGTACTGTGAGCCAGTTTGGGCCCCTTAGAAAGGATGTGATGAAACTGGCGAGGATTCAAAGAAGGTTCACAAAAATTATCACGGGATTGAATGCCATGAAGAGTGTTTGATGGATTTGGGCCTATGTTCACTAGAATTCTGCAGAATCAGGGGTGAAACCTCATTGAAACCTATCGAATGGTGAGAGGCCTTGATAGAGTGGAAGTGGAGAGGATGTTTCCAGTGGTGGGAGGTCTAAGACCAGAGGACACAGCCTCGGAATAGAACGGAGATGAGGAGTAATTTCTTCAGCCAGACAGTGGTGAATTTGTGGAATTCTTTGCCACAGGCAGCTGTGGAAGCCAAGTCTTTATGTAAATTTAAGGCAGAGGTTGATAGATTCTTGTTTGGTTAGGGCATGAAAGGATACAGGGAGAAGGTGGGAGATTGGGGCTGAGAGGAAAATTGGATCAGCCATGATGAAATGGCGGAACAGACTCGATGGGCCAAATAGCATAATTCTGTTCTTATATATTATGGTCTTGTGTTCTAACTGCACTTAACTTTACACTGTGACTTTGTAGGTCTTGACAGCACATTAAGGGAATATTTACTGTAACGCACATATGTTATAAATTTAGAAACTTTGTCCCTCAGCCCACATCAAACTGCCCTCAACAAATTTTATAATGTTGCACATTTCTGCCATTAACACCTTTTTTGGATTGTAAGTGGCCAATTCAGGATTAAGGTAGAATGTTGTATAACAAAATTCAAAGCAAAATCTGCTGAAAATCTGAAATACAATTAGAAAATGCCAGAAACACTCAGCATGTTATAATGTTCTTGCAAAGTTCTTTTGATTTGAAATATTACTGTGTATTTATTTATAAACATTAGTTTATCTGTATGAAACCAGTTAAATTAGTATTTGCAGTGAAAGGTACTATTCAATTAGAAATGAGACAAAATTTGGATTTGTGAAATGTACTTTAAAATGATACCTTTTTTTGTATGAAACTGAATTTAGAATAATTTACCTAATGTGCTGCCTTCAGATTGTGGGAGTGACATATGATTAAAGATTACTTCAAAGCAGGGATATTTGTCGCATGGCTTGACTGAGTACACGTTTTTTGTTTTTATCTCATGTTAATATATATCAAGTGAATTACAATGTTGTGATAGCACAGAACAGTTCAGAACTTTACTGAACCAAGCAAGATTCAAATCCAGTTTAATATGTCTGCTTACTCCCTGTGGAACCATTCTAGCTTGTCAGCTTTTAAAAATGTTTTTATTAACCTACATCACTACTTTTTAGTGATTTCTGGATTCGTATCTGCACTTTAGGCTAATATATGAAGTTACCTTATTTTTCCTATAAAAACCTTACATTTATCCAAGTTCAAAGTTCAAAGTAAATTTATTCCTGAAGTACATGTGTCACCATACATAACCCTGAGATTGATTGTCCTGTGGGCATACTCAATAAATCCATTAGAATAATAACCATAACAGAATTAACGAAAGACCGCACCAACTTGGGCATTCAACCAGTGTGCAAAAGAATACAAACTGTACAAATACAAAAAAGAAAGGAACAATAATAAACAAGTAAGCAATAAATATTGAGAACATGAGATGAAGAGTCCTTGAATGTGAGTATAGGTGTGGGAACGTGGGGCAAGTGAAGTTGAGTGAAGTTATCCCTTTCGGTTCAAGAGACTGATGGTTGAGGGGTAATACTGTTCCTGTATGCTGAAGATTATTTGCATATTACACTTTCTTCAAGTTTATTAACATGAACCTATATCTTTATGCAGACTGCTTAAGTGGTAATTGTACCAGCTCCCTGGTTTACTAGTATCCACAAATTTTGAAATTATATATTATCCATTACTCAACTGAATTACTTCCATCAAACTCTTCTGTTTGCTTTGATTGTGCTCAGCTTGCTTCCATTTCTTCTACTTATCCATTGACCCCATATTCTGTTACCTATTCCAAGTTTTCACCAGGACTGCCATTCAGAACTTATGAACTTCTCCTGATCATCATTATGTGTCATATTGTATGACGTAGGGCTGTCATGGTCTCATGACCGTGATTATTCTTGGCAATTTTTTTCTACAGAAGTGGTTTGCCATTGCTTTCTTCTGGGCAGTGCCTTTACAAGACGGGTGACCCCAGTCATTATCAATACTCCTTAGAGAGTGGTTGCATAACCAGGACTTGAGATATCAACCAGCTGCTTATGTGACTATCCACCATCTGCTCCCATGGTTTCATTTGACCCTGATCAGGGGAGGGAGTGTGGGCTAAGCAGGTGCTACACCTTGTCCCAGGGTGACCTGCAGGCTAGCAGAGAGAAGGAGCACCTTACAGCTTATTTGTTGAGGCTGTATCTCCACCCTGCCACCTTACAACTATTATTTCAAGTTCTTTTTCTTAGTATTTTTGATTTGTTGGGAAAATTCTAACTCAATTTCATATGACATTCATAAAAAGGTTCCATATTAACTGATGAGCCACTTAAATGCTCTTTGTCTCAGAAATTTCTTGTCAGCCTAACTAGTCCATATTTTAGTATTTAGGCAAAGATGAAAAGATAAAATTCGAGAACACAAAAATGTTTACAAACTCCTTCTGATTCTTTGTGGCTGTTTTATAAAATCAATGTAGAGGTAAGCATTTAAATAAAAGCAAAATATTGAAAAATTTTAATTAGAATCTCCAGAGTATAAACAGTTCAATGCTTAAGCTTTCAAAATTACCACCTTAAATTGTTGCATTCCTCCTAGTGAAGGAGTTCCTGCAATGTTTTTGGTTAGTTAATTCCAGAATTTAAATCTAGTGATGGAACATAGCCATATGTTTTATTGTGAGGATGGTATTAACATGGATGGAATCTACAAGTGGTGATGTTTCCACACACTTGCTTACCCTGGTCTAGGTTGTAAAAGTCACAGCTTTTTGTAGAGTCATCTTCTACTTTGCCATTTGGTTCAGTAATTCTAAATAGGAAACCCCTAAGTATAGCTTTCCATTTTCACAGCGGGGCCTAGGGCTGCTGAGAATTTGTGATAGTTTTAGGTTGAATTGTGAGCATAAGATCATCACAGTGTAGATATGCCAACCTCCACAGCGCTACCATTAAAAAAAAATTGTAGAAATGGCTTTTGGAGAGTGAAGACATGTTAGTACATAATGAAGGATTATTTTAAACACTAGACCATATGAAACTGAGTTGTGAAAGCTCAAACTTGTTTCATCATTTGGAGTCCTTGCACTCATTCCATAGTCTGAGGATTCTAATTTACGTGTATGTTCAAATGCACCAAATTCGTGCTGTAAATGTTTGGGAATATTACTGTGGTACTGAATAAAAGATATCAAATGACTATTACTATCTGTGAAAATAGAAACAAAATTATCATTTCAGTCATAGAGTCACAGACCACTACACAACAGAAGCAGGCCCTTTGGTCCTCTGTGCTGAATCATTATTCGACCTAGTCCCATTGAACCGTACCTGGGCCATAGCCCACCATACATCTCTCATCCTTGTACTTATCCAAAGTGGCCCTCCATTGGTTGGGGTCAATCGAGGATGTTGCATCTCCGCTGTCTGTATGATACACAAGCCAGTCTGCAAGCCAGAGCAGTACGATATGGAAAACAAATGTAGCAGGCTTCTCCTCTCCATGCAACTGATGGATCCAAAGGCAATGCAGAGACCGGTACAGTTTGGCACCAGCATTGTTGCAGAAATTGCTGATCAATGTAGGTCTGCCTTAGGGACTCCAGCTCCAGATTTTTAACTCCTGAAGGCTTCCCCATGAGTGGGTACAGTTGCAAGGCAGTGGAGATCAGGATTTTCCTTCTCCTGGATGAGCTATCAACAACAGCTGATGAGCCCTATCTGCCCGAAGCAGCTGGTTTTAAGGCTCCTTTGCCACTTCTTGTATCAGTAGAAATGGTTCTGCTGGGCTTAGTAGCTAAGCCACACGTAAAGTTCAGGACCTAGACTTGGTTGTCAGAGGCTGTTTGAGATGCACACCATTGGGAGCATTTACTACCCCTGGCTATAACAAACATGACCTTAAAAGGAAGGTTATTACCCAGTTATTTTAAATTTTTGCTGGCCTGCTTAGTGAATATCTCCGACATTTTCTGGTTCATTTCTGATACTGCAGTGTTTTGCTTTTGAAATGGCTTGAACATTCATGCTGCTTACAAGCCCAAAGGCATGCGATGATTTATGAAAAACTTAAAAAAGAAAATGTACCTGTTCCTCTGTTTCTGCGAAAAAACGTGGGAGTGGGAGGAATGAATGGAAACTAAAGAATCAGTACAGCTGCTGGCATGCCAGAGGCAATGGCTCTGTAAGCAAATCAAACTAGAAAATTGTTGTGTTCTCACCTTTTGAAATTTGCCATCTATGACTGACTGTGCTTAATATGGTTATGCAGTTTTCTGATGGAGCTTTTAATGTGTTTAACATAATGTGTGCAGCACAGTACAGGTCCTTCGGCCCACAATGTTGTGCCGACCCTTAAACCCTGCCTTCTATATAACCCCCCACCTGAAATTCCTCCTCAGGAATTCTCAGAAGTCCTCAGGAGTCTGTGGAGATTCGGCATGACATCAAAGACTTTGACAAACTTCAGTAAGTGTGTAGTGGGGAGAATATTTACTGGCTGCATCACAGCCTGATATGGAAACACCATTGCCTTTGAATGGTAAATCTTACAAAAGGTAGTGGATTTGGCCCTGACCATTATTGATAAAGCCCTCCTCACCACTGAACACATCTACATAAAATGCTGCTGTAGGAAAGCAGCACCCGAAATCAGAGATCCCTACTACCAAGGTCCTGCTGTCTTCTCATTGCTGCCATAAGGTAAAAAGAACAAGTGCCTCAGCACACACACACCCAGGTTGAAGAACAGTTACTACCCCACAATCATCAGGCTCTTGAATGAAAGGGGTTAACTACATTCAACTTCATTTGCCCATCATTGAAATGTTCCCACAACCAATGATCTCACTTTCAAGGACTCTTTATCTCATTATAGAAACATAGAAAACCTATGCCTATACAGGCCCTTCAGCCCACAATGCTGTGCTGAACATGTACTTACTTTAGAAATTACCTAGAGTTACCCATAGCCCTCTATTTTTCTAAGCTCCATGTACCTATCCAGGAGACTCTTAAAAGACGTTATTGTATCTGCCTCTGCCACTGTAACCGGCAGCCCATTCCACACACTCACCACTCTCTGCGTAAAAAAAACTTACCCCTGACATCTCCTCTGTACCTACTTCCAAGCATCTGTGCCCCCTTGTGGTAGCTATTTCAACCCTGGGAACAAGCCTCTGACTATCCACACGATCAATACCTCTTATCATCTTATACACCTCTATCAGGTCACCTCTCATCCTCTGCCGCTCCAAGGAGAAAAGGCTGAGTTCACTCAACCTATTCTCATAAGGCATGTTCCCCAATCCAGGCAACATCCTTGTAAATCTCATCTGCACTCTTTCTATGGCTTCCACATCCTTCCTGTAGTGAGGTGACCAGAACTGAGCACAGTACTGCAAGAGGGGTCCGTCCTATATAGCTGTAACATTACCTCTTGGCTCTTGAACTCAATCCTACGGTTGATGAAGGCCAATGCACCATATGTCTTCTTAACCACAGAGTCAACCTGCACAGCAGCTTTGAGTGCCCTATGGACTCGGACCGTAAGATCCCTCTGATCCTCCACACTACCAAGAGGCTTACCATTAATACTATATTCTGCCATCATATTTGACCTACCAAAATGAACCACCTCACACTTATTTGGGTTGAACTCCATCTGCCATTTCTCAGCCCAGTTTTGCATCCTATCGATGTCCCACTGTAACTTCTGACAGCCTTCCACATTATCCACAACACCCCCAATCCTTGTGTCATCAGCAAATTTCCTAACCCATCCCTCCACCTCCTCATCCAAGTCATTTATAAAAATCACGAAGAGAAAGGGTCTCAGAACAGATCCCTGAGGCACACCACTGGTCACCAGCCTCCATGCAGAATATGACCCATCTGCAACCACTCTTTGCCTTCTGTGGGCAAGCCAGTTCTGGATTCACAAAGCAATGTCCCCTTGGATCCCATCCCTCCTTACTTTCTCAATAAGCCTTGCATGGGGTACCTTATCAAATGCCTTGCTGAAATCCATATACACTACATCTACTGCTCTATCTTCATCAATGTGTTTAGTCACATCCTCAAAAAAATCAGTCAAGCTTGCCTTTGACAAAGCCATGCTGACTATTTCTAATCATATTATGCCTCTCCAAATGTTCATAAATCCTACTCTTAGGATCTTTTCCATCAACTTACCAACCACTGAGCTAAGATTCACTGGTCTATAATTTCCTGGGCTATCTCTACTCCCTTTCTTGAATAAGGAAACAGTATCTACAACCCGCCAATCCTCCGGAACCTCTCCCATCCCCATTGATGATGCAAAGATCATTGCCAGAATCTCAGCAATCTCCTCCCTCGTCTCCCACAGTAGCCTGGGTTACCTCTCAACCGGTACCGGAGACTTATCCAACTTGATGTTTTCCAAAAGCTCCAGCATATCCTCTTTGTTAAGCTTAAGCTTTTCAATCCGCTGTAAGTCATCGCTACAATCGCCAAGGTCCTTTTCTGTAGCGAAGATTGAAGCAAAGTACTCATTAAGTGCCTCTGCTATCTCCTCCAGTTCCATACACACCTTTCCACTGTCACATTTGATTGGTCCTATTCTCTCAGGTCTTATCCTCTTGCTCTTCACATAATTGTAGATTGCCTTGGGGTTTTCCTTAATCCTGCTTACCAAGGCCTTCTCATGGCCCCTTCTGGCTCATTCTTAAGGTCATCCCTGCTAGCCTTATATTCTTCTAAATATCATTCCTAATTTTTTGAACCTTTCATAAGTTTTTCTTTTCTTCTTGACTAGATTTTCAACAGCCTTTGTACACCATGGTTCCTGTACCCTACCATTCTTTCCCTGTCTCATTGAAACGTACCTATGCAGAACACCACACAAATATCCCCTGAACATTTGCCACATTTTTGCTTTAGATTTCCTTGAAAACATCTGTTCCCAATTTATGCTTCCAAGTTCCTGTCTGATAGCTTCATATTTCTCCTTACTCTGTTTAAACACTTTCTTAACTTGTCTGTTGCTATCCCTCTCCAATGCTATGGTAAAGGAGATAGAATTGTGATCACTATCTTCAAAATGCTCTCCCACTGAGAGACCTGGCACCTGACCAGGTTTATTCCCCAATACCAGATCAAGCACAGCCTCTCCGCTTGTAAGCTTATCCACATATCGTGTCAGGAAACCTTCCTGAACACACCTTACAAACTCCACTCCATCTGAACCTCTTGCTCTAGGGAGATGCAATCGATATTTGGGAAATTAAAATCTCCCACCATGACAACCTGTTATTATTACACCTTTCCAGAATCTGTCTCTCTATCTGCTTCTTGATGTCCCTGTTGCCATTGTTCCTGTGGTCTATAAAAAAAACACCCAGTAGAGTTATTGACCCCTTCCTGTTTCTAACTTCTCAGTGGCAAATCCCTCTGTGACTTCCTCCTTTACTGCAGCCGTGACACTATCTCTGATCAGCAGTGCCACACCCCCACCTCTCTTGCCTCCCTCCTTGTCCTTTCTGAAACATCTAAAGCCTGGCACTCAAAGTAATCATTCTTGCTCCTGAGCCATCCAAGTCTCTGTAATGGCCACAACATCATAGCTCTAAGCACTGATCCACGCTTTAAGCTCATCTGCTTTGTTCATTATGCTTCTTGCATTAAAATAGACACATCTGAAAACATCGGTCTGAGCAGATCCTTTCTCTATCACCTGCATATTCTCCCTCTCGCACTGTCTCCAGGCTTTCTCGCTTGTGAGCCAACAGCCCCTTCCTCCATCTCTTCAGTTTGGTTCCCACCCCTCAGCAATCCTAGTTTAAATTCTCCCCCACAGCCTTAGCAAACTTCTTTGCCAGGATATTGGTCCCCCTCAGATTCAAGTGCAACCTGTCCTTTTGGTACAGGTCATGCCTGCCCCAAAAGAGGTCCCAATGACCCAGAAATCTGAAGCCCTGCCCCCTGCTCCAATCCCTCAGCCACACATTTATTCTCTTCCTCAGTCTATTCCTATACTTATCGTCGCGTGGCACAGGCAGTAATCTCGGGATTCTCAACTTCCGTCTTAGCTCCTTGTAGTCTGTTTTCAGGACCTCCTCCCTTTTCCTACATATGTCGTTGGTACCAATATGTACCATGACCACTGGTTGTTCACCTTCCTACTTCAGGATATCATGGACACGATCAGAAACATCCTGGAGCTCGGCACCTGGGAGGTAAACTACCATCGGTGTTTCTTTCCTGCGTCCACAGAATCGCCTGTCTGACCCCCTGACTATAGAGTCCCCTATTACTGCTGCCTTCTTTCTTTCCCTATCCTTCAGAGCCACAGGGCCAGACTCATGTTCTTGTTATTTATCGCTATTTATTTATATTTATAGTTGTTACTTGCTGAGTATGGCCACAGGAAAAGGAATCTCAGGTTTTAAGTACATATATGTCATGTATGTACTTGACTAATAAAATTTACTTTGCACTTTTTACTTTGTATCGTATGTACATAAAAACATGGTAAAATGCATCATTTGTGTTAACAACCAACACTCCAGAGGCTGTGCTGGGTGCCAACATAGTATACCTACAATGCTTGGTAGAACAACACGGAACACAGCAAGCTATAGAAAATAATAACAGCAAAACAAACCCTGTTCCTCCCACCCACCCAAGATAAATTCTTTCTTTGATGAGGAAAAACCTGAATCCTTAGTGTATCAATATTATTGAGCAATTTGTAATGCACGTTTTTACTAATCTATTCTAAAATAGTTCCCAGACAGTTCAGATCAACTAAGTTTGACCTGCTCATGCTGAGAAAGGCACAGTACTGCTGTGATTGACTTCCTGAGGAGCTTTTGTTGCACTGAACATTACAGGCCTGGATGGAGGGGTTTGGTCTCTCCCACTGAGCCTCAGGAATTACAAGGACTAATGGATGGGCGGGATCGTCCAAAACAAAATAAACCAATTTGTGAGTGTGCTCTTTAAACCTGCTTGCCATGTAAGCAGCTGACAACCTTGTAGGGATGTATGTCTGACGGATGAGATGAAGAAGTGAGATTTGAGTGCTACATAAGAAGGGATGTAAAAACAAGGAAATGCGGGATATGGTCTCTCCAAAGCCTGATAATGGAATGCATTGTAGGAAGCATGAGACTTCAACTTAATTGTCTACAGTCTCATTTTGGGTTGATAATTGATTTAATTGTAACTTTAAACTCAGTTGCTCTTTTTGGCAGTGGAAGTTTCATGAAATGCATTACTTGCTGCTGTAATTTATAGGGCTGATGAAATATCTTGCACAAATAGTTTGGCAGTAATGTTTGTTAACATTAATTCTACAGTGCACTGACATTTTTATATCAGTACTTCAAGACAAGAGTTCCAGGCATTAATTGATTTCGTCTTGTACAAGTGGAATTGCAGCTGCCCAAATCAAATTCATTTTGAACTCTTGGAACAGAAGGAAATTTTGATTCCATGAGTCATTTCAAGATTTTAACTTGCTGGCTAAAATTTTCAAAATCAGTGAAAGCTTTTAAGTATATAAGTTAATATTAGGGTCAAAGAACATTGCTCGCCACTGATTGCCAACCAGAATAACATCCATGTATCCCAACTCTCTGCTTTCTATTGGTTAACCACTCCTCTATGTACACTAATACATCACCCTCAACTCTATGCATCCTTATCTAGTTGATAAGTCTTCCATGTGGCACCTTATCAAACGCCTTCTAGAAATCCAAGTAAATAATCCATCTGTTCCTTTCTATGCACTGCGCTTGTTATATCCTCAAAAAACTCCAGTAAGTTTGTCAAACAAGACCTGCCTTTGCTGAATCCATGCTGCGTCTGCCTGATGGATCCATTTCTTTCCTGATGCCTCGCTATTTCTTCTTTAATGATAACTTCAAGCATTTTCCCAACTATTGATTTTAAACTAGCTGGCCTATAGTTACCTGCCGTTTGCATACATCTTTTTTTTGAACAGTTGTGTGGCATTCGCCTTCTTCCAAACCACGGGGATCTGCCCAGAGTCCAGAGAATTTTGGTAAATTATCACCAAAACCTCAACTATAACCTCTACCATTTCTTTCAGTACCCTGAGATGCATTCCATCAGGACCAGGGGACTTGTCTATCTTCAGGCCCACAAGTTTGCTCAGCGTATTGTATCGAGGTCCTCACCTGCCATTGTATCCATATCATATCACTCTTTCCAACAGGATTCCTAACTACACGATTACTAATTTTACCTGTCTCATTGCACAGGACCAGATCCAAGGTAGCACATTCCCTTGTAGGTTCAGTGACATGCTGTTCAAGAAAGCTATCATGTATGCATTCTATGAAGTTCTCCTTCAAGCCTGCTTCGGCCAACTTGATTCACCCAATCTATGTGCAAATTAAAGTCCCCCATGATAACTGCTTTTCCATTCTTACATGCCTCAGATATTTCTCTGTTTATTGCCTGTGCCACTGTAATGTAATTATTGCTCCCACCAGTGACTTTTTTCCCTTTACTACTCCTAATCTCTACCCAGATGGATCCCATCAACCTGCACCCGCACCATAACCCTGCATACCCCTCTCATCCATGTACCTATCGAAACTTCTCTTAAAAGTTGAAATTGATGTAGAAATCGCATTCATCGCTTCCACTGACAACTTGTTCTACATTTGCAGCACCCACTGACTGAAGAAGTTTCCCACCATGTTCCCTTGAACATTTCACCTTTCAGTCTTAACCCATGACCTCTAGTTCCAGTCTCATCCACACGCGGTGGAAAATGCCTGCTTACATTTACTCTATCTATACCCCTCATAATTTTGTGTACCTTACTAAATCTCCTTTCATTCTCCTATGCCCTAGACAATAAAGTCCTATCCTATTCAACCTTTCCTTGTATCTCAGGCCCTCAAGAGCTGGTAAAATCCTTGTAAATTTTCTCTGTACTCTTTCAATTTTATTGATACGTTTCCTGTAGGTACGTGTCCAGAACTGCACATAATACTCCGAATGTGGCCTCACCAACCTCTTATACAATTCAACATCCCAACTCCTGTACTCAGTAGATTGATTTATGTATGTCAAAAGCGCACTTTACAACCCCATCTGTATTCTGTGATGCAGTAATAAATCACGGTGCTTGAAATTCTTTACCTTGTTATATGAGGCTGAATGTGCTGAAATGGTCCTCCATCTAGATGTGCCCTTTGTATCTCTTTTAGAAAGGGAGATCTCAATGATACTCAGCCCTAGATTGCTGTAGATGGGCTCTGATAGAAGATAAACCGGGATGCAGAGCTTTTTCTTCTGTGAAAGCTATCAAGAATTCTCAATATTTTTAGACTCTGACACTTAAAATATTAAATTGTTCATAAAAGGATAAAAGTTGCTTTACTTTAGTTATAAATATTGCACTGAAACAGGTAAAACATAGAAAAGAATAGCATCATTTAAGCTGAGAAAACATCAACTGTCAGCTTGCAATGGTGGTAAAAGTGGAATGCTTTTTAGCACAAGAAAGTGAGGTGTGTACTGATGATTGAACTGAAGCCACAAAAGTACATTACATTGCTGTCACATGATGCAGCATGAATAGGAAAGAAGAGAATCTATCTAAGACATAGAAATGCCAGATTTTAAGATGATCTTTGGAACATTTCCTTTTTTCTCTTATTTTCTTTCCCAAAGTCACTTTTTAGCCCTTGTAAAGCATTTACATATATACGAATAATCCTATAAAACACTATTTTGAGAGACTAGCATTAAATACATTATCTAATCCAAGCAAGTACTATGCAATTTGTAACCCAAGTCCTTTCCATTAGCTTACAGATCAGATTCATTAACATAATCACCTTCTTCCCCATTTTCCTGTATTCTAGAAAGGCTTTGGCTAGTTATGCCACCCCATGCATTGTGCAACAGCAGCTTAATTACCCCTGAGCCTTAAGAATGAGAAGTTCATGTTCAACTCCAAGCACTTGGATATACTGTAGTATAGGGGTTCCTAACCTTTTTTTATGCCATAGACCAATACCATTAAGCAAGAGATCCATGGATCCCAAGGTGGGAACCCCTGTTCTAGTGTAATATTGAGAAAGATCCGATCATTGAGATGAAATTTCAAACAGAAACGATGTCTAACTCTCAGATGGATGTAAAATATCACATGGCATATTTGACAAAGATGGGGTATTAGTAATAATAACTTATTTATAGAACCTCTTTTCATACCAGCAATGCAGTTCAATGTGCTTTACAATTAGATAATATGCATGCATGAAAATAAAATAAAAAATACAAATAAACATAAAAATAAAGGCAGAAGGATGTTAGTTAAAAGCAAAGTTAATTAAATCGGTTTCGAGCATTATCAACTGAGTGTGTATCGCTTATAGTTTTATGTATTGAATTCCACAATTTAGGAATGTAGTTCAAAAAGCAGACCTGCCAATTATATTTGAGGGAGATTGTTTAAATTGAAGAGCCTGGTGGAAGAAGAACTGAGAGCTCAAGCGTGATTATAAAAGGAAAGTGATTCTGAGATGTACTCTGGTCCCAGACCTTTGAGAGCTTAAAAACAAGTAACAGGCTTTAAAATAAATAATAAAAGATACAGGAAGCCAATGCTGAGTCGTAAGCCAATGCTGAGTCGTTAGGATGGGAGTGATATGCTCGCTCAACCTGGTTTTAATTAAAACTTTAGCAGTGGTGTTCTAAATGAGTTGAGGTTTGTCAATAGATTGCTTTGGAAGGCCAATTAAAAAGTACCTTGCAGTAAGCTAGTCTATTTGATATGAAGAGGTGAATTAGTGTTTCAGCATCATTATGTGATAGGAATGGACATACTGTATCTTTGCAATATTGGTTAAGTATAGAAAAGCTGCTCTGGTCACTTTCTTTATGTGGGATTTAAAATTCAAATCTGAATCAAGGATAACAGTCAGATTTGTTACTTTTGGAAGTCAGAAATACACCCAAAACTGCTAATTGTCTGAATTATTGAAGCAACACACATAAAATGCTGGAGGAACTCAGCATCTGCAGATTTTCTCTTGTTTGTGATCTGAATTATTGATCTCAGTAAGATCTAGAAGTCTCTGATTTAACCCACTGGAAGAAGAGGTGTGCAGACATAGAGCTTCATCAGAATAACATGTCATCTGATGCCAGGTCACAAACCATATTTTCAACAATTCTAACCTACAACAGATGCTGCTCAACCTACCATCTTCCTCCAGTATTTCACTTCTTGTGAAATATCACAAACCTGGCTGCCTTCCTAGAATCTCTCTGAGGTGCTCTTTGTATCTATTATATTTTATTTTAACTTTTTAGTTTGAATTTAACTTTCCCCTTTTTTCAAATCTTACGAGAACAACCATTCTGTGAATGCATTTCAATGCAAAATTTTAAACACAATAGATTCTGCAGATGTTGTAAATCTTAAGCAGGTCTTGAATACGATCACATCTTATGAAGTTAAATCAAGCGACATGGGCAACAGTAGGGCTTCGCTTCCAGGTGAGCTCAATGCCTCTGTTCTTGCTTTGGCCTTCAAAACATGGAGAAACCATCATGAACTCCTACAGCCTCCAATGATTTCTGTCACTGGCCAAAGGGGATAGCTTCACTTAACTTCCCTTGCCCCATCATTGAAATGTTCCCGTAATCAATGGAATCTCTTTCAAGTGCTCTTCATCTCATTTCTCAATATTTATTGCTTATTTATTCATTATTATCATTTCTTTCTTTTTGTAATTGCAGTTTGTTGTCTTTCAC
The DNA here is from genome assembly GCF_048418815.1 of Hemitrygon akajei. Taxonomy (NCBI): domain Eukaryota; kingdom Metazoa; phylum Chordata; class Chondrichthyes; order Myliobatiformes; family Dasyatidae; genus Hemitrygon; species Hemitrygon akajei. Next base: position 219,085,935 of record NC_133124.1, on the reverse strand, counting down.
ACTGGTTGAACACCCAAGTTGATGCCATCTTCTGTTAATTCTGTTATGGTTATTATTCTATAGATTCATTAAGTATGCACCTAAGGAAATGAATATATGTATGGTGACATATATGTATTTTGATAGTGAATTTACTTTGAACTTTGAACAAATGCTGATGAAGGTGTCACAGCCTGAGGCATCGTCTGTTTATTCATTTCCATAGATGCTGCTTGACTTGCTGAGTTCCTCCATCATTTTCTGTGTGTTATTGCAAAACCTTGCTAATTTCTTATTGATTGGAACAGAGGTTTTTTATTTTTCAAACATAAATAAAGTTGTTTATAGAAAACAGAAAAGTGACAAAATTGATAGTCTTTCATTCTTGGCTCTTACTGCTTGGGCAACTTGTTGGATAAGTTTCATTCTAAAATGAAAATTTGGAAAATGCTTGTGCTTGCAAAACACTAAAATAATTGACTTGCTGCTTGTAATTATAACTAACCACTTTTAAAAATTATAATCCATTTCTGAGCAGAATGATCTGTGACTGCTACTTGTAATAAATGTGAAACTGGGTGGCATGCATTGTGGTTAGTTGTAACTGAGTTAAATTAAATAGAGCATTATTAGTGGTTAGGCAGCAGCTGCCTCTTGTCTGTTAGAATGAACCATTATCAGATACTTTTGCATCTTTGAAGTACCAGTGGAGACTTTGCCCCAAGCTTTGATAGTGCAGAGGCACCGTCTGTGTTACTACCTTGTCTGAATATTGATTGCTTACTGAGTCACCAGCATTGTAATCTGCAGTCTTTGCTTCCTGGCCTACCTGCCGGAGCAGCCTGCTCATTTCTTTTCCTCAGGAGTCTGACTGTGACAGCTGCTTTGGAGACACTGATGAGAAAGTATTATTAAGCTTTGAACAACAGAGCCTTTGTAAACTTTACTTGACTCAGACTAAACGCTTCCTTGCTGTGGTCTTAAAGCATATTTTTAAAAATTAATATCCTGATTAACCCATAAGCTTCCAGATCCTTACTGTACTAATGATCATAGGATAGTTGGATGAGAAATAGGGTATGTGCTACGTCAAAGTAAATTTATTATCAAAGTACATGTATGTCATCTTATACTTACCTTGAAATTCACTTTCTTGCAGGCATTTACAGGAAAATAAAGAAATATAATAGAATTTATGAAAAATACATAAATACTGACAAACAAACAACTGCAAAAAACAGACAAACTATATTGAATAATACTGAGAACATGAGTTGTAGAGTTCTTGAACATGAGTCTATCGGGTCCTCGAGGATGGAAGCTGCTTTCTTGTGGCAGTGCTCCATGTAAGTGATCTCCGAATTTGATCAGAATTTCAAACACCTCGAACTGCTCATCAGGATGAATTGGGTTTCCACACAGACAAAATGCAACTGGATGAAACAAGGGTAGATAGTTAGCTGGCTTGATACTTGGTCTGTCAAATGGGTCATGTAAACATTCCAAGTACTTTTTAACCATATAAATGAACATGACAAATGTTTTTTAAAAACTATTTAATAGATCCTCAACTACTTACAGGTTTCAGGAATTAGTTGTAGGTGAGCTAGTATTACTGAACTGGACTAGAGGATGACATTTGGGTTATGGTCTTTGGCCAGAAAGGTCTATTTTAGAAGCAAGCCTATTTCCACTTCCAGAAACAAAGATTTGAAAGGAGTTGGCCAATGGATTGCTGTTTGCTAAAAACAAATCTCCAGTCATGAAGCTGTTTCTAGAATACTTTGTCTTTAACAAAGTAACCCTGAATTACTTGGCCTCTGGGTAATTTCAGGCTAGTAATTAATATGCACCTGCTTTGTGATAGATTATTTCGTTAATTGAATGGGACAGAAGGTGAATTCTCCTCATGTAAGAGGCAACAGACATGAGGATTTCCCAAAGTAATGGGTGTTTTATGAGGCTGAATATGATAAACTGAGCTCATGTGATGACAAGAGTTCCATAAGTAGTACATCTAATCAACTTCCTGCTTTTAACATTTGAGTCTCACACATTCATGAGCTGCCAGTGGAAGTGATGAAGGTGGGCTTGATTGAAACATTTAAGAGAAGTTTGGATATTAAAATGGATAGGAGGGGTATAAAGGGCTATGGTCCAGGTGTGGGTCGATAGGACCATGCAGATTAACAGTTTGCTATGGACTAGATGGGCTGAAGTGTTTCTGTGCTTTAGTGCTCCATAACTCTCTATGACTGTAAAGGCAGATGTTAGACTGTGAGAGGAAGAGAAGTTGAAGTTGCAGAGAAGATGAGAAAAGGTTAGAGAGGACAAAAAAATATCTTTTGTGGTGAGTCAAGGTTTCCTCAAACGATGAAAATGTTTTCAAGTTGTTTGGTTTATGAGAACAGTTGGATAGAAAATGAAGGGATATAGTGAAGATGTGAAATGCAGGCCAGCCGTGGGTGAATCTTGAAATCAAAGGAGATGTGTTAAGAATGCCCAACAAACCAGACAGTGTCCATGGAGAGAGTTAACATTACCGATAGGTAATTTTTACAGCAGATGCATTTCCCTGGCATACTGGTCATTGGCTTTCTTTGATGGAATATATTTAATTATGAACATAATTGCCATTCAGCAGAGACTATACAGTTTTAGTTTGTCATTCAAATGTGGAACATGTGCTATTGAGAATTTGTCTGATGGCTGGATGATGTAAATGTAAACCCTGGGGGATGTATGTTTGAAAATATTGTGTTCAAATTAACTTTATATTTAAAGCAGCTGCTGTAGTTTGTAAAGCCATAACTTTGCACTTTAGAAGTAATGCCATTATTGAAATGTTGTCAAGATGATATCCTCTAATAGTCCTGTTCTTTCAAGTCTATGATATCCAAACATTTGTTTTACAAATGATCTCTTTACACCTTGCAATTTTGTCAGCTTTAGTAACTATTTATAGTTAATTGATGCTTTGGCTTCTGGTGTTTATAGTCCCAACTGTAGGATTTAATTTGTGTGTTGAGTTGAAGTGCTTTTGCCAAACATTTATAAGTAGTAGATTTCTTTTTCATGGCATCAAGTTCCAGGTCTGGGTTCCCAAATTGGTTAATGGTATGGATCCATGGCATTAAAAAAGGGCTGGAAACCCCTGTTCTAGATAATCAAATGATGAAAGGCTGAGGAGAGCAAGAAGGGGGCATGAGAAGGCCTTGGTGAATAGGGTAAAGGAAAACTCAAAGGCATTCTTCAATTATGTGAAGAACAAAAGGTTGACAGGAGTGAAGATAGGACTGATTAGAGATAAGGGTGGGAAGATGTGCCTGGAGGCTGTGGCAGTGAGTGAAGTCCTCAATGAATACTTCTCTTCAGTATTCACCAATGAGAGGGAACTTGATGATGGTGAGGACAATATGAGTGAGGTTGATGTTCTGGAGCACGGTGATATTAAGGGAGAAGAGGTGTTGGAGTTGTTAAAATACATTAGGACGTATAAGTCCCCGGGACTGACGGAATATTCCTCAGGCTGCTCCACGAGGCGAGGGAAGAGATTGCTGAGCCTCTGGCTAGGATCTTTATGTCCTCGTTGTCCACAGGAATGGTACCGGAGGATTGGAGGGAGATGAATGTTGACCCCTTGTTCAAAAAAGATAGTAGGGATATCCAGGTAATTATAGACCAGTGAACCTTACATCTGTGGTGGGAAAGCTGTTGGAAACGATTCTTAGAGATAGAATCTATGGGCATTTAGAGAATCATGGTCTGATCAGGGAGAGTCAGCATGGCTTTGTGAAGGGCAGATCATGCCTAACAAGCCTGATAGAGTTCTTTGAGGAGGTGACCAGGCATATAGATGAGGGTAGTGCAGTGAATGTGATCTACATGGATTTTAGTAAGGCATTTGACAAGGTACCACACGGTAGGCTTATTCAGAAAGTCAGAAGGCATGGGATCCAGGGAAGTTTGGCCAGGTGGATTCAGAATTGGCTTGCCTGCAGGAAGCAGAGGGTCGTGGTGGAGGGAGTACATTTTGATTGGAGGGTTGTGACTAGTGGTTGTCCCACAAGAATCGGTTCTGGGACCTCTACTTTTCGAGATTTTTATTAACGACCTGGATGTGGGGGTTGAAGGATGGGTTGGCAGGTTTGCAGATGACACAAATGTTGGTGGTGTTGTAGATAGTGTAGAGGATTGTCGAAGATTGCAGAGAGACATTGATAGGATGCAGAAGTGGGCTGAGAAGTGGCAGATGGAGTTCAATCTGGAGAAGTGTGAGGTGGTACACTTTGGAAGGACAAACTCCAAGGCAGAGTACAAAGTAAATGGCAGGATACTTGGGAGTGTGGAAGAGCAGAGGGATCTGGGGGTAAATGTCCGCAGATCCCTGAAAGTTGCCTCACAGGTAGATAGGGTAGTTAAGAAAACTTATGGGGTGTTAGCTTTCATAAGTCGAGGGATAGAGTTTAAGAATCGCGGAGTAATGATGCAGCTCTATAAAACTCTAGTTAGGCCACACTTGGAGTACTGTGTCCAGTTCTGGTCGCCTCACTATAGGAAGGATGTGGAAGCATTGGAAAGGGTACAGAGGAGATTTACCAGGATGCTGCCTGGTTTTGAGAATATGCATTATGATCAGAGATTATAGGGCTTTACTCTTTGGAGAGGAGGAGGATGAGAGGAGACATGATAGAGGTATATAAGATATTAAGAGGAATAGATAGAGTGGACAGCCAGCGCCTCTTCCCCAGGGCACCACTGCTCAATACAAGAGAACATGGCTTTAAGGTAAGGGGAGGAAAGTTCAAGGGGGGTATTAGAGGAAGGTTTTTTTACTCAGAGAGTGGTTGGTGCATGGAATGCACTGCCTGAGTCAGTGGTGGAGGCAGATACACTAGTGAAATTTAAGAGACTACTAGACAGGTATATGGAGGAATTTAAGGTGGAAGGTTATATGGGGGGCAGGGTTTAAGGGTCGGCACAACATTGTGGGCTGAATGGGGCTGTACTATGCTGTATTGTTCTTTGTTCTTTGAAATGTGATTTGCCTCAAGAAAGGTTCATGCAAAAGATCACCCTGAAATTTAGCTCCAGGACTCTCCTAACAGAAGTGTTTTTTTCCCCAAGTATGGCAGTAAGCTATCTGGCCATGAGGCTGTCTGTGTGACAGAGATGCCAGACTTGAGAATTTAAAGGTTCTTACTAAGCCACATTCAATTAGAGTCACTCCAAAGTGACTCCATACAGTTGCTTCATACTTGACATTTTCTAAGAAAGTAATACTTTCAAAACTTTTCATTTCTTTTCCTTTAACTTCCAGCATGTTTTTCTGGAGTGGCAGTAGTGTGCATGGTTGTTGGTGAAACCCATTGGTTCCAATAATTGGTGCTGCTGTAACTGACTTCTCCAAGAGCACCACAACCCTTGTCATTGGGTTTGGAGGCTTGCATGCTTCAATTATCCAGAGAGTTATGTTGGTTGGTGTCTGAACTTCATGCTATTGGTAGACTTTTGGTAGGGTCACTCATGCCAAACAGGTCAAAGGGTAGAGGCCAGACTGAGAGTGGTCCTGTGGTGCTCCAGGTTTGGGGGATCAGCTCAGGACTAACAACCCTGACGGGTAAAACAAAACTGTTCCGGAAACAGCAATGAAGAATCCTTCTACATAACAAAAGAGAGGGCATACAACAAAGCAAAAATTAGCAGGAAGATAGAGGATTGGGAAGCTTTTAAAATCCTACAGACAGCAACTAAAAGAATCATTAGGAGGGAAAAGATAAAATATGAAAGCAAGCTAACAAACAATATCAAAGTGGATAGCAAAAGCATTTTCAAGTATATAAAAATAATAAAAGATGAGAGTGGATATAGGACCGCTAGAAAATGAGGCTGGAAAAATAATAACGGGGCCAAGGAGATGGCAGATGAACTCCCTCAATGTTGCAAAAACAAAGGAGCTGGTTGTGGACTACAGGAGGATTGGAGACAGGCTAACCCCTATTGACATCAATGGATCTGGGGTTGAGAAGATGAACAGCTTTAAGTTCCTTGGCATACACATCACCGAGGATCTTACGTGGTCTGTACATACCGGCTGTGTGGTGAAAAACGCACAACAGCACCTCTTTCACCTCAGATGGTTGAAGAAGTTTGGTATGTCCCCAAATCCTAAGGATTTTCTACAGGGGCACAATTAAGAGCATCCTGACTGGCTGTATCACTGCCTGGTATGGGAACTGTTCTTCCCTCAATTGCAGGACTCTGCAGAGAGTGGTGCAGACAGCCCACTGCATCTGTGGATGTGAACTTCCCACTATTCAGGACATTTACAAGGACAGGTGCGTAAAAAGAGCCCAAAGGATCATTGGGGACCGAGTCACCCCAACCACAAACTGTTCCAGCTGCTACCATCTGGGAAATAGTACCGGAGCATTAAAACCAGGACCAATGGGCTCTGGGACAGCTTCTTCCACCAGGCCATCAGACTGATAAATTCACGCTGATACAATTGTATTTCTATGTTATATTTACTGTCTGGTTGTACATACTATTTATTACAAATTACTATAAATTGCACATTTAGACAGAGAAGTAATGTAAAGATTTTTACTCCTTATGTATGTGAAGGATGAAAGAAATAAAGTCAATTCAATAAATGAGTATTTTGCATCAGTCTTCACTGTGAAAGATACTAGCAGTGTTTCAGATGTTGAAGGGTGTGAGGGAAGAGAAGTGAGTGCAGTTATTTTTAGAAGGGAGAAGGTTACTCAAAAAGCTGAAAGACCTAAGAGTACATAAGTCACCTGGACCAGATTAACTGCACCCTAGGGTTCTGAAAGAGGTAGCAGTAGAGATTGTGGAGGCATTAGAAATGATCTTTCACAGATCATTGGACTCTGGCATAATGCCAGAGGACTGGAAAATTGCAAATGTCACTCCACTCTTTAAGAAAGGAGGAAGGCAGCAGAAAGGGAATTGTAGACCAGTTAGCCTGATCTCAGTGGTTGGGAGGATGTTAGAATCAATTGTTAAGAATGAGGTTATGGAGTAATTGGTACCACAGAACAAGATAGGACAAAGTCAACATCGTTTCCTTCAGTGAAAATCTTGCCTGACAAACCTGTTGGAATTCTTTGAGGAGATTACAAGTAAGATAGATAAAGGAGATGCAGTGGATGTTGTATATTTGGGCTTTCAGAAGGGCTTTGACAAGGTGGCACACATGAGGCTGCTTAACAAGCTCATGGTATTGCAGGAAAGTTACTATCATGGTTAGAGCATTGACTGATTGGTAGGAGGCAGCGAGTGGGAATAAAAGGTTCCAGAAGACTGGAAATTTGCTAATGTATATTAAGTAGTTAAATTAAAAATATTAGTGCAAAAACAGAAATAATTATTCTAAAAAGTGAGATAGTGTTCATGGGTTCAACATCCATTTAGCAGAGGAGAAGAAGCTGTTCTTGAATCACTGAGTGTGTGCCTTCAGGCTTCTGTAACTCCTTCCTGATGGTGAGAAGAAAGAGAAGAGAGCATGCCCTGAGTGTTGGGGGTCTTTAATGATGGACACTGCCTTTCTGAGGCACTGCTTCTTGAACATGTCTTGGATACTACAGAGGCTAGTACCCATGATGGAGCTGACTCATTTTACAACTTTCTGTAACTTCCTTTGATCCTGTGCAGTAGTTGCCCCCCTCATGCCAAACGATGATGCGGCCTATCCACAGTAGATTTGTAGATGTTTTTGTGTGTTTTAGGTGACAAACCAAATCCCCTCAAGCTCCTAATGAAATATAGCCACAGTCTTGCTTTCTTTTTAGCTGCATTGATATGTGGGACCCGGTTAGATCTTCAGAGATATTGACACCCAGGAACTTGAAATTGCTCACTATCTCCACTTCTGATCCCTCTATGAGCATTGATGGGGAGGGTGCTACCAGTGATGGACTGCATTGTATCCACTACTTTTTGTGGGCTCTTCCATTCAAGGGCATTGGTGTTTCCATACCAGGCTGAGATGCAGCCAGGCAATATACTCACCACCACACATCTATAGAAGTTTGTCAAAGTTTTGAACGTCATGCTGATTCTTTGCTAACTTCTAAGAAAGTAGAGGCACTGCCGTGTTTCTTTGTAATGGTACATGTACTCACATGCTGGACCCAGGACAGAGTCTGTGAAATGATAACATCGAGGAGTTTAAAGTTGCTGACCCTCTCCATCTTGATCTCCTGATGAGCACTGGCTTGTGGACCTCTGGTTGTGGATAGTCAATTCATTGGTTTTGCTGGCATTGAGTGAGAGGTTGTTGTTGTGGCACCATTCAGCCAGATTTTCAATCTCCCTCCTATATACTGATTCATCACTACCTTTGATTTAGCCAACAACAACATGTTGTCAGCAAACTTAGGTAGACATTAGAGTTTGGCCTCGCAGTCATAAGTATAAAGTGAGTAGAATAAGGGACTAAGCACACAGCCTAGTGGTGCACCAATGCTGCTGGAAGTTGTGGAGGAGATGTTTTTGCCAATCCGAACTGACTGGGGCCTGCAAGTGTGGAAATTGAGGATCCAGTTGCACAAGGAAGTCTCGAGGCCTAGGTCTTGGAGCTTATTGATTAGATTTGAAGTGATGATAGTATTGAATGCCAATACAGTTGAATGAAGAGCCAATGAAATGGCGCCTGCTGTCAACCGGTTGTAAGCAAATTGGAGCAGATCCAGGTCGCTCCTCAGGAGTTGATATGTTTCATCACCAACCTCTCAAAGCACTTCATCACAGTAGATATAAGTGCTGCTGGACAATAGTCTTTGAGACAGGTTACCACATTCTTCTTGGGCACTGGTATAATTGAAGCCTGCTTGAAGCAGAGGCAGACTGCCAAAGTGAGAGGTTAAAGATACTGAAACCCCTTTTTACTGGGCATCTCTAGAGATGCGACTCATTAGCCCTTCACTAACAGCCTCTGGACTCAGCGGTGAGAAAGCCACCTTTTTCAGACTCCATATGTCTAGGGTCAATCTCGTGAGGTTGGGATGCCTTGCCCACACGAACCCTGATTTGTATGATTGTTGTATAACTTGCTGCTCCCATGCAATCAGCCATCGGCAAGAAATAACAGACTGTACACTGCATACAGTTATAAAGAAAATATATTTAGGAATGTTAACTTAACCAAACAGATATTAAAGAAAAGAAAGAAAAGAACAATGGGGCCATCATAACTAAACAGTCAAATGTACACACAAGTTGGAGCTCATCTTGAAGCTGTCTTTAACTCGCGAGCTGGACCCTCGGTTTGCATGAAAGCACACACAAAATCCGTCTCAAACAAATGGGGTCGCCCATGGGAGTATTGGCCCTTCCTCCTTGAAGCATTCTTCTGCACAAAGCACCTTGTGCAACAGGGACGGCACCCTCACCCACCTTCCCTCCTGTCTTCTCCCAGTTCCTGCCAAAAACATCTCAACCCACGTCAGTGTCTGTCACAAAAACCTCTCCTCCCAGGTACTCGAGAACTTTCTCCCAATTCCACCACCCTGATTGGCTGACACCACATTCCTAAGTTGAACAACAAAACCCCTTATCTCAGCTCAAACTCAAACAGGCTGAAAGCAAAGCAGACTGTCCTTACAGAACTGCTAAAATGAAATACCTACAGCATAGCAGTAAAAATCATAACCAGGGTGTTACAATGCTATCAGTGAACTCCCCGGTCAGTTTATCAGCAGAGGTCTTTAGTACTTGGTCAGGTACCCCATCCTGCCAGATGCTTTCCATGGGTTCCATGCGCTGCTTGCACGTCGGCCTCAGAGACTGAAATCATAGGGTTGTTGAAAGCTGTGGGAGTTCATGAAGGTACCTCCATGTTTTATTGGTCAAAGTGAGCATAAAACGCATTGAGCTCATCTTGGAGCGAGACCTTGTTGTCACCTATGTCACTAGGCTTTACTTTGCAGGGAGTGATAGCATTCAAGTCCTGCCGCAGCTGTTGAGCATCCTTTCCCATAGATGCTGCCAGTTTGGTCTGGAATTGCCACTCTACCTTGACCTCTTGTACTGTATCTTATTTGGTCCCCAGTCCTAAACGCCACTAATCTGGCCCTTAGCAGATTGCAAAACTCTTGGATCAGTTGGAAGTGAAACTGTGTACAGGATTTATTTCCTGAAGACTGGGTCTCATTTTAGTTAATCCATAATTACACTGCCAAAATGTCATAACTATCAGTGCAAGAGAAGTTTATAATTTAATAAATTCCAAATAACAACTTGCCGAGAGTGAATTTTATGCTATATTGCTCTTTTGAAATACAGAATGTTGTTTATAATGAATGTTTAGCAAGATTACAGAATGATCCCTTCATGATTACTATGTACAGTCCAATCCATTCTATTCACTAAATGTTTTTAAAGATTGCAAATGCTTTTAAAAGTGCAAAAGTTTTAACTTGGAATTATATCCCAAGTTCATACATCTGCAGAGTTGATTCAGAGATGAGGTGCATTAAAGTGCATGGGTATGAAATTGTTTTTATATGTTCACTGCTGTTTCAGTAAAGTCTTTTTTTTCCACTAATCATTACTTGATGAGGAGCACTAAGGTTGTTAACTATCACCATGAAAGAGCACAAAAATTATTATGCCCTAGAACAAGTACAAAGTTGGAAAAAGGAATATAGAAACATAGAAAATAGGTGCAGGAGTAGGCCATTCGACCCTTCGAGCCTGCACCGCCATTCAGTATGATCACGGCTGATCATTCAACTCAGAACCCTGTACCTGCTTTCTCTCCATACCCCCTGATCCCGTTAGCCACAAGGGCCATATCTAACTTCCTCATGATGTATGATGAAACATAATGGCAAGATTTTTAACTGGTTGATTCTGCTCTTTTTGTGTCTTTTGTCTCCTGTGATAGCATAGCTATTACAGCACCAGCAATCTGATTCAATTCCCACCATAGTGTGGAAGGAGTTTGTCTGTTCTCCCCGAGACTGTGTGGACTTCATCTGGCTTCCTCCTACATTCCAGAGATGTATGGTTGGGGTTAGTGAGGTGTGGGCATGCTATGTTGCCACTGATGAGACATGTAGGCTGCCCAGCACAAGCCCTGCTGAATTGATTTGTTGCAAATAACACTTCTCACTTTATTTTTGATGTTTTTATGTGCATACATGTAACAAATAAAGCTAATCTTTAAGTAATCATGTTTAGAGAAGATACTGGAATAAAATATAATTATTCCAATATCTTTTGGAGTTTCTTTTAAAATTGTCCTTTATTGTTCTTCCAAAGAGTGGGTCCAGGTGAATTTTAAAACTAGGTGGTTGTACTTTTTCATTTTTGCATAGATGGCTATTTTGAAAGTTACCTTCATTTTCTTTTGATTCACAGACTTGCATATGGGGTTGTAGTGTTGCAGTTTAGGAGAATGAGAGATGAACATTGAAAGGTATATGATCCTAAGGAGGATCACAGGGTAAATGTCAAAATGTTTGAGTCTTGAACAATGGGACATAGTTACAACTTAAAGGAGCAGTCATTTAAAGCTGAAATGCATAGCAATATCATCTCTCAGGGTGGTGTATCTATAGAATTCTCTACCCTAGAGGTACTTGGAAATTTGATCACTAGAGGTAGTTAAAGAGAAAGTAGATACGTATGAGAAAGATTGTGGAACTGAGAGCTGTGTGGAATAGAAGAGTTGAAGACTGGGATGGGTCATAAGGAGAGACTTGCTCCTGTTTTCCTAAGTGCATCTTGCCTGTATGTTCTATGCCTCTTGACAAAGTCAAGAATGCCAAAGGAGTTATTTCTAATAGTTTATACAAGCATGCACCCATATGCTGCTGCTCATCCACTCTTTATAGAACAGTGTCCCTTGTTTTATAGTCTCCCGCCAACCCCCCCCCCACAGATTTCCTACCAAAATGTATGAGCTTACATCAAATTGATTTCAACTTCACCCACCACAAGTTTGTTCATTCTATCAAATTGTTATATCCTCCTGTGGTTTATCACTGTTCTTTTTGCAATTCATAATACTGACAAAAATTGCCCATGAGCTATTTTAAAAGAAAGACTTGCATTAGATTGAAATGAATTATCTGGGAAGAGTTTAATCTTAAGAGAACTGAATTGTTCCTTTTTAAGTGGTAAATGAATAAGTGTTATAATTATTGTTTACAGCAAGTTGAATCTATTCCCTGGTTGCCAATTGGCAAGAATTACTTTGTTTATAGATGCCGTGGTTCATGATGGGAGATGAATATCAAAGCAATCTGTATCATTCAACTCATGAAGTTTATTTCTTCCACAGACACATTGATTTTACTACAACTTAGCCAACTTTGTGATGCAGTACTTCATAAAGTTGCTGCCTGATCACCAAATCCAGCAATTGGAGTATTAATCTGCTTATACTGCTAATATGATCTGTAAGAGATTCAGATTAAGATTAGATAGTATCTTTATTTGTCACATGTACATCAAAATATACAGTGAAGTGTGCTGCTTGTGTCAAATCAAGGTAGCAAAGATTGTGCTGGGGGAGCTCACAACAGCACCAACATAACATACCAATAACTAACTCAGCATGGTCGTGGTGAGAACTCCTTACCAACAGCAGCAGGAATTGAACTCCAGTCTTACAGCTAGTGCTCTACAGCATTGTGCTAACTGCTATACTACAATGCTGTCTCTTCGTAGAATACTGGTGTTAAACTAACAATGACGGCAGGGTCCAAGCCCCAAGCGTATTGAAGCAACAGGACCCAGGTATAAGAGCGAGGAATGACCCAATGTTTGGATGATCTAAATGCTGGGCCAGATTGAAAAGGTCAGGGTGTCGGGACTAGAGGCAAGGGACATGTCAGTTTTGCTCTGTGCCCTGCAACGATTATGTTGTGCTGAACTGAGGTTGTGGCTCGCTCTGGCTGCGATGATGCCTGGCCCTTTGCCTGGGGACTTACTTTTGTAGCACTTCAGTTATGAATGCTGTTTGCTTACTTTTATAGTTTGCATGATATCTTTTCTCTCTCTGCACATTGGCTGTTTGACGATCTTCTTTTTCTTAATGGGTTCTATTGGGTTTCTTTGTCTTGTGGCTGCCTGTAAGGAGATGAATCTCAAGGTTGTATATAGTGTACATACTGTGATAATAAATGTACTTTGAATATGCAAGTATAATTAATTCCCAGATTGTTCTTTCATTTCCTAAGTACCAAAAAACATTCATTGTTTTGCCTTACTGTTTTGGCAATGATTTTGGTCCATGCTGTTCTTATGGTAGTTACTTAAGACTGTTATGTTAGTAAATTCTAACCAGTTTTCTCTGCCTTCTTTGAACAGGGTGTCTGCCGATTGCCAGATGACAGTGATGACAGTGATTATCCATTCAGGAGAATTGACATTAGGTGCGTTAATTCTAGAATATTTAAAGCTAACTGGAATATGTACTAATTTCGTCATGGTGTGGCATTGCAGTTCGAATCAGTAGGAACACAAGAAACTGCAGAGAGTAGTGGACTCTATTCAATACGTCACAGACCTCAAGTTTGCAGAGATAGGTGGAGATTGCACAGACGGAAGGCAGTGGAGGGTAGAGCAATGGTGAATTGATCAGAATCATTTTTAATATCACCGGCATATGTCATGTAATTCGTTAACTTTGCGGCAGCAGTACAATGTAATACATGATAAAAATAGAAAAAACTGAATTACAGTAGGTAATATATGTATATCAAATAGTTAAATTAAAATAAGTAGTGCAAAGACAAAAAAATTTAAAAAGTAGTGAGGTAGTGTTCATGAGTTCAGTGTCCATTTAGAAATTGGATGGCAGAGGGAAAGAAGCTGTTCCTGAATCGCTGAGTGATTGCCTTCAGGCTTCTGTACCTCCTGCCTGATGGCATCAATGAGAAGAGGGCATGTCCTGGGTGGTGGGGGTCCGTAATGATGGACATCACCTTGTAGTGGCTTCACTCCTTGAAGATGTCTTGGATACTATGGAGGCTATTGCCCATGATGGACCTGACTAATCTCATCAATCTCTGCAGCTTACTTTGATCCTGTGCAGTAGCCCCCCCCCACCCCACCCATTGCAGACGGTGATGCACCCTGTTAGAATGCTCTCCACTGTAGATCTGTAGAGGTTTTTATTTTAGGTAATAAGCCATATTTCCTCAAACTCCTAATGAAATACAGCCGCCATCTTGCCTTCTTTATAGCTGCATCGATATGTTGGGACCAGGTTAGATTCTCAGAGATATTAACAAGCAGGAACTTGAAACTGCTGACTCTCTCCACTTCTGATCCCTCAATGAAGATTGTTTTGTTTTTTGTGCGGACTGATTACTCATGTGACATGGAATGCTCACTTTGATTTTGAGCTCTACTGTGTTGCTCTTCTTGATTGAGATTAGAGAGGATTGAATGTTGTTTAAAAAAATCTACAATTTCAGGGGTGGATTATCACTGGTGATGGAGGGGAGGACATCTCTTAAACTTGACTCCTACATATCCGCACGTGCTTTGTCTGCGGCTTTTAAGCTGAATAGTGAGCTCTTCTTTCGTGTTTGCTAAACAACTTACAATTGTTCGGCTTTCAGGTACTTAGCAGAGCTTCAGGAAATGCCCTACATAGAAAACATAGAAAACCTACAGCACAATACAGGCCCTTCGGCCCTCAAGGATTGTGCCGAACATGTCCCTACCCTAGAAATTACTAGGCTTACCTATAGCCCTCTATTTTACTAAGCTCCATGTACCTATCCAAAAGTCTCTTAAAAGACCCTATCGTATCCGCCTCCACCACCTTTGCCGGCAGCCCATTCCACACACTCACCACTCTGAGTAAAAAACTTAACCCTGACATCTCCTCTGTACCTACTCCCCAGCACCTTAAACCTGTGTCCTCTTGTGGGAACCATTTCAGCCCTGGGAAAAAGCCTCTGACTATCCACATGATCAACGCCTCTCAACATTTTATACACCTCTATCAGGTCACCTCTCATCCTCCGTCGCTCCAAGGAGAAAAGGCCGAGTTCACTCAACTTATCCTCATAAGACATGCTCCCCAATCCAGGCAACATCCTCATAAATCTCCTCTGCACCCTTTCTATGCCTTCCACATCCTTCCTGTAGTCAGGCGACCAGAACTGAGTACAGTACTCCAAGTGGGGTCTGACCAGAGTACTATATATCCCTACCTTGAAGCGTGCCTCTGAATTGCCTTGGTGGCCTTTTGTCTAAAATAATGTAAACATATAATTAAAATTTAAAGAAGTCTATTCAGGCACACATTAAACCAAAATTAATTAAAACATTAAGAGAAAAATAATACTAATTTTAATATTGGAATAAAAACAAAATCGAATGAATGAAGCAAAGATGTAATGATACAGTTTAGGAAATATATTGTGCCTAATTGGTGGCAGGGTGGAGATACATCTCTACCAAAAGAGGTGTAAGGTGCTCTTTCCCTCCACTAGCCTGCAGGTCACCCTTGGGCAAGGTGTAGCACCTGCTTAGCCCCCTTCCCCCCCCCAAATCAGGGTCATGCGAAGCCAAGGAAGCAGGTTGTGGATGGTCGTATGAGCAGCTGGTGCGTATCACAAGTCCTGGTTATGTGACCTCTGATACCAGGCAGACAATCTCTGAAGAGTATTGATAATGGCTAAGGCCACCTGTCCTATAAAGACACTGCCATGAAGAAAGCAATCGCATGTCACTTCTGTAGAAAATTTGCCAAGAATAATCATGGTCATGGAAAAATCATGATTGTCCACGTCATATGATGTGGCACCTAATGATAATGATGGAGGAAAGTTTAGGGGAGGTGTCAAAGGTAGGTGTTTTTACACAGAGTGGTGGGTGCCTAGAATGTACTGCCAGGAGTAGTGTAGAGGCAGATACATCGAGGCCAATTCTTAGCTAAACACATGGATGAAAGAAAAATGGAGGAAAGGGTTATGTTAATTGTGAGGATTTGCATAGGTCAGCACAGTGTTGTGGGCCAAAGAGCTCACTGTGCTGTACTCTTCTGTATTTTATGTTTCATCTCTATGGCTACTGCGTCTATAGTTGGTTTTATGATTATCTTTACCATTCTTAGTTAGCATATATTTTCCTTTTAGGTAAATTTACCACTCTTGTTGATCTTCCAGCATAATATATCTGTCTAAATTGTCATGAGTTCATCATTGTGTTTATCTTTGTTTTTAGTTTAAGAATAGTGGATATCTTGAACTCCATTTTCTTTCCTTTTTCAATTCAAGTCAAGTCAAGTCACTTTTTATTGTCATTTTGACCATAACTGCTGGTACAGTATATAGATACCACAGGCTGAGCATTTTCCACCAACAGAGTGCAACTGGCAAGCTTCAAAATAAAGTCAATAAAACCATCTTGAAACATGTTTAGTGTTATTCATAAATTAAAGGTTGAGGAAAATTTCATAAGGTTAAAATACAATAAGAGCTGTGAGTCATTCCAGTGAGGACTTTTGATCTGGCAATAACAAAATAGAACTTGTGTAAATAATTTTGATGTTCTGTCTTAGTGTAGCAGTTAGTGTAAGGCTATTACAGCACCAGCAATCTCCGATCGGGGTTCAATTCCTGTCGCTGTCCATAAGGAGTTTATACGTTCTCCTCTTGACTGTGTGGATTTTCTCCGGGTACTCCAGTTTCTTCCCACTTTCCAATGACGTATGGTAGTATGCCCACAACTCATTAACCCTAAACCATACATATTTTGGAACATAGGAGGAAATCGGACCACCCATAGGAAACCCACGTGGACACGGGGAGAATGTTGAAGCTCCCTACAGACAGAGGTGGGAATTGAACCCCAGTTTTTCAGCTGGTGCTAACCACTGTGCAAATGTGCCGCCCCCTTATACCTTTAGCTTGATTGCAGTGTAAATCTATGGATAGACTATGCTAAGGAGGAAGCAGGTCTGCTTCTAAAGGGAATTTTGGTTGTTACTATGTTTTTAAAAATGAAGTTTCTATTGACATTATTTCATAAGATGGTCAAGTTAACATACTACCCATTAAGAATAAGTGTAAGATTCAAACATTTCCATTATCTGCCAATTTATTGTCCTTTGGCTTGTGTTTTTCTTTTAGGCTTATTCCAAAAGATCAGTATTTCTGTGGTGTGCTTTATTTCACGGGCAGTGATCTTTTTAACAAGAACATGCGGACCCAGGCATTAGAGAAAGGCTTCACATTGAATGAGTACACTATTCGCCCACTGGGAACCACAGGTAGGAGCAGAATGATATTGGAGATCTCAATGTAAACATGGATTGAGTATTTCTTTATTAAACTAATTTTAAAAACCAAATAATTAAGCCTCTTTAAGAGTGAGCTTTTGATTTTTAATTATGAACCCCACAACAAATGATGATAAATAAAGGATTTTGATGGAGAACTCTTCAGAAAATATAAAAGTCAGGAATAATTACCAACTAGAGGTTTACGATTTGAACTTATTTTACCCTCTCTATAAATGAGGTAGAAAATGTTGGTATGTGCGTCATCAACACATTGAATTGGATATATAATCAATTTCAGTTACCGTAATTGGGCTATTGGTTAATTAGAGCAGCTGTTAATTTGGAACAACTTTTAAAGAACAATAACTAATTGAGAAAATAGCGGGGGTTCCCTTCATTGATTTGGGACAACTATGCCACTTAATTGGGGCAGGACACTGTTGCCAAACAGTTTCTAGGTAGCATCATATACGTGTCCTTGTGTGGCCATCAGACACTGTTCTGTGCTTAGAGCGAACAGATTTTAAATAGCGTAAGTTACATATGCTTGTGTTCAAAAAGCAGTGAGTTTTGTCTCTGATAGTTGGCAAGAAATAAACAGTAAGACAATTCAGAATTGTTTTGCTCACTGTGGTTTTAAGCATTCAGGCTTGGAGGTGCCAGAAAGGGCCAGGAGTAAAAATGAAACTATTTCACTACTTCAACAAGTTAGGAACTATGAAGAATTTGAAGGTACCAACAATCATTTTGAATGGTAAAATGAAAATGAAGAATTGGAGGATGAAATCAAGAGCATTGTATGAAGGCAGTCCATTATCTACACTAGGAGTCTGTGCTAATTGTGTTCATTTACACACATTCAAAAGAACGTAGCAGTATTCATCTTATGAATTCCTCCATCGATAACTATTAGGAACCAATACAATCGGCCCTCCTTATCCGCGGATTCTGCATGCGCGAATTCAACCAACTGCGAATCGCGAAAACCCGGAAGTACTCTTCCAGCACTTGTTGTTCGAGCATGTACAGACTGTTTTTTCTTGTCATTATTCCCTAAACAATGCAGTATAACAACTATTTTACATAGCATTTACATTGTATTAGGTATTATAAGTAATCTAGAGATGATTTAAAGTATATGGGAGGATGTGCGTGGGTTATCATGGATCGGGATTGAAAAAAATCAGAAGTTCTCTTACATCCGGTGTTATTTAGCGTCAGTTAGTCAAACGTTTCTGTTAGCATAGAGTATATATTTTACCTTTCTATGCATATAAAACACTTAGGAATGTATGTTTCAGCTCCGGGCTCGGGAACTTCATCCCGAGTTCGATCCAGTGACAGACCACTATCAAGTGCGCTCTCCACCGTGCTGGGTTGATGTGAGGATCAAAAACCCAAAACCCAATAATTAAACCACTGTGTTGCTTAGTAATAATTGTAGCTTTCATCGGGGCACAGCCTTTCTCGCTTTATCCATTAAAATTGTTCCGATCGTTGATCGACTGTAGCCTAACGCTTTTCCAATGACCGATGGTGTTTCACCTCTTTCCAAATGCTTTATTATTTCCACTTTATTTTCAATCGCGATCGTGATTATTTTCGTGAACAGAAACACTGCGGATTCAGATCTCTGTTGCTGGGTCCTAATGTCCATCGCACTGAGACAGGTTGAACAAGGGACTTGAGCATCCGCGAAGTTTGGTATCCGCGAGGCGTCCCGGAACCAATCCCTCGTGGATAAGGAGGGCCGATTGTATACAGTTTTATAGTACTGTAGTGGTATTGATAGTGTTCTAATTTGTTCTGTATTTCATTTAAATATATAATTTGTTACTCAGTTAAATGATAGTTTGTCTTTTTTTATACCTTTTTAACTACTTCCATGAAACTTTGGTTAATTAGGGCAGCTGCTTAATTGGGCCAAGATGTGCTGGTCCTGATTTGTCCAAATAAACTGGAATCCACTGTATTTCAGAAATATTTTGTTAAATGGATGTCAAAGACTACTGTGCTGAATTCAATTATTGGGGATTATTATTCTGAGATGTTTCAGAATCATTAAAGTGTTTTAATAGTTTGAAATATTTAAAATGCAACTGAACTTTAAAATATATATACAGTATTATTAAGCTATTTGAGAGACTTTTTAAAAAGTCTTAATAAAACATTTGCAGAACATTTTATAATAATTTATTTCAATTAATAAACTATTGAAAATCTATTTCCTAGACCCCTTCCAGCTACATTTACTGCTACAGTGAAACTTAGAATCAGAATGAGGTGTTTTACCATTGACATAACCCTGAGTATAAATCTAAACTCTTCTAGTGCCTGCTACAGAATCTTCAAATGGTTATCCCTTATTATTAGGGAATTAGTGCATCGATTCTGTTCCCTATTAATTTCTGTTTAATCAAAGCTCACCTACAGAGTTGTGTTAAATTACTGGCATCTGCCTTGGAATTCCTCCATTTGGGTAAATGTTTATAAGTTACTGATGTTTTTGTAGTGCAAGGATGGCAAACACAACTAGTTTTCCAGCATTGCTAATACAAAGTTTAGACGATGATGTATGTGGAGTACTGTGATTATTCTTTAGGAATGCATGCTTTTTTTGCCAAGGAGTATTTTCAGGATTTCAGTATATAATGAGCAGTATTGAGAGAGCAATGCAAATCCTCTCCTCCCCCTTTAACTCCTTCAGTGTTCCTTTTCTGCCAGCCTCAAAAACCATGTACAATAGTTCATCTTTCTTCAACTAAATCCAGATAAGTTTTTTAACTTTTCTGCAGTTAGATCATGTAAATCACTACTGCCGTGTCATTCTTAATGTAGCAGTTCTTTTTATTGTGACATACTGTTATTTCTTTGAGTACAGGATTCATTGTTTATTAAGTTTTAATTTTCAAAGGAGGCTTGCAATTTCTGCATGATGGTGTTGTGAATACAAAGAATGTGACTAGAATATAAGACATTAATAAATTTACTGAGCGTGCATGAAATTGAATGTTGAGTAAATGTAAGATGGTGTTTAAATAGGGTCGAGGACAAAAAGGACGTGTTCACCAAATAATGGAAAGCTACAGAAGCTTTATTGAAAGGCCTTGATCAATTCACAACCCCATATATTTTTTATTGCTGTAGTTTTTTTTGAAAAGGAAATTAAGTTAGAAGTTAGCATAAAAAGTATATTAAATGCATCAAAGCGCAGTTAGATGCCGTGGTGAGTACTGCACATAGCTTTTGTCTCCCAAATTGTAAGAAAGGAAATGGAGAGAATGCAAAAGTGTTTCATGAGGCTGATACCAGACCTGAGAGGATATTACTTTGCAGGTAAGTATGATTAAAATCAAAATCAGAATCAGGTTTACTATCACTGCCATATGTCGTGAAATTTGTTAACTTTGTGGCAGCAATAAGTGCAATACATGATAAATACAGAAAAGAATGAATTGAAGTAAGTATATTAAGTAGTTTAAAATATGTAGTGCAAAAACTAAAAACAAAATAAAAACTAGTGAGGTAGTGTTCATGGGTTCAATGTCCATTGAGAAATCAGATGGCAGAGGCAAAGAAGCTATTCCTGAATCACTGAGTGTGTGCCTTCAAGTTTCTGTATTACCTTCCTGATGGTAATAGTGAGAAGAGGGCATGTTCTGAGTGGTGGGGGTCCTTTCTGAGTTACCGCACCTTGAAGATGAAGATGTCTTGGATACCACCGAGGCTAATACCCATGATGGAGCTGACTAATTTTACAACTTTCTATAGCTTCTTTCGATCCTGTGCAGTAGCCGCCCCCATACCAGACGGTGATGCAGCCTGTCAGAATGGTCACCCCCCCCATACCAGACAGTGATGCAGCCTGTCAGAATGGTCACACCACCCCATACCAGACAGTGATGCAGCCTGTCAGAATGGTCACCCCCCCCATACCAGACAGTGATGCAGCCTGTCAGAATGGTCACCCACCCCCCCCATACCAGACAGTGATGCAGCCTGTCAGAATGGTCACTCCCCCCCATACCAGACAGTGATGGAGCCTGTCAGAATGGTCACCCACCCCCCTATACCAGACAGTGATGGAGCCTGTCAGAATGGTCACCCTCCCCCATACCAGACAGTGATGGAGCCTGTCAGAATGGTCACCCACCCCCCCATACCAGACAGTGATGCAGCCTGTCAGAATGGTCACCCACCCCCCCCATACCAGACAGTGATGCAGCCTGTCAGAATGGTCACCCCCCCATACCAGACAGTGATGGAGCCTGTCAGAATGGTCACCCCCCCCCATACCAGACAGTGATGCAGCCTGTCAGAATGGTCACCCTCCCCCATACCAGACAGTGATGGAGCCTGTCAGAATGGTCACCCCCCCATACCAGACAGTGATGCAGCCTGTCAGAATGGTCACCCCACCCCCATACCAGACAGTGATGCAGCCTGTCAGAATGGTCACCCCCCCCCATACCAGACAGTGATGGAGCCTGTCAGAATGGTCACCCTCCCCCCCCATACCAGACAGTGATGGAGCCTGTCAGAATGGTCACCCCCCCATACCAGACAGTGATGCAGCCTGTCAGAATGGTCACCCCCCCATACCAGACAGTGATGCAGCCTGTCAGAATGGTCACCCCCCCCCATACCAGACAGTGATGCAGCCTGTCAGAATGGTCACCCCCCCCCATACCAGACAGTGATGCAGCCTGTCAGAATGGTCACCCCACCCCCCCCATACCAGACAGTGATGCAGCCTGTCAGAATGGTCACCCACCCCCCCCATACCAGACAGTGATGCAGCCTGTCAGAATGGTCACCCCACCCCCCCCCATACCAGACAGTGATGGAGCCTGTCAGAATGGTCACCCACCCCCCCATACCAGACAGTGATGGAGCCTGTCAGAATGGTCACCCCCCCCCATACCAGACGGTGATGCAGCCTGTCAGAATGGTCACCCACCCCCCCATACCAGACAGTGATGGAGCCTGTCAGAATGGTCACCCACCCCCATACCAGACAGTGATGCAGCCTGTCAGAATGGTCACCCCCCCCATACCAGACGGTGATGCAGCCTGTCAGAATGGTCACCCCCCCCCCCATACCAGACAGTGATGGAGCCTGTCAGAATGGTCACCACCCCCCCATACCAGACAGTGATGCAGCCTGTCAGAATGGTCACCCCCCCCATACCAGACAGTGATGGAGCCTGTCAGAATGGTCACCCACCCCCCATACCAGACAGTGATGCAGCCTGTCAGAATGGTCACCCCCCCCATACCAGACAGTGATGGAGCCTGTCAGAATGGTCACCCCCCCATACCAGACAGTGATGCAGCCTGTCAGAATGGTCACCCCCCCCCATACCAGACAGTGATGCAGCCTGTCAGAATGGTCACCCCCCCCCATACCAGACAGTGATGCAGCCTGTCAGAATGGTCACCCCCCCCCATACCAGACAGTGATGGAGCCTGTCAGAATGGTCACGCCCCCCCCCCCATACCAGACAGTGATGCAGCCTGTCAGAATGGTCACCCACGCCCCCCATACCAGACAGTGATGGAGCCTGTCAGAATGGTCACGCCCCCCCCCCATACCAGACAGTGATGCAGCCTGTCAGAATGGTCACCCACCCCCCCATACCAGACAGTGATGCAGCCTGTCAGAATGGTCACCCCACCCCCCCCATACCAGACAGTGATGGAGCCTGTCAGAATGGTCACCCACCCCCCCATACCAGACAGTGATGGAGCCTGTCAGAATGGTCACCCCCCCCCATACCAGACGGTGATGCAGCCTGTCAGAATGGTCACCCCACCCCCCCCATACCAGACAGTGATGGAGCCTGTCAGAATGGTCACCCCCCCCCATACCAGACAGTGATGGAGCCTGTCAGAATGGTCACCCACCCCCATACCAGACAGTGATGGAGCCTGTCAGAATGGTCACCCACCCCCATACCAGACAGTGATGGAGCCTGTCAGAATGGTCACCCCCCCCCCCATACCAGACAGTGATGGAGCCTGTCAGAATGGTCACCCACCCCCATACCAGACAGTGATGCAGCCTGTCAGAATGGTCACCCCCCCATACCAGACGGTGATGCAGCCTGTCAGAATGGTCACCCCCCCCCCATACCAGACAGTGATGGAGCCTGTCAGAATGGTCACCCCCCCCATACCAGACGGTGATGCAGCCTGTCAGAATGGTCACCCACCCCCATACCAGACAGTGATGCAGCCTGTCAGAATGGTCACCCCCCCATACCAGACGGTGATGCAGCCTGTCAGAATGGTCACCACCCCCCCATACCAGACAGTGATGCAGCCTGTCAGAATGGTCACCCCACCCCCCCCATACCAGACAGTGATGGAGCCTGTCAGAATGGTCACCCCCCCCCCCATACCAGACAGTGATGGAGCCTGTCAGAATGGTCACCCACCCCCATACCAGACAGTGATGCAGCCTGTCAGAATGGTCACCCCCCCATACCAGACGGTGATGCAGCCTGTCAGAATGGTCACCCCCCCCCCCATACCAGACAGTGATGGAGCCTGTCAGAATGGTCACCACCCCCCCATACCAGACAGTGATGGAGCCTGTCAGAATGGTCACCCCCCCCATACCAGACAGTGATGCAGCCTGTCAGAATGGTCACCCCCCCCATACCAGACAGTGATGCAGCCTGTCAGAATGGTCACCCCCCCCCATACCAGACAGTGATGCAGCCTGTCAGAATGGTCACCCCCCCCCATACCAGACAGTGATGGAGCCTGTCAGAATGGTCACGCCCCCCCCCATACCAGACAGTGATGCAGCCTGTCAGAATGGTCACACACCCCCCCCCATACCAGACAGTGATGCAGCCTGTCAGAATGGTCACCCCCCCCATACCAGACAGTGATGCAGCCTGTCAGAATGGTCACCCCACGCCCCCCATACCAGACAGTGATGGAGCCTGTCAGAATGGTCACGCCCCCCCCCATACCAGACAGTGATGCAGCCTGTCAGAATGGTCACCCCCCCCATACCAGACAGTGATGCAGCCTGTCAGAATGGTCACCCACGCCCCCCATACCAGACGGTGATGCAGCCTGTCAGAATGGTCACCCACCCACCCCATACCAGATGGTGATGCAGCCTGTCAGAATGCTCTCCGCAGTACATCTTTAGAAGACTGTTTTCACTCTTTTCAATCTTTTGGCTTAGAAATACCAAGATACCAATAATTACAGAATGTTTTTGTGTGTTAGAATTGTTCAACTTATTGAAAACCTTCATGTGCCAATCGTTCAGTACCAATTCTATTGTACATGAGGTTCAGGGTAGAATTTAACTGTCAAGGAATTGCGCTCAGAGCTGGGTAGATCCCCTGCAGAGTGACAGTTCAGTGGTGTCTTAAAGTGATGAAAAATTTCTAATCCTGTATTTTCCTGAGCAATTATTGATGACTTTTCAGATAATGAATTAGTTTGATGCTCCTACTACTGTGGGATTTTAAAACTATATATGTTACGTGTAGACAAAAAGAACGCAAACACAGGGAAATCTACAGATGCTGGAAATTCAAGCACACAGCTGGAGAAGGGAGAGGATCATGGGATGGGAGGCCTAGGGAGAAAGAAAGGGGGAGGGGAGCACCAGAGGGAGATGGAGAACAGGCAAGGAGTGATTGTGAGAGGGACAGAGAGAAAAAAAGGGAGAAAATAATAAATAAACAAACAAACAAACAAGGCATTGGGTAAGAAGGGGAGGAGGGGCATTAACGGAAGTTAGAGAAATCAATGTTCATGCCATCCTACCCAAGATCCACAAACCTACCTGTCCAGGTAGACCCATTTCTCAGCTTGGTCCTGCCCCACCGAATTCATTTCTGCATACCTGGACACTATTTTATCCCCCCTTGTTCAATTCCTTCCAACCTATGTTCATGACACTTCTCACGCTCTGAATTTTTCAATGATTTTAAGTTCCCTGGCCCCCACGGCCTTATTTTCACCATGGATGTCCAGTCCCTATATACCTCCATCCCCCACCAGGAAGGTCTCAAAGCTCTCCGCTTCTTTTTGGATTCGAGACCTAACCAGTTCCCTTCTACCACCACTCTTCTCTGTCTAGCGGAATTAGTCCTTACTCTTAATAATTTCTCCTTTGGCTCCTCCCACTTCCTCCAAACTAAAGGTGTAGCCATGGGCACCCGTATGGGTCCCAGCTATGCCTGCCTTTTTGTTGGCTTTGTGTAACAGTCCATGCTCCAAGCCTATACTGACATCCATCCCCCACTTTTCCTTCGCTACATCGATGACTGCATTGATGCTACTTCCTGCATGCTTGCTGAGCTCGTTGACTTCATTAACTTTGCCTCCAACTTTCACCCTGCCCTCAAGTTTACCTGGTCCATTTCCAACACTTCCCTCCCCTTTCCTGATCTTTCTGTCTCTATCTCTGGAGACAGCTTATCTACTGATGTCTACTATAAGCCTACGGACTCTCACAGCTACCTGGACTATTCCTCTTCCCACCCTGTCTCTTGCAAAAATGCCGCCCCCTTCTTGCATTTCCTCTGTCTCAGCTGCATCTGCTCTCAGGATGAGGCTTTTCATTCCAGGACGAAGGAGATGTCTTCCTTTTTTAAAACATTGATTTCTCTAACTTCCATTAATGCCCCTCCTCCTCCTCTTCTTACCCCTCCTCCTCCTCTTCTTACCCCATCCAGCCATTAATTAATTAATTAATTAATTTCCCCTTTTTTTTTCTCTCTCTGTCCTTCTCTCACCTGCTCTCCATCCCTCTCTGGTGCTCCCCTCCCCCTTCCTTTCTCCCTAGGCCTCCTGTCCCATGATCCTCTCCCTTCTCCAGCTCTGCATCCCTTTTGCCAATCAATTTTCCAGCTCTTAGCTTCATCCCACCCCCTCCGGTCTCCTCCTATCATTTCGGATCTCCCCCTCCCCCTCCCACTTTAAAATCTCTTACTATCTCTATCAGTTAGTCCTGACGAAGGGTCTCGGCCCGAAACGTCGACTGTACTTCTTCCTATAGATGCTGCCTGGCCTGCTGCGTTCCACCAGCATTTAGTGTGTGTTGTATGTTAAGTGTAGGATGGTCACTAAAAATTCATTGGGAATACAAGGAAAAGTAATTGTGACATGTTCCTAATGTTATGGCTAGAGGGTGGGGTGCGTGTAGGGCATGAAAACTTAGCTGAACAGTAAGTTTGCTGTAGATTTGATACAATGTTTGATACAATTTGAAAATGTTGTTTTCAACAAAAAATAATTTTTTTTCTTCATTCAAATAAACTTTGTTGGGATCTGCTGCTGTGAATCTAGTGAACTTCACTGTGTTTCCTCTTTGCAAGTATAGTGTAATCTTTTAATTATGTAAGGAGAGCAAAAATAATGCAGTTTGATGCAGTCTCATCTCAACCTATATCACTGCAACAATGTAGTCAGACCCTCTTGTAATAAAGGCCAATGTACCATTTGCCCTCTTGATCACTGGTTGCCTTTCAGTGACTTTGTTCCTTTTCCCTAATTTATAAATAGACTTTACATTTCTGTTTTCTGCATCATAGCGGAAAAAATTGTATTTTTTTCATGCTGCATTACATCTGTCATATTCTTGCCCATATACTCAATTTGTTTGTATTCTATTGAAGCTTTTCTACATCTTTCTCCAAACTCATACATAGAAATGTGAGATTTAGTCTCCTCTGCCAGACCATGGATATCAGAATCAGATTTATTATCACTAAATCATATTGTGAAATTTGTTGTTTTGTGATTGTAGTACCAAGCAAAGCATAATCAATTTCTATGAATTACAACAAGAAATAGATGATCAATAAACCAATTGCTTGTAATCAAATTGACCTTGCCTGGTGTGTCAACACCTACCCCTGGCACTCCTCACCATCTATCCCATACCACTCCAGCGGTGCTCCACCCTTGCCATTCCTAATCTCCTTTGCTCCTACCACATTTACAAGATTCCTGTCCACTCCATGTTGTCAAATACAGTACTGTCCAAAAGTCTTAGGCACATTTAGTTTTCATTCTTATTCCCTAGCTAGCTTTAGTAGGGTAAGTGAATGCTGAGGTCCACCTTCTCCAGGTCAATCATAGTTCATCACCCTTTGTCTCAGCCAGTCACTTTTGGGCCACGCTCTATTCAAGACTTTCCCAAAGCTCTCTCTGCATTTCTCCCTTTTTTGCCACTGAAAGCATAATTTATTTTAAGCTTTCTTGGTTCAGATAGAAACTGTTTGTTCTGAAACACTGAGGATCTCAGTAAGTCAGGCAGCATCTATGGAGAAGAGTATGTAGTCATCATTTCAAGCCAAGAGCCTTCATCAATTCTGGATGATGAGTATTGGCCCAAAACATCAACTCTCTACTCCCCTATATAGATCCTGGCTGCCTGACTTGCTCCAGCATTCTATACATGTTGCTCAGGATTTCCAGCATCTGCAAAATCTCTTGTTCTGAAGCATTGAATCTTTCTCTTTCTCCACAGAATCTGTGTATTTCTGGT
This sequence comes from Hemitrygon akajei, assembly GCF_048418815.1. Classification (NCBI taxonomy): domain Eukaryota; kingdom Metazoa; phylum Chordata; class Chondrichthyes; order Myliobatiformes; family Dasyatidae; genus Hemitrygon; species Hemitrygon akajei. Next base: position 219,058,144 of record NC_133124.1, on the reverse strand, counting down.
GTTTTCTGTTTTTATTCTACTCTGACGTGATGTATATTTAAAAAGTTTCCTGTCTCATTAATGCTGTACTGTTCTGATTGCAGGAGTCCCAGGGGAACCACTGCCTGTGGAAAGTGAAAGAGACATTTTTGAATACATTGAATGGAAATATCGAGAACCGAGAGAGCGAAGTGAGTGAATGTCCATGAGGATGAAGTTGAGAAGCTCCAAACATCCAGTGCATGTGAGAATCTGATGATCCTGATAGTGAAGAACTGAGTGAAGTATTCCAGAAAGAGTTCTCCATTCCCTGTAACGCGTATATGGATAGTATATACTGGATGAGCTTTTACATGCAGTTGTTGAGGTCAGCTTTTGTATAAGGTGCAGGAAAAGCAATAAAGCACATTCAGGACACTTTGGTGCAGTATTTAATAAGGAATGAAAAATAATAAATACAAATATTACACATAATAAATTGATTGTAAAGCAAGCAAGATGGAAGGGATGTACTGGTTGGGTAACCTCAAACTCTGCGAACTACAACGACGTTCACTATTAGAGCTTTTCCAATCTTAATAGCATTGATGATTTCCAAACAATACCCATTAGCTAATTTGAATAATGAGAATAGTATGTAGATTATATATTTAGTTGATTATTGCAAAGCCAATAAATCTTAGTGTCCTATTTGTTACTAGGCCTGTATGCAATGTAATCTAGCAAAAAACATGCATGTGTTACTATGTATGGTAATATACTGTCAGTCGTTCATAACTGGTTAATATGGATGCTCTGTATAGAGAGTAATACTATGCTTCCACCTGTCTGTGTCTCGAGTTCAGAAGCTGTAGGTTACCTGCAGTAGTGCTTGGCACGCAGCTTCTAAACATTTCGCACAAACCCATACAACCTCTACGTAGAGTGCAAACTACTTCTGGGTTATTCAGTTATATTTAAACCATTTCTTGATCAGTTCCAGATGCTATAGGATATTGCATTAAAAATTGGGTGATTTAGAATTAAATTTTTGACATTAGTGCAGAATTGCAGTTTTAATTTTATTGTGTCCTTTAAAATGTGGATATACTGGACCTATTCCACAGGTGAAATATAGATCTGGCTTATTTCAGCTTTCATTACACAATATAACTTTTAAGTTAATAAAGTTTCAGAAGAGCAGTCTAACTTATTTATGTGTGGACGTTGTTACAAGATAAGGAAGTAGTCATTTAAAACTGAGCAGTGTAGGAATTTTTGTGATGAAATCTCTTGAATTCTCTGCCCAAAAGAGTCACTAGAGTTATTTAAAGAGTAGAATTTTTGAAAGACTGGGTAACTGAAACTACGTGGAAGTGGCTGAGAAGAGCAGTAGAGCCCTGGGACAGCCAGCCATGATCATTTTGAATGGCAGGGTAGGCTTGAGGGCCAAATAGCCTACTTTCCTTTGTCCTTATATTCATTTATTCTAATAGAAAATAGTCATAGTCATAGAAAAGTGCAGCACAGAAACAGGCCTTTTGGCCCATCTAGTCCACGCTGAAACCATTTAAACTGCCTACTCCCATCGACCAACTATGTGCCATTCTTTGAGTGGAAAAAAGTCTTCTAAGCCTTCGATCCTTTCACCTAATTTTATGTTCTCTTGTTTTTATACAATTATGTTCTGGACAATGGTGTCCTATGATCTACTCTATCTGTAATCTACCCTACATAATGTTATCTGCTTCAGCCATATCCCGCTTAATCTCCTTTGCACCCTCTCTGGTGTTGTTCTCTTTGAGAGGCCGAGTAATAATTTAAAAAATCAGGAGGTTGCAAAGATAGTGTGATTTTTGATCAGTCTTCAACAATGAAAAAGAATTTCCAATGGAAATCCCAGTGAAGGGTCTCAGCCTGAAATTTCAACAAACCCTTCCATAAATGCTGCCTGACCTGCTGAGTTCCTCCAGCATGTAGTGCATGTTGCTGTAGATTTCCAGCATCTGCAGAATCGCTTGTGTTTGTGAAACACGATGAATGACAGACTGAGTGAACGATAATGACCACGGCAGTTTTTCTGCCAAATTGCTTGCTTGTTCAGTCAGCGTCATTAGCTGTTGGGCCTGCAGATTTGGAAGCCACTTAAACTTTTGTTGTTTTGTCTTTGTGGTTGGAAATAGTAAATTCTGTATTTTAAAAAACTTGTGAGACATAGTTTAAAATTGAGTTAAACTCTGTGAAATATACCCAGAAATCTTGAAATGCTATCTGAGATTTGGCAAACATTTGTGTTATTAACCCAGTACAGGTATCAGAATTTCCAAGTTACATGTAAGTGATGGATGTGTGTTAGTTTTCCAGTTTGATAGATCTTTAAACAATGCACTGTCTGGGGCGGAGGACAAATTCTAACTAAATATTGGATGATTAAATTGAAGATCACAGAGGGGGAGCAGTGAGAGCAAGAGCTCCCGTTGAAGAGATTTAAACTTTGTCAGGGTAGGCAACACCCTGAAAAAGTTTAAATCTTGATGAAGGGTTTTGGCCCAAAATATTAACTATTTATTCCCCTCCATAGATGCTGCCTGACCTGCTGAGTTCCTCCAGCAATTTTGTGTGTGTTGATTTCCAATGTCTGCAGAATCTCTTGTGTTTTAATTTGGAGATGATCTGTTTTATCTGTAGGACTTCTGTTGGATAGTTTGGATATACAAGAGGCTGAAGACCTGGAGCAATTGGTTGGAGGAACTCAGTGGGTCAAGTGTCAGTACAGGTGCAGAGTCTCAGTCTGAAATGTCGACCATCCCTCTGCCTCCACAGATGCCGCCTGACCTGCAGAGTTGCTCCAGCAGTTTGCTTTTCAGAAATAAGATGAAGCCTTGAAACCTCTGTTCTTAAGTTAAGCAATTTATATTTAAGCTGGTTTTCAAGCAATTATGTTAGTAATTTGGTTGCAGTTAATAATTGTTTTGGTCTCAAAGTTTAAATTAAAATATGCTTAATTAGAACTAATAAGAGGCCTTATTTAAAATTAAATTTAAGATGTTCAATTCAGGTACTGTATAATCACAACATGAGTGATTATACATTTTAGATTTGGTTCAGAACTATTTCCTAGTGGAATAAAAAAAATGAGAAGTGAAAAATTCTGCCAATTTCTGAACTTATTATATGAATGATTTCTTTTAAATTTTAGAGACTGTGTTCCTTTAAAAAAATTAAACTCAGCAAATTTATAAATTGTCTGCAGTTCCCCTATCTTTTCTCCTCTGGTATGTATGTCAGTGTACTGTTTCATCATGGAAGTTGTTGTTTTTAATTTTTACAATTATTTGCTATGTTGCTAGAAGAAATAACAACATGATTTAATTGCCTGTTTTGGGTGTATTCATGTGCAATTTACTTCACTATGCTTTAAAAAAAAAAAAATTTGTTTTTGTTATTACTTTTGGGTGAATTTTGAATCTGAGCAGTCTGCAGATAAAGAACACTGACCAGAACTGAACTGAAATATACCTTTTGATTTTGTTTTGTGTTCTGTGTTTTCACCTTTTTTTTTGTTGCTGTTCGCACAATTTTTTTGCTCTGGGGAGGGGGTTTGATGTTTGATATTTTTCTTCGAACAGGTTGGTTCCATGGTTCTTCGTTGTTTCGTGACTGTCTGTGGGGAAGACGAATTTCAGGGTTGTATACTACATACACACTTTGATAATAAATGTACTTTGAATCTTGGAAAATATCTTTTCTCTTCAGTTAATAAAATATTAATTTGAATTAAAATTGAGAGGGGTTGTATGAATAATTTCAAAATTGTCATGTGAAATTCTATTTAGTGTGGAAAATAATTATACAGAAATTTAATTTGCATCTTGGGACATTAGAGATGATTTATTTGATCTTAATTGGTTTGAAGTATCTTTAGTTTATGAAGTTGCTATATAAATGTGAAATAGATGTCAAAGATGGAATGTGCAGCTGTGGAATATTGACAGTTCAAAAAGTCATCTTTTTCAGGAATAGAACCATTTCCAAATTACATCCAAATTAATCTTCAATGTTTATATACTGGTTCTATCTATTTTCTACACAGCTTTATCCCTTTATAAACTGTCCCTCTTGGAACCTTGCTTACAAAGCTATTGACTATCAGATTACAAACAAAAGTAGGTCTTTATACTAAAGTTAAACTTGATCAGCACCTGAGATTTTATGTTGAAGTTGTATAAGACATTGATGAGGCTGAATGGGAGTAATGTGTGCTGTTCTGGTCACCTACCTACAGGAAAGATTCAATAAGATTGCGAGAATGCAGAGAAAATTTATGAGGATGTTGCCAGGGCTTCTGGACCTGAAATACAGGTAAAGGTTGAATAGGTTAGTACTTTATTCCCTAGAGTATAGGAAGATGAGGGGGGATTTGATAGAGATAAACAAAATTATGAGAGGTAATTGCAAACAGGCTTTTTCCACTAAGGTTGAGAGAGACTGGAACAAGTGGTCATGGTTTAAGGGTGAAAAGTGAAATAGTTGAGGGGGTGTGGATTGAGCTGCCAGTGGAAGTGGTGGATGCAAATTCAATTTCAACATTTAAGAGAAATTTGAAAAGCTACATGGATGGAGGGGTATGGAGAGTTATGTGCTGGATGCAAGTCGATGGGACTAGTTAGAGCTTCCCAACCTTGGATCCATGGACTCCTTGCTTAAGGTATTGGTACATGGCATAAAAAGATTGGGAACCCCTGGGCTAGACAGACTAATCATTCAGTACAGACTAAATAGGCTGAAGAGCCTGTTTCTGTGCGCTATGACTTTGTGAACTAACGCAGATCCTGAATGTGAATTAATGCTTTGCCCAAGGGTCCGACACTCTGACAAAAGGTCCCATTGTAAAGCATTAACATTTGCTATTTCTTTTCGGGACTGCTGCCTACAGGGACATTATCCTTAACCCTCAATACTTTATGAATTCATTTGACACAATCACCCAATCAGACACACTAAGTGGCAGTTAAGGATTACCCCTCACAGAGCAAGTTTTATAATTTGTACCATTTGATGAACAATGTTTGGTATTTTTGGCTTTGTATAATGACAATGCTTTATTTGAACTAGTGCAGTACTGATCTTGTTAATTTGTGACATCGTTACAAGTGTTCAAGGTTAGACCTCTCTAGATACGTTGGCAGATCCACAGCCTGGAGGTGCCCTGAGAAGGTTGTTGATTTTGGTTACGGCAGGTTAATCCTGGTCCACAAGCACACCGCTGGAAGATCTCTGGCCCTTGAGGACCCTCTTTCCTCCCCCGTTTTGAGCATACTTGGCCCTCTTTCAGGACAGGCCGGCAGATCTTTGACCAGAAGTGACGGGCACAGCACAGTCCAGTGGAGCAATCTGATGTTCGTAAGCAGGTCTCTCCTTCCAGCCCTGCAAGGTAGAACATTTATGAAAATTTACTCAGTTTCATTTTTAAGATATGCATATACTCAGAGCCTCTTAGAAGTTTGCATAGATTCAGAATGGCACCAAAAACACCTATAGATAGATAGATAGATACTTTATTCATCCCCATGGGGAAATACAACATTTTTTCCAATGTCCCATACACTTATTGTAGCAAAACTAATTACATAGTTCTATAGATACAGGTTGCATCACAGCCTGGCAAGGAAACACCAATGCCCAGGAATGGAGGTCTACAGAAAGTGGTGGATACAGCCCAGTCCATCACAGGCAAGGGCACTGCTAAAGAAAGCAGCATCCATCAAAGACCCCCACCACCTAGGCTATGCTCTCTTCTTACTACTACCATCATGCAGGAGGTATATGAGCCTTAGATCCCATATCTCCAGGGTCAAAACAGTTACCACCTATAACCATTAGGCCCCTGTAATGGCATGGATAACTTCAACTCTTAACTGATATTTACATCTACAGATTATCTTTCAAGGACTCATTACAATTCATTTGCACAATTTGTCTTGCTCCTTGGTTGTTTGTCAGTCTTTAGTTTATGTATAATTTTTTTTAAATAAATTTGATTGAATTTATTTTCTTGTAAATGCCTGCAAGAAAATAAATCTCAAGGTCTTATATAGTGACATATGTACTTTGAAAATAAATTTTCTTTGACTTTTATAGTTCATTGCAAAACAGAAAGATAAGAGGGTCTAAGTATCAACTCAGAATTTGTATCAGCTTTTCCATTCTCCTCACATAGACCATAGGTTTCTACCTTAGCACTAAGTGGCACGAATACAGCATAAAGTCTCTGACAGGTGAAGAGAATGAGGAGGAAGGGACAGGGCTTGTAAGAGTTGTAAGAGTTAAACAATTACTTTGTGGCAAGGTTTCAATGTTTTCCTGTGATTTGTTATTACATTAAAGGTTGATTGGACCTGTACAAACAGGATTACTATAAACATTTTTTTAAAAATTGATTTCGGAAGAAGATTTTGTTCCGTGAAGTTAGGCTCACAGACCTCCGTTTATACCCCTGCCCCATCCCCATCGATAATTTTAGTCTGGTTCTCTTCCTCTCTCTTTTCCCCCCCTCACTATAATCTCCCCCCAGCCCTACCTTTCTTTCTCTTTTATTTCCCATAATTCTCCACCTTCCCCTAGCCCATTTCTCTCCAGCCTATCACTTCCCAGCTCTCTACTTTATCCCTCCGCCCACTTCTTATCCCCCCTCGACCATTCCATGTTACTTCACTCCTGATGAAGGGTTTCGGCCCGAAACGTCGTCACTACCTCCCCCCATAGATGCTGTCTGGCCTGCTGAGTTCTGCCAGCATTTTGTGTTTTTACTAGAATGTTACCTGGGTTTCAGCACCTAAGTTACAGAGAAAGGTTGAACAAGTTAGGTCTTTATTCTTTGGAGCATAGAAGGTTGAGGGGGGACTTGATAGAGGTATTTAAAATTATGAGGGAGATCGATAGAGTTGACGTGGATAGGCTTTTTCCATTGAGAGTAGGGGAGATTCAAACAGGAGGACATGAGTTGAGAGTTAAGGGGCAAAAGTTTAGGGGCAACACAAGGGAGAACTTCTTTACTCAGAGAGTGGTAGCTGTGTGGAACAAGCTTCCAGTAGAAGTGGTAGAGGCAGGTTTGGTATTGTCATTTAAAGTAAAATTGGATAGGTATATGGACAGGAAAGGAATGGAGGGTTATGGGCTGAGTGCAGGTCAGTGGGACTAGGTGAGAGTAAGTATTCAGCAATGACCAGAAGGGCCAAGATGGCCTGTTTCCGTGCTGTAATTGTTATATGGTTATATATATGTATATTGAATAGATTAAAAATCATGCAAAAAAACATAATATATATTTTAAAAAGTGACGTAGTGTCCAAGGGTTCAATATCCATTTAGGAATCAGATGGCAGAGGGGATGAAGCTGTTCCATAATTGCTGACTGTGTGCTTTCAGGCTTCTGTACCTCCTACCTGATGGTAACAGTGAGAAAAGGGCATGCCCTGGTGCTCAACGTCCTTAATAATGGACGCTGCCTTTCTGAGACACCACTCCTTGAAGATGTCTAGGCTAGTAGCCAAGATGGAGCTGACTAAATTTACAACCCTTTGCAGTTTCTTTTGGTCCTGTGCAGTAGCCCCCTATCTATCCAAATACTTATCTATCTGGTCCCTTAGAATACCTTCCAACAACTTTACTACTGATGTCACATCCGGTGGCCTATAATTTCCCGACATATTCTAAGAGCCTTTCTTAAACAATGGAAAAACATTGACTATCCTCCAATCCTCTGGTCCCTCATCTGTGGCTAAAGATGTTTTAAATATATCTGCTAGGACCCACAGGGTCTGAGGGAATGCATTGTGAGGCCCTGGGGATTTATCCACCCTGATTTGCCTCAAGACAGCAAACACCTCTATAACCTGTACAAACTCCACGATCTCACTGCTGCTTTGTCTCACATCTAGAGACTCCTGAGTAAATACAGATGCAAAAAACCATTTATGATATTTATTTATTGAGCTACAGTGTGGGACAGGACTTCCAGCCCTTAAAGCTGTGCTGCCCAGCAACGCCTGATTTCTTGATAGAAGAAATAAAAGCATAGACTATTTTCTAAATGGAGAGAAAATTCAAAAATCTGAGGTGCAGAGGGACTTGGGAGTTTCCATGTATAATTCCCTAAAGGTTAATTTGCAGGTTGAGTCAGTGGTGAGGAAGGCAAATACAATGTTAGCATTCATTTCGAGAGGATTAGAATATAAAAACAAGGAGGTAATGTTGAGGCTTTATAAAGAACTGGGGAGGCCTCATTAGGAATATTGTGAGCAGTTTGGGACCCCTTATCTAAGAAAGGATGTGCTGACACTGAAAAGTGTTCAAAGGTGGTTTATAAAGTGATTCCGGGATTGAAATATACGAGAGGCATTTTATGGAATTCAGAAGAATGAGTGGGGATCTCATTGAAACCTATCCAATGTTGAAATGGGTAGCCTTCAACCTGATGGCATGAACATCGATTTCTCAAACTTCTGGTAATGACACACCCCACTTCACCATTCCCCATCCCCTTTTCCCTCTCTCCCCTCATCTTCCTGGCCTGCTCACCACCTCCATCTGGTGCTCCTTCTTCCCCCTTTTCCTTCTTCCATGGCTTTCTGTTCTCTCCTATTGGACTCTCCCTTCTCCAGCCCTGTATCTCTTTCATCAATCAGATTCCCAGCTCTTACTTCATCCCCCCCACCCCCATTTCACCTATTACCTTGTGTTTCTCTCTCCCTTCCCTCACCTTTTAAATCTACTCATTTTTTTCTCTCCAGTCCTGTCAAAACGTCAACTGTACTTTTCCCATAGCTGCTGCCTGGCCTGCTCAGTTCCTCCAGCATTTCGAGTGTGTTGTTGGATTTCCAGCATCTGCAGATTTTCTCTTTGTGAACTGTTGAAAGGGCCTTGATAGAGCAGATGTGGAGAGAATGTTTCCTATGGTGGGGGAGTCTTGCGATCAGAGGACACAGTCTCAGAATAGAAGGATTCCATTTAGAATGAAGAGGAGGAGGAATTTCTTTAGCCAGAGAATAGTGAATCTGTGGAATTTGTTGTCACAAACAGCTGTGGAGGCCAAATCACTGGTTAAAATTAAGACAAAAGTTGATAGATTCTTGATTAGTCAGGGCATGAAGGGATATGGGGAGAAGGCAGGAGAATGGGGCTGAGGGAAATTGATCAGGAATGATGAAATGGCAGAGCTGGTTTGATGGGCTAAATGATCTCATTTCTGCTCCAATGTCTTAGGGTCCTAACCCTAGCCTAATCACAGGACAATTTATAATGATCAATTAACCTACCAACCTGTAGGTCTTTGGACTGTGGGAGGAAACTGCAGCACTTGGAGAAAACCCATGCAGTCACAGGGAGTACTTACAAACTCCTTTAAGACTGCTGTGGGAATTGAACCTGGGTTGCTGGTACTATAAGGCTGTGCGCTAACCAGTGACGTCCCTTCTCCACACATAGATTATCACTCTAATCTTTCAGTGAACCAATTTTGTCCCTTGCAATACTTTTGCTCTTAATATACTGTATCTGTTGAAGCTGTTAGGGTTCTCCTTCACTTTGTCTGCTGGGGCAACCTCTTGCCTTCTTTTGACCCTTCTGATTTCTTTCTTAAGCATCCTCTTGCATTTCTTATACTCAAGTACTTCATTTGTTTCTGCCTGCCTATACCTGCCATGCTCCTCCTTTTTCTTAACCAATGTCTCTCGAAAACCAAGGTTCTGCAAGCCTTTCATCTTTGCGTTTTATTCTACAGGAACGTACAAACTCTGTACTTTCAGAATTTCACTTTTGCAGGCCTTCTACTTACCAAGTACGCCTTTGCCAGAAAACACCCTGTCCCAATCTACACTTGTCAGATCCTTTCTGACACCTTTCTCCAATTTAGAATCTCAACCCAAGGACCAGACCTACCCTTTTCCATAATTACCTTGAAACTAATGCATTAGATAGATAGATAGATAGATAGATAGATAGATACTTTATTCATCCCCATGGGGAAATTCCAACTTTTTTTATGGTCACTAGATGCAAAGGATTCCCCAACACAAACTTCTGTTACCTGCTCTGTCTCATTCCCTAATAGGAGATCTAGTTGGGATTTCTCTGTACTGATTAAGGAAATTTTTGCTGAACACATTTGACAAACTCATTCCCATCCAGCCCTTTTATAATATGGGAGTCCCAATCAATATGTGGAAAGTTGGAATCACCTACTAACACAAGCTTATGTTTCTTGCAACAGGTTGTGATCTCTCTACATAATTGCTCTTCTAAATCCGTGGATTATTGGGTTGTATCCCATTAAAGTGCTCATACCTTTCTTATTCCTCAGTTCTACCCATAACACCTCACTAGATGAGCTGTCCAGTCTGTCCTGACTGAGCACCACACCATTCTGATGTTTGGTCTGAACCTCTTGACCATATCTGCATGCTTTTATGCTACCACATGATTGACTGATTAGATAATTGCATTAACAAGCAAGTGTACCGGTGTACCTAATAAAGTGGCCACTAAGTGTGTACTAATCACAGCAATCTCATTCTCCAGTGTTAATTCTCCTGTAAAGTTTTGTAAGTCTGCTGATCAGGGCCACTAGACTTTAAGTCCAAACCAGATTCAGATGCATTACATGTACATTGAAACATGCAGTGAAATGTATTGTTTGCGTTAACAACCACAGTCCAAGAATGTGCCGGGGGCAGCCTGCAAGCGTTGCCACACATTCCAACGCCAACATCACAATCCCACAGAATCCTTGGCAGAACACACACAGCAGCAACAAAATCACAAAACAAGTCAAGAAGAGCAAAACATGCCCCTTTGCCTCTCTAGCATCCACCCATCCAAACACACAGACACTCCAATCACTGGTCATGCTGCTTCTGAGCCTCCAGTCCCTCAAACTCCAATCTCCAGCCCCAGGCCTGGACTCCCAGACATGGGTCTAAGCATTCACATATCGTACCAGTGAGAGTTAGCCTGCTTGCATTTACCCTATCCATAACCCTCATAATTTTGTATAACTCTTATCAGATCTCCTCTGAATCTTTTATTTTCAAAGGAATAAAGTCCTAAGCTGTTCAGTCTTTCCTTATAACTCAGGTCCTCCAATCCCGGCAATACTCTTGTAAATTTTCCCTGTACACCTTCAACCCTATTTATGTCTTTCCTGTAGGTAGGTGACCAAAACTGCACACAATACTCCTGTGTGTTATCATGTGGGATTTATGTGCATCATATCAGTGTCATCTGAAAATACAAATAAAATTGAATGTTACAATCCAGAGTGGGCCCTTTGGCCCACAATATTATGCTATCCCATTAATCTCCTCAAAATCAATCAAGCCCTCCCCACCCCACATAGCCTCCATTTTTCTATCATGTCAGCACCTCCTCGGACAGCATTGGTCATTGACGCACATGGTGCATTTAGTTATACACGTGACAAATAAAACTAATCTTTGTAGTCCCTTGTCATACACTGAAATGTGTCGTATCAAATCAGTGAGGATTGTGCTGGGGGAGCCTGCAAGTGTCACCACATTTCCCAGCACCAACTTAGCATGCCCACAACACACTAACCCCAATGTCTTTGGACTGCGGAAGGGAACTGGAACACCCAGCGGAAAGCCATGCAGACACAGAGAGAAAGTACAAACTCCTTACAGACAGCGGTGGGAATTAAACATCAATTCATGATTGGTGCGCTATAGAACATTGCTCTAACTGCTACCACCTTTCCCTCTAAGCTGTGTGGGTGTGCGGCCGCACAGTCACTGAAATGCTCCTGTGCACATAGCCTTTGTTACCGTGCAGCTGGGAACATCCTTTTGTATAATGTTTTATTAAAGTGCTGTGCAATTTTCAAACTGTGTAAAAATTTACTGCTCACAGCAATGGTCAGTCCATACAGCTGTAAAGAAAAAGGGAACGTTGCCTGCTATGCTACCATACAGTATTGGATACGAGGTAAATGTCAGCCGGAGCACAATAAGAAATCTCTTGAGCATCTGCAAATCGTGCCAGTGGGTTTTGTACATTTGCTAATGACGGTAGATTGGATCATGGTGGAATATTTCAGTCAGAAATTCAGCACCTCCAACAGAGAACTATACATCACTAAAGTGTCAGCCCTGGTTAGATGCTCAAGTGTTATCAGGGACCAGGGTCTAACTTTATTCACCATATACATTTACATGCATTAGGAAATTGCTGTGGTGTGGTGGTCAGGGTGCAATATGCAACAAAAACAGCATTCAACAACTATAATGAATAAAGAATTACATAAAAATAAAGTTAGAGGTTAAAGTACGGGTGGGTTATGAACTTGACCACAAAGGTCAAAGTTTTCCTTTTTTGTTTAGAGATACAGCACGGTAACAGGCCCCATCCAGGCTAACAAGCCTGTGATGCCCAGTGTTACACCCATGTGACCAATTAACCAACTAATCGGTACGTTTTTGAAATGTGGGGGGAAACCGGAACACCCAGAGGAAACCCATGCAGTCACGCGGAAAATGTACAAACTCCTTACAGACAGTGGTGAGAATTGAACCTGGGTTGCTAGTACTGTAATAGCATTATGCTAACCGCTAAGCTGCCATGCACTGACTTGGTGTAACCATCAACGAGCCTCAACAATGCTCACTCCACCCATCAGAGAAGTAGGCACTTTGAGAGGATTTCTGCAGCTGCAAAGATTGAAAACTTGAGCTCTGCTCGTGGCCCAAGTACATTATTTATAGATGAACCTTGAAGAATTACCAGCTCCCCAGTCAACAATCAACACAAGAGGTTCTGCAGATGCCGGAAATCCAGAGCAACACACACAATGTGCTGGAGGAACTCGGCAAGACAGGCAGCATCCATGGAGAGAAATAAACGGTTGATGTTTCAGGCCAACACCCTTCATCAGGGCTAGAAAGGCAGGGGAGGAAGGCAGAATAAGGTGGTTGGGGGGAGTACAAACAGGCAGGTGATAGGTGGCACCAGGTGAAGGGAAGGTGGATGGTGGGGGGGGGGATAAAGTAAGAAGCTGGGATGTGTTCAGTGGAAGGCATAAAGGGCTGAAGAAAGAAGCTAATAAGAGAGGATAGTGGACCTATGGGAGAAAGGGAAGGAGAAAGGAAACCAGAGGGAGATGTGGGTAGGTGAGAAGAGGAGAAGGGGTAAGAGGGAGGGGGAATCCAGGATAGGGAGATTCTGGCTTCTTCCCCCGACCCGATGTAAAGGGTCTTGGCCTGAAACACTGATGTTGACATTCTGAGTTCCGCCAGCACTGTATTTGTGTGTGTGCCTTCCCCTGTCAGCCAGTATAGCTTCTCAATTAACTTGTTCAGTGAACTCCGCAAACTTTGCAAAATAGAGATTTAAAAGAACCAAAATATTCCTGAATTGGCAAGAGTCCAGCTTCTGATAATGAATACTTGACAATAATCCGCAGAATGAAAGCCAAATCTGTGTTAAGTAGTATGCTAAGCCTTTAATAATCACAGTAATGAATTGGGCTGGCTATAAAGTAAAGTGGAAGGTAACAAATTATAGGCTTCTTGCCATCAAAATACTTTAATGGCAGATTACTTCAGGGTGAGCAAAAACATTTTGATCGTTGAGGTACATTTATGGTCTCTGCATTAAGAAAATAGTAACCCTTTGAGCTCTGCTTGTACACTTGTGCATCTAACTGGGGCTGACACTTTGGTGATGTATAGTTCTCTGTTGGAGGTGCTGAATTTCTGACTGAAATATTACACCATGATCTAACCTACTGCCATTAGCAAATGTACAAAATCCATTAGCACAGTTTTAAGATGCTCAAGAGAGTTCTTGTGTTGTGGCTAATACAAACCTAATATCCAACATTACAGAACAAATTACCTCTTCTTTCGTATCAGTGGAGGTTGTGTGATCTTGTTGCACACAATTTGGTTGTGCATTGTATGTACAGTAACAATCCATACGTCTTTAGACTCTGGGAGGAAACCCAAGCGCCTGGATGAAGCCCACACGATACTTGGGGAAAGCGTACAAAGTCCTTACAGGCAGTGGTGGAATTGAACTCCGAAATGTTCCAAGCTATAATCGTGTCACGCTACTATAGCACCCTACACTTTCTCTATATTGCGTCTGTAAGACCGCAGTAGAATGTCTTGAATTTGTAAAAAAAAAGGTTTTTTAAATGTATTGATTTTCATAAGATGTCATTAGAACTACAAAGGTATGTCCTATTGTAACTATCAACAAGGACTTTGGGACATGGATCAAGTGGACAGCCAGGGTGAAAATGGCTAATACAAGAGGTATAACTTTATGGTGATTGGAGGAATGTATGGGGAGGAAGAAAATGTTAGAAATAGGTTTTATTTAAAAACAGAGAGGTGGGTGTGTGGAACGTACTACTGGGGTGGTGGTGTAGGCAGATACATTAGGGACATTTATGAGTCCCTTAGATAGGCACATGGATGATAGAAAAATGGAGGGTTATGTGGGAAGGGAAGGGTTAGATTGATCTATTGTGGGCTGAAGGGCCTATTGAGTGCTGTAATGCTCTGCGGTCTCTATGCCCAATTCCAGAAGGTGGGATATTATCTTGGGAAAGCCAGTCTCAACTTGGGTTTAAAACATGATTATAGAACCCCAGTTATGAAAGCCATTTTACAAATTAAGGGGAAAATCTATGAGGCTGTATGAAAAATAAGCAGTTTATCTTGAAGATTAATGTATGTGTCAAGTGCCACTAAGGTAGTGCCAAGACGTTTATTTGTCATGAACATATGTCATTATGAATGCCCCAGGGTAATTCAAAATGGAGAAAAAGCATAAATGTAAGTCTCACTCGGATTTGCTCTTTGGAGTGAGAAAACAGTCGGAAACATAGATCGAGTGGACAGCCAGAGATTCTCAGGGCAGATCTGGCTAATACAAGGGGACATCTTTTAAAGTTTTCGGGGGAAAGTACAGATGGAACATCAGAGGTAGATTTCTTTTTGTTTTATAAACCACAGAGGGTGGAGGGTGCCTGGAACGTGCTGCCAGGGGTGGTGGTAGAGGCAGATGCATTAGGGCAGGGGATCCCAACCTTTTCTATGGCATTTCTACCAGTTACTGAAGGGTCCGTGGACCCCAGTTTGGGAAATTCTGCATTAAGAGAATTTAAGAAACTCTTAGATAAACACCTGGATGATAGAAAAATGGAAGGCCAAGTGAGAAGGAAGGGTTAGATTGATCATAGAGTAGATTAAAAGTCAGCACAACATCATGGGGTGAAGAGCCTACACTGTGCTGTAATGCTCTATGTTCTATCAAAAGTGGCCAACAAGAGCTGGTCCTAAACATTACCTTTCCCTGCCTGAGGACTGTCAAGCCTTTCCCATTGGTTCTCTTGCTGGACTTCCTTCCTTTTGTGCCCATCGGGTTTCTTGGCCTTCTTTCCGCTTTTCGCATTCCGTGACTCTCCATCCGTCGACGATTTCTCTGCTGCCTGTCCTTCCAGTACTGTGCACACATCTAATAAAACAAAAGAACAAAGCACATCTGTCAGCAGCTGCTCCTCCCAGTGCTGAAGTTCAGTCACGTTCTCGAGGGATCAATCTTCTTAAATGAATCAAGTCCGTCAGTGTGTTCAGAAGATGGGAACACTTTTAAAACGAAGTTTTATTGTGTGACAGTTAACAGCAGAGGGTATAGATTTACCTGGGATGCAGCTGTATGTAAGCATTGCCTTCGGGTAGTCAAGATCGAGGGAAAAGGGGATGAAGATTAAAGATTCCTTTCGAAGGTGCTTCTCATGAATGCAAAAGGAGCTGCAGATTCGTAATTTATCTGGAACTCAGATTCACAAGAGGAGACAGGCAATTTCCTCTTGGGTGAATAACTAGGTTCGTCATAAAAATTGCTTTCAAAAATTAGACGAGTTCACTTGTAATCATTCGCAGGAAGATCTTGAATATGGTTAACTAGCAAGGCAGATTTTTCACATTACAGTGAATTTTTTGTTTTGTAGGACATACCTAGAAGCAGATGTCTGCTTTACAAATGTTCATTAATGCCAAGGGTTGTAATTATGGCCATTGCTCACCCAAACTTTCCTTTCTTGTTCCTCTGAGGTTTCTAACAACTCATTATTGGATTATTCTTCCTGTCCGTGCATCCATCTCCTAAAATGAATTACAGCTTCCTGAGAACTTCAAGTTGTTCAGTGCCTCAACTCCTCAAACCATAACACCATCTGACATAAGAACAGAATGAGACCATTCAGCCCATCAAACCTGCTGCATTTTGACTGATCTATTACCCCCCTTGACACCATCTCCCTGAAACCCTTGCCTCCGGCCAATCAGCCACTGCTTTATCCATGCTAGAATCTTTCCTGAAATATCATGGGCTCTTACCTTGTTAGCAGCTTCATGTGTGGCACCTTGTCAAAGGCCTTCTGAAAGTCCAAATATACAACATTAACTGATTCTCCTTTGTTTATCCTGCTTGTTTTTCTTCAAAGAATTCCAACAGATTTGTCTGGCTATACTTCCCAGTGAGGAAACAATGCTGATTATGGCCTATTTTATCAGGTGCCTCCAAGTATGCTGAGACCTCATCCTTAATATCGCTTCTAACATGACCTATCAACCTCTGCTTTAAATATACACAATGTCTTGGCCTCCACAACCATCAATAGCAATGAGTTCCAAAGGTTCACCACCCTCTGGCAAAAGAAATTCCTCCTCATCTCAAAGTTGAAAGTAAATTTATTATCAAAGTACACATACATCTCCACATACAACCCTGAGATTCATTTTCTTGTGGGCATACTTGATAACTCAATAGAATAATAAGCATATCAGAATCAATGAAAGACCGCCCAAATTGGGTGTTCAACCAGAGAGCAGAAGACAACAAACTATGCAAATACAAAAAAATAAATATCGAGAACATGAGATGGAGTCCTTGAAAGTGAGCCCAGCTCAGTGATCAGGTGCGTGAAGATGAGTGAAATTATCCCTTTTGGTTCAAGAGCCTGATAGCTGAGCAGTAATAACTGTTCCTGAACCTGATCCTAGACTCTCCTACTACAAGAAACATCCACTCTATCTCAATATTCAATAGGTTTCAATGAGATTTCCCCTCCCTCCTCATTCTTCTAAACTCCGGTGAGTACAGGCCCAGAGCCATCAATTATCAATTGCTCCTCATACATTAACCCTTTCGTTCCTGGGATCATTCTTGTGAACCTCCTCTGGACCCTCTCCAATGCCAGCAGATCATTCTCAGGTAAAGAGCCTAAAACTGTTCACTATACTCCAACTGCAGTCTGACCAATACCCTATAAAGCCCTTGTTTTTCCTCAAAAGCAAATTTATTTCAGCGACGCCTTGATTCTCTCAGATTACTTGAAATGAAGAAACATAGGATTCATTGTTCCATTGGGATACGTTGTCAAGACCAAAATAAAACTGTAAATATTGCACACACTCAACAGGACAGAGAGCACCTCCTGTCCTGTACAGATCTTTCACATTACAGTGATTTTTTTTGTAGAACATGTTTGGTGATGTTGATCTAGGGGTTCATCGGAAGATGATAATGAGGCATTAAACTTGATGGCTCAACTATTTTAATGAATGTTACAGGAACAAAGAGACAAAGACATTGTGGTCATCTCATACTCAGACTAGAGATAAGGTACATCTCACTGAAATAGCCAGATTCAGGTGGAGAAACACCAGTCGCAGAAAAGCTAAGAAACTTGTAGAAAATACAGAATTGGCGATGATGTAAAAGTTATAAACACAGGGAAGTTAATCCACAGGAGAAATATCAGAAGAATAAAAGCAGTATGCCCTAATCCAATGAGATTTAGAAATGGGAATTAACAAATTGCTTGGATTAGCTATGTCACATATACATTGAAACATACGGTGAAACGTATCGTTTGCCTCTACGACCAAAGCAGAACAAACTCTGCCAGGGGCAGCCCACAAGTGTCACCACACTTCCGGTGCCCACAACCTACTAGCCTTTACGTGTTTGGAACGTGGGAGGAAACCCACATGGTCACAGAGTGGATATACATACTCATTACAGACGGCAGCAGGAATTGCTGGCATTGTAAAGAGTTAGGCCAGCTACTACGCTGCCATGCAGAAGTGGCAAGGCAAGTACAATGACAGCGTCTAAAAGGCTTCTAGATAAGTATGTTTAGGAAAGGTTTAGAGGGTTTGAGCCAAAGGCAAACAATGGGACTGGATTAGATGAGCATCTTGGACTAAGGAGGGCATGATCCTGTGTTGAACTACCCAATGACTCTACACTCAGTGACCACATTATTATGTGCATCTGCTCATTAATGTGAATATCTAATCAGCCAATCATGTGCAGCAAATCAATGCACAAGAGCATGCAGACACGGTCAAGAGGTTCGGTTTTGTTCAGACCAAACATCAGAATGGGGAAGAAATGTTATTATGTGCTATGCATTCTTTGGCACATCTTTGTTGTAACACATGGTTGCTTGAGTTACTGTCACCTTCCTGTCAGCTTGAACCAGTCTGGCTGTTCTCCTCTGATCTTACTCATTAACAAGGTATTTTTGTCCACAGAATTGCCATTCACTGGATTTTTGTTTTTGTTTTTCACTCCATCCTCTATAAACTCTGGAGACTGTTGTGTTTGAAAATCCCAGGAATCAGCGGTTTCTGAGATACTCAAACCACCCCATCTGGAACCAACAAAGTCACTTAGATCACGTTTCTTCCCCATTCTGATGTTTGGTCTGAACAATAACTGAACCTCTTCACCATGTCTGCATGTTTTTATGCATTGAGTTGCTGCCATATGATTGGCTGATTAGATATTTGCATGAACAAGGTGTACAGGTGTACCTAATAAAGTGGCCACTGAGCCTATATTTCTTATTATTGTAACTTACAGTAATTTTAAAAATATATGCACTGGACATGCTGCTGCAGAACAAATTTAATGATGAAATCTGCCTGTGCTGCTTCTGCAAATAAGTATTTGATCACACCTGTGCTTACTTGCGGTTAAGCACCTGACAATAACCTACACTTGACTTGTAGATAAAGGTGGGGGGATTGTTCATAAAACAGACTTTGTGGAAGGTGAGTAACTAGAACAGAAGCCACGTTAACAACACTAAAAGGATTTGGACTACTTCTGGGGTGCCACAGTAACGTAGTGGTTAGCATAATGCCTTACAGTACCAGTGGCCCAGGTTCAATTCCCAGTGCTGCCTCCTAGGAGTTTATATGTTCTCCCTGTGACTGCTCGGGTTTCCCTCAAGTACTCCAGTTTCCTCCCACAGTCCAAAGATGGACCAGTTGGTACATTAATTGGTCATTGTAAATTGTCCTATCATTTGACTAGGGTTATATTAGGGGATTGATGGGCAGGAATGGTCTACTCCACGCTGTAATAAATACAAATTCAAAGAATTTTAATAAAATTGGAGTTGTTTTGAGAAGGTTCCCTCCTAGTTAGTACTATCACAGGGAGGATGCAGAGAGACTGCTTATAGTAGGATGCTGTAATTGAACTCCTAACTCCAGAACGCCCTGATCTGTAATTTCACTGTGCTATCCGCTCTGCAAAGTGGCAATGACGATCTCAAGTACAGAAGTCTGCAGAGCTAGTTGCAAATTTCACCTGAACGCAGAACGTTACAGCACAGTACACACCCTTCGGCCCATATTAAATTGACTCTAAGATCAATCTAACCCTTTCCTCCCACATTGCTCCCCAGCTTTCTATCATCCATGTGCCTGAGTTTCTTAAATGTCCCTAATATAACCATATAACAATTACAGAACAGAAACAGGCCATCTCGGCCCTTCTAGTCCATGCTGAACTCTCACCTAGTCCCACTGGCCCACACTCAGTCCATAACCCTCCATTCCTTTCCTGTCCATATACTATCCAATTTTACTTTAAATGACAGTATCGAACCTGCCTCTACCACTTCTACTGGAAGCTCGTTCCACACAGCTACCACTCTCTGAGTAAAGAAATTCCCCCTTGTGCTACCCTTTAACTTTTGCCCCCTAACTCTCAAATCATGTCCCCTTGTTTGAATCTCCCCTACTCTCAATGGAAAAAGCCTATCCACGTCAACTCTATCTATCCCCCTCATAATTTTAAATACCTCTATCAAGTCCCCCCTCAACCTTCTACACTCCAAAGAATAAAGACGTAACTTGTTCAATCTTTCCCTGTAACTTAGGTGCTGAAACCCAGGTAACATTCTAGTAAATCTTCTCTGTATTCTCTCTATTTTGTTGACATCTTTCCTATAATTCGGTGACAGAACTGTACACAATACTCCAAACTCAGCCTTACCAATGCCTTGTACAATTTTAACATTACATCCCAACTCCTATACTCAATGCTCTGATTTATAAAGGTCAGCATACCAAAAGCTTTCTTCACCACTCTATCCACATGAGATTCCACCTTCAGGGAACTATGCACCGTTAATCCTAGATCACTCTGTTCTACTGCATTCTTCAATGCCCTACCATTTACCATGTATGTCCTATTTGGATTATTCCTACCAAAATGTAGCACCTCACACTTATCAGCATTAAACTCCATCTGCCATTGTTCAGCCCACTCTTCTAACTGGTCTAAATATCTCTGCAAGCTTTGAAAACCTACTTCATTATCCACAACGCCACCTACCTTAGTATCATCTGCATAGTTACTAATCCAATTTACCACCCCATCATCCAGATCATTAATGTATATGACAAACAACATTGGACCCAGTACAGATCCCCGAGGCACACCACTAGTCACCGGCCTCCAACCTGACAAACAGTTATCCACCACTACTCTCTGGCATCTCCAATCCAGCCACTGTTGAATCCATTTTACTACTTCAATATTAATACCTATCAATTGAACCTTCCTAACTAACCTTCTGTGCAGAACCTTGTCAAAGGCCTTACTGAAGTCCATATAGACAACATCCACTGCGTTACCCTCATCAACTTTCCTCGTAACCTCTTCAAAAAATTCAATAAGATTTGTCAAACATGACCTTCCACACACAAATCCATGATGACTGTTCCTAATCAGACCCTGACTATCCAGATAATTATATATACCATCTCTAAGAATACTTTCCATTAATTTACCCACCACTGACGTCAAAGTGACAGGCCTATAATTGCTAGGTTTACTCTTAGAACCCTTTTTAAACAATGGAACCACATGAGCAATACGTCAATCCTCCAGTACCATCCCCGTTTCTAATGACGTTTGAAACATTTCTGTCAGAGCCCCTGCTATTTCTACACAAACTTCTCTCAAGATCCTAGGGAATATCCTGTCAGGATCCAGAGATTTATCCACTTTTATATTCCTTAAAAGCGCCAGTACTTCCTCCTCTTTAATCATCATAGTTTCCATAACTTCCCTACTTGTTTCCCTTACCTTACACAATTCAATATCCTTCTCCTTAGTGAATACCGAAGAAAAGAAATTGTTCAAAATCTCCCCCATCTCTTTTGGCTCCACACATAGCTGTCCACTCTGATTCTCTAAGGGACCAATTTTATCCCTCACTATCCTTTTGCTATTAATATAACTGTAGAAACCCTTTGGATTTATTTTCACCTTACTTGCCAAAGCAACCTTGTATCTTCTTTTAGCTTTTCTAATTTCTTTCTTAAGATTCTTTTTACATTCTTTATATTCCTACTCCATGCTGCCTGTATTTATTGTAGATATCTCTCTTTTTTCCTAACCAAGTTTCCAATATCCCTTGAAAACTATGGCTCTCTCAAACTTTTAACCTTTCCTTTTAACCTAACAAGAACATAAAGATTCTGTACCCTCAAAATTTCACCTTTAAATGACCTCCATTTCTCTATTACATCCTTCCAATAAAACAAATTGTCCCAATCCACTCCTTCTAAATCCTTTCGCATCTCCTCAAAGTTAGCCTTTCTCCAATCAAAAATCTCAACCCTGGGTCCAGTCGTATCCCTCTCCATAATTATCTGCCTCTACAACCACCTCCAGCAGCATTCCACACACCCACCACTTTGTATAAACAAAATGCACCTGACATCCTTCCTGTACTTTCCACTACTCACCTTAAAATTATGCCCCTCGATTAGCCACTGCACCCCAGGAAAAAAAAAGACTCTGGCTGTCCACTATCTATGTCCCTTAATCTCGTACACCTCTATCAAGTCGCCTCTCATCCTCCTTCACCCAAAAAGAAAAGCCCTAGCTCACTCATGAGACATGCTCTCTAATCCAGGCAGCATCCTGGTAAATTTCCTTTGCACACTCTCTGAAGCTTCCACATCCTTCCTATAATGAGGTGACCAGAACCAAACACAATTCTGCAGGTGTGGACAGCTATTGGTGATCATTTCCATCATTACCTGTGAGGAAAGGTGTTTAATTTATGTTTTAAACACAATTGTTTCATGTTTGCAATACACCAAGGAAACATTCGTCTGAACTTAAAGCTGTAACTGATATTTAGAAGTTAAATCAGATATTGTATCTCTCCATGGTACAGAAACTGCACTGCTCTGCAATAGGGAGTCAAAACTACCCAACACTTCACCAGCACCAGCCTATCCACCCCAGGAACATATATACAAAATGGTGCTGGAAAAGTGCCAGCAATATCATGAACGATCCCATCCATCCTGCTCACGGACAGTTTATCCCACTCCCATCAGGGTGGAGGCTACGTAGCCTCCTTACCAGGACCACCAGAATCAAAAACAGTTATTTTCCCCAAGCAGGAAGGCTGATCAACCTCTCCTCAACCCCAACCACCGCTACTTTATCATTTGCAGTCTTTTCTTGCTCAATACTGCTGGAGGATGGTGCCAGGGTCCTGGGTCTTGGCAAAAGTTTAATCGACATGGTTTGTGGATTAAACTCTGTAGTTCATGTTATGATGTGTTTCTGGTTACAACTTCTTTAATTGCTATTTTGAGCAATTTTGGTCAAGGCGGTCTGGCTCTGCTAACCAGCAGTCAGTGAAGGACACAGTGCTAGACTGAACGGAATTAAACTAAACTGGACACTCCTGGACAGTTTTGATGACTCTGTGGTTTGATATTTTATATTCAGTGTAATTCTAATTCTTTATTTGCCATTTGTGAGAGTTGTTCTTTTTTCATGCATTGGATGTTTGATGTTTTTCATTGAAAGGGGTCCATGGTATTTCCTGTTTCATGGCTGTCTGTAAACTGCATACATACTTTGATAATAGACCTACTTTGAATCTTTGAACCTTGATTCCAAATAGTTTCTCATTTTCCGAAGTTAAATACATTCTGAACACAGGATGTCCTCTGGGAGTTACTGTCCATCTTGTGTTGAAACACAGCTCCTTTAGTGACTTGTGTGTGTGATATACTGCCCAGTAACCATAAACATCTAAGGTTTACAGTTCAATAGAGGTCAGATCTTTGCTAGAACATCACTTACCCCTCAAGCAACACATTCTCTTGCATCAAAGATACCCATTCACTTGCTACAATTCAGAGTTTCCCTACTTCCATTACTCCCCGTGGCTAGTCTATTCTGTTTGGTCAAATCCACATGAATAGAGCACTTCCAAGGCTTTGGGTAATTGTTTAAAGTGATAATCTCTCTCATTGATGACTCCAATTGGTCAAATGTTGAATGAAGAAGGGGCAGTAATGAAATTTGTTTATTTAGAGGTACAGCATGGAATAGATCCTTCGAGCTGTGCCACTCAGCAATCCCTGACAAACCTAATTTAACCCTAACCCCACCATGGGACAATTTACAATCACCAATTAACCTCCTGGTGTGTATTAGTATTTCAGTAATCTTGTAAATATTTTGTTTGATTAAGCAATCTTTATTGTTTATATAATTGATTTTGGTTATACAGTGCTCAAAAAATTTTAAACCCCCCCAGTTTTCATGTTTTACAACATCAAATCACAGTGGATTTAATTTGGCCTTTGTTTTTGCACTGATCAATAGAAAAACTCTTTTGTGTCAAAGTGAAAACAGATCTCCACAAAGTGATCTAAATTAATTACAAATATAAAACACAAAATAATGGATGCATAAGTATTCACCCCATTCAAGTCAGTATTTAGCAGATGCAGCTTTG
The DNA here is from genome assembly GCF_048418815.1 of Hemitrygon akajei. Taxonomy (NCBI): domain Eukaryota; kingdom Metazoa; phylum Chordata; class Chondrichthyes; order Myliobatiformes; family Dasyatidae; genus Hemitrygon; species Hemitrygon akajei. The sequence continues at coordinate 219,034,017 of NC_133124.1, read as the reverse complement.
GCAGCAATTACAGCCTTGGGTCTGTGTAGATAGGTCTCTATCAGTTTTGTACATCTGGACAATGCAATTGTTCCCCATTTTTCTTCATAAAACTACTTAAACTGTCAGATTGCATGGGGGTTGTGAATTAACAGCCCTTTCAAGTTCAGCCACAAATTCTCAATTGGATTGAGTTTGGAACTGACTTGGCCACTCCAGATCATTAACTTTGTTGTTGTTAAGCCATTCCTGTGTCGCTTTGGCTTTATACTCATAGTCTCACTGAAATACAAATCTTCTCCCAAGTCACAGTTCTCTCGCAGACTGCACCAGGTTTTCCTCCAGGATTTCCCTGCACTCATTTTACTCTCTGCTTTCACAAGCCTTCCAGGGGCCTGCTGCAGTGAAGCATCCCCACGGCATGATGCAGCCACCACCTTGCTGGTGTGCTTTGATGAGCAGTGTTTGGCTTACACCAAACATAGCATTTAGTCTAATGGCCAACAAGTTTAATTTTGGTTTCATCAGACTATAGGACATTCTTCCAGCTGACTTCAGAGTCTCCCACAAACCTTCTGGCAAACTCTTGCCAAGACTTTGTGAGATTTGTTTCCAACAGTGGCTTTCTCTTTGCCACTCTCACATAAAACTGTGACTGGTGAATCATCCAGGCAACACTTGTATGCACAGTCTCTCCCATCTCAGCCACTGAAGCTTGTAACTCCTCCAGAGTCTCTTGGTGGCCTCCCTCACTAGTCCCCTTCTGACTCAGCTTTTGAGGATGGCCTGCTCTAGGCAGATATACAGCTGTACCATATTTTTTCCATTTCTTGATGATTAACTTGACTATCCACGGGATATTCAGTGACTTGAAAATTTTCCATTTTCAATTGTATCCATCCCCGACTTGTGCTTTCCAATAACCTTTTCACAGAGCTGCTTGGAGTGTTCTTTTGTCTTTGCCAGGTCACTGACTCACCAGCCATTGGACCTTCCAGAATTAGGTGTATTTCAATTGAAACACCTTGACTGCACACAAGTGATCTCCATTTAACTAATTATGTGACTTCTAAAACCAATTGGCTACACCAGTGATGATTTGGGGTGTCATATTAAAGGGGGGTCAATACTTATTCAATCAATTATTTTGTGTTTTATATTTGTAATTAATGTAGATCATTTTGTAGAGATTTGTTTTCACTTTGATATGGAAGAGTCTTTTTCTGTTGATCAGAATCACAACAAAGCCAAATTACATCCACTGTGATTCAATGTTATAAAACAATAAAACATGGAAACTTCTGGGGCGGACGTGAATGCTTTTATAGGCACTGTAGATAAAAATGTGTGAATTGCAGACATTATCACACTTCCATGTGATATGTGCGCACCTCACTTAAAGTTAACATGAAGTTAGACCCATATTTCGGACTCTCAAGCCTTCCTTTGAATTAATATACTGTTTTGAAGTTACAAAATGACCCAGTATGTCTTTGGAGGAAATCAGAGCATCTGGGGAAACCCACACATTCCACAGGGAGGACGTACAAATTCCTTACAGAGGACACAAGGATTGAGCTCTGAACTCCGACTCCCAGAGCTGTCATAGCATAATTTAATATGTCCATATATTGTCTGAAGCCGCGCTGCTATCAACAAGGGTGTCCCCAGGGACAGCACCCTCAAAATGCTGGAGGAACTCAGCAGGTCAGGCAGCATCTATAGAGAGGAGTCGACGTTTCAAGCAGAGAGCCTTCATCAGGACAGGAAAGGAAAGGGGAAGAACCCAGAATAAGGTGGCGGGAGAGGAAGGAGTACGAGCTGATAGGTGAGAGCAGGTGGGGGGGGGGGGGAGGTATGGGTGGAGGAGGAGGGAAGTAAGTAGTCAGATAGGAAGTAGTAAGTTGAGAGATAAAAGGCTGAAGATGAAGGAATCTGATAGGAGATGAGAGAGAACCATAGAGGAAAGGCAAGGAGAAGGGGAAACAAGGGGAATTATTACTGCATTTTGTGGTCTACTTGCTGCAGAAAAACTGCATTTCAAGAAAAATACAGAATCAGCTATACTAGAATTACTGGAAATTCATTGAACTATTACTGTATATAGATGACTGTATTCTTAAAGAGAATGGTGGGTGCATGATATGCACTGCCAGGGGCTGTAGTAGAGGCAGATACCATAAAACACAAAACATAGGAGCAAAATCAGGCCATTCATCCCTTCAAGTCTGCTCCACCATTCCATCCTGGCTGATTTATTATCCCTCTCAACTCCATTCTCCTGACTTCTCCCTTTGACACCCTGACTAATCACAAACCTATCAAACTCTATTTTAAATATTCCCAATGACCTAGCCTCCACAGTCATCGTAGCAATGAATTCCATAGATTCACCACCCTCTGGCTAACAAAATCCTCATCATCTCTGTTCCAAATGGGTGTCCACTATTCTGAGGCTGTGCCCTCTGATCTTAGACACCCCCACTATTGCAAACATCCTCTCCACATCCACTGTCTAGGCCTTTCAATAGATCTCAATGAGATCCCTCATCTTTCTAAACTCCAGCGAGTACAGGCCCAGAGCCATCAAGTGCTCCTTCCTTTCATTCCTGGAATCATTTTTAGGAACCTCCTCTTGGATCCACTCTGAGGCCAGAACATCTTTTATTAGATAGGGGGCCCCAAAACTGCTCACAATGTGGTTTGACCAATGTCTCATAAAACTTCAGCATTACATCTTTGCTTTTATACCTATTCTAGTCCTCTTGAAATGAATGCTGACTTTACATTTGCCTTCCTTGCCACTAATGCATTAGCAATGTTTAACAGACTCTTAGGATGAAGGAAAATGGGAGGGAAGGGTTGGATTGATCTTGGAGTAGGTTACAAAGTTGGCACAACATCATGGGCCAAAGGGCTCTACTACGTTGGGTGATGTTCTGTGATCTACTTGCTGTTGGTTTCTTATTGTCTCATGTGCAAGGATACAGTGAAAAGCTTGTCTTGCATACTGTTCATACAGATCAGGTCAATACACAGTGCATTCAGGTAGAACAAGGAAGAACAACAACAGAATGCAGAATAAATTGCAACAGCTACCAAGGAAGTACAGCACAGGTAAAACTATAAATGAATGGAATGCAAGATTATAACGACGTAGTCTACAAGGTCAAGAGTTCCTATTGACCAAGAGGTCTGTTCAAGATTCCGTGCACCCACCACTCTGTAAAAACCTACCTCTGACATCCACACCCCTCCTGTACATTCTTCCAATCAACTTAAAATTATGCTCCTTGTGTTAGCCTTTCCCACCTAGGAAAAAGTTGCCGGCTGTCCACCCTATCTATGCCTCATCTACACCTCGGTCAAGTTATCTCTCTTCTTTCTTCACTCCAAAGAGACAAGCCCTAGCTCACTCAACCGATCCTCATAAGACATACTCTCTAATCCAAGCAGCATCCTGGTAAATCTCCTCTGTACCCTCTCTAATCCAGGCAGCATCCTGGTCAATCTCCTCTGCACCCTCTCTAATCCAGGCAGCATCCTGGTAAATCTCCTCTGTACCCTCTCTAATCCAGGCAGCATCCTGGTGAATCTCCTCTGCACCCTCTCTAATCCAAGCAGCATCCTGGTAAATCTCCTCTGCACCCTCTCTAAAGCTTCCTCATCTTTGCTATAATGAGGCGACCACAACTGAACACAATATTCCAAGTGTGATTTAACCAAGGTTTCATGCATCTGCAACATTACCTTGCAGCTCTTGAACTCTGATAAATGAAGGTCAGCACAACATACACCAACTTAACCACCCCATCAACTTGTGCAGCAACGTTGGGGGATCAATAGATGTGGACCCCAAGTTACTATGTGTTAGCCACAGCTGTTGGTAAGATACTTCCCTCTCCATTTCCTATGGACCTGCAGTAGATGAAACGGCAGATCTACCCATTGCCAGTAAAGGAAGCAAAGGTTTTGCCGACAGATCACTGTTAACTTAGCACAGCTCTTACCATTTAGACAGTGGCTCCCTGCACAGCACATCGCGTCCCGGTGGCACCGTCTCCTGATCCCTCTGCAAGGGCTACAGACAGGTTCTTCACGTCGAGATGAAAGGCAGAACTTCTCCAGGCCACAGTCAGCATCTGCTGAGCACTGGTGTCCCTGTGCAATCGACCAGAAACCAGAGTTCAGTGGAGACTCAGTGTTAGAGCACAGAAAGAGACCTTTCAGACCATCTAGTCTATGCCAAAATATTATTCTGCCTGGTCCCATGGACTTGTACCTGGACCATAGTCCTCCATATCCCTCCCATCCATGTACTTATCCAAATGTTGTGATCAAACCCACATCCACCACTTTGGCACACGCACACCCTCTGAGCAAAGACATTCTTCCCCCCCACCCCACATTCTCTTGTTTACTTCCTGTTGACTCACAATGTGATGACCGTTTACTTCCAGCTGACCCTTTAACCTATTCTTAAGATGAATCTATCCCTTCACTTCCACATGGCCCTCCATTTTTCCATGAGCCTATCCAAGAGTCCTTTAAATGTAACTGCCTCTACCACCGCCCCTAGCGGGGCACTCCACACACCCACCATCATGGTATGGCGTGGGCGATCAGACCATGATTCTCTCCCTCTATAATTCCCTCCAATCCTCTTTAAAAACCTCAGTAAGCCGGGCAGCGGTTATGGAGGGGAATAAAGAGGGCATTTTGGGCTGAGAATCGAACCCCAGCTGATGATTTGTGGCGCCGCAAAGCGATCGCACTGACCGAGCTTTGCCTTCCATCTGTCCGATGATTCCAAACGAAAGAAAACGTATTGAGATAGTACAGAAGGAAAGTATGAACAGGGTGCTGAATATCGTGTTACAGTTACAGGGCAAGTGGCGAGGAAAGTCCGGGAACGGTGACAAAGTAGATCGAGGATAGGACCCGTGAGCCTCACGGCTTCGGCTTGCAGCCGTGTTGAGTTTCTCGAGCACCTGTATTTACTAATCGTTATCTTACTTAACCAGAGCCGCTAGACCTTGAGTTTTCAGTTTTTGCTTGTCAAGTTAATTGTGACTGGCGCGGCTTTTCCCAGATTCTGTGATTATTAAGGAGGATTGATTCAGTGCCTGAGCGGAGTTATTGTGTTGGAGGATGATTTGGCTCCTAGATTTGCTGCTCCAAGGCTCTGTTGGCATCCCCATGTCCAACCTCTCGACTCCGTCTCATCACGGGGGATCTGCCGCCTACCGCTCCCGTTGCCAGTTCTCCCTGTGACCGAGGTCCCGGGCTGAGTGGGTGCCCAGGCGGCTGTGACGGAGAGAGCCTGCCGGTCCAGCGCCACGATCGCGCAACGGGGTTCAATTCCCGCCACTCTTTATGAGGAGATTGTACGTTTTCCCCGTGAACGCGTGGGTTTTGCTAGTGGGTGTGGGTACACACAACCGTGTACACGGATTAGTGATTGTGTCAGAGTTACATAGCAGGGTGTCAGCAGCTGAGTGGGTGACTGATATGGTTTGAATCTCAGTATTCCTAAAGTCATGGAGCAAAACAGAATCAGGCCATTCGGCCCAACTCATCTATGCTAGATAAAATGCACATCTAAACTAATCTGATTAACCTGTGTTTGACCCATGTCCCTCTAAACAAGGAGACGCCAACCTTTTTTAATGCCACGGACGGATACCATTAAGCAAAGGGTCTGTGGACACCCCTGCTCTCTACATTTCCTATCTACACTCAATGGCCACTTTGTTAGGAACACCTGGACATCTGCTCATTAGTGCAAATATAGAATCAGCCAATCCTGTGGCAGCGTCTCAATGCATAAAAGCATGCAGACATGGTCAAGGGGTTCAGTTGTTGTTCAGACCAAACATCAGAATGGGGAAGAAATGTGATCCAAGTGACTTTGACCGTGGAATGATTGTTGGTGCCAGATGTGGAACTCAAACTGCTAATCAAGTATTTTCACACAGTCTCTAGAGCTTACAGAGAATGGTGTGAAAAACAAAACCCAGTGAGTGATGGTGTTAATGAGAGAAGTCAGGAGAATGGCCATATTGGTTCAAGGTGACAGGAAAATGAATAGGAACTAAAACATAGATTACAACAGTGGCGGGCAGAACAGCATCTCTGAAAGCACAACAGATTGAATCTTGACGTGGATGGGCTACAGCAGCAGAAGACCATGAACATACACTCAGTGGCCACTTTATTAGGTATTGGAGTGGGATATCTAATTCTGTGGCTACTGGGTTTTTTTGCAAGCTAAATCCCCATGAAGATCGAGTGAAAATCACTTTTTCTCTACATTTCCATGAGGTCCAGTACCAAGGCACAGTTACTCAATGTTAATTGATGGCTGGTAACTCTTGTTTAGACAAGTAGTACAGGGTTGTAACAATGTACCCTGTTATAGGATATTAGTTCCTTAAGATTGTCATATCCAAGGGTGGGGGGGTGGTAGTGGGATATGCTCCATTTACCTATTAACTGCTCCCAATGGCGTGTGTCTTAAATAGCTTCTGACAACCAAGTCCAGTTCCTGCCTCACACGTGGCTTAGTTACTAAGTCCAGAACAGTTTCTACTGACAGAAGGGACAAAGGCAGATTACTGGCACCTTAAAACCAATTGTTTCATGCTGATGGAGCTCGTCAGCCATGGTTGGTAGCTCATCTGGGAGAAGGGAAACTCTGATCTCAAACCTCTGCTGCCTTGCAGCTAAACCCACTCTGGGGAAGGCTTCGAGAGTAAACCCAGAGTTAAAACCCAGATCTGGAGTCCCTAAGATAGTCCTACATCAAGTTCGACACTGACAGACAACTCCTGTGACGCCACTGATACCAAACTCCATCAGTTCCTTTGGGTTCATCAGATGCGTGGAGAGGGGATGCCTGCTACATTGCTCTCCCTATTGTACTACCCTGGCTTAAGTATCATGTAAACAGGACAACACCCACGGTTGACCCTAAATGAGACTTCACATAGCATATTAGGATAGGATAAAGACTTCCACCCATTAACCTATCCGACCACTCCTTCATTCCCCCCCCCCCCATGCACTGCCACTTTACACTTGACCTCCACACTTCATACCTACACTGACACGATCACAGTCCCGCTGCATTTTCCTATGTCCTGCTGCTACCTCGAGGAGTTCCTCTTGCCGAGAGCCACTTCATCTCGGTCTATGTACATAAACTGACCATATGTATATACAGTTACACTTGCACAATTACTTGCTTAATATTTCCAGCATTTCTGGTTTTATTTCAGATTTCTGGCATCTGCACTAGTTTTGATTTCAACACTAACTCGGGATTTTCCCCTCTCCACAGATGCCGCAAGGCCCGGTGAGAATTTCAAACACTTTTCCCCTATGTTTTTTTTAAAAAAATGCCTTGCATTGTTACAGGAGATTGAAGACCCACACTGAATATTTTAGAGACAGATTCTTCCCCTTCATCAAATTTCTGAACAGTCCATGCACTACCTCACTATTTTGCTTTTTTTTGCAATATGTATTTGTTTTTAAAGTTTCTTAATGTACTGTAATTTTATGTACTGTACTGCTGTCATAAAACAGCATCCAGATGTGTGGTGGAATGTATGTTGACTGGCTGCATCACAATCTGGTGTGGAAACAGCAATGCCCTTGAATGGAAAATCCAACAACAGGTACTGGATATGGCCCAGTCCACCACAGGTAAATCCCTCCCCACCACTGAGCACATCTACATGAAACCCTGTTCCAGGAAAGCAGCATCCATCATCGGGGACTTCCAGCAGCTAAGACATGCTCTCTTCTCACTGCAACCATCAGGGAGAAGATACAGGAGCCTCAGGACTCACACCACCAGGTTCAGGAACAGTTATTACCCTCAATCATCAGGACTCACACCACCAGGTTCAGGAACAGTTATTACCCCTCAACCATCAGGTCCCACACCACCAGATTCAGGAACAGTTATTACCCTCAACCACCAGGTGTAGGAACAGTTATTACCCTCAATCATCAGGACTCACACCACCAGGTTCAGGAACAGTTATTACCCCTCAACCATCAGGTCCCACACCACCGGGTTCAGCAACAGTTATTACCCCTCAACCATTAGGTCCCACACCACCAGGTTCAGGAACAGTTATTACCCCTCAACCATCAGGTCCCACACCACCAGGTTCAGGAACAGTTATTACTCCTCAACCATCAGGTCCATCACCACCAGGTTCAGGAACAGTTATTACGCTACAAACATCAGGCTCTTGAACCACAGGGAATACTTTCACTTAACTTCACTTGCCTTATCATTGAACTGTTCCCACAACCAATGGACTCACTTTCAAGGACTCTTCATCTCATGTTCTCTATTTATTATTACTACATTTTGTATTTGCAGTTTGTTGTCTTATGCATTCTGGTTGTAAGCCCTAGTTGGCCAGTATTTCATTTATTCTGTTATTATTATTCTTTAGATTTATTGAGGATGCCCACAAGAAAATGAATCTCAGAGTTGTATATGCTGACATGCATGTACTTTGAAATTCACATCATAGGTCACTGTACTTCTGGTGCAAATTAAACTTAACAGTACAGCAGTGACGGCAAACCTGATTCTGATTTCTACTATACAGACTATATTTATTTTTCTGTCAATCCTGCCTTAGTGCAGGGTTTTTCTAAATGGAAATAAAGTTTAAAAATCTGAGGTGCAAAGGGACTTGGGAGTCCTTGTGCAAGATTCCTTGAAAGTTAATTAGCAGGTAGAGTCTGTGTTGGGGAAGGCAAATATAAATGTTACCATATATTTTGAGCAGACTAGAATATAAAAGCAAGAATGTAATGTTGAGACCTTTTTTTTGCATGGGGGGGATTTAAAAATTATGGCGAAAAGGCAGGTACATGGAGACGAATTCATGGCCAGATCAGCCATGATCTTATTGAATGGCAGACCAGGCTCAAAAGGCCTGATGGCCTACTCCTACTCCTATTTCTTTTGCAATGTTCTTTTTAAGTACCGGCAAGGCCTCACTGTATATTGTGAGCAGGATTGGGGCCCTTATCTTGGCTAGGATACACTGATACTAAAGGGGGTTCAAAGGAGGTTCACAAAAATAATTCCAGGATTGAAAGGCTTATCATAGCATGAGCATTTGATGGCTCTGGGCCTGTATTCTCTGGAATTAAGAAGCATGAGGGTGACCTAATTGAAACCTATTAGATGTTGCAAGGCCTTGACAGAGTGGATGATTCACGAGGGTGGGAGAGTTACGGCTAAGGACATGGTCTCAAATAGAGGGGCATCCTTTCAGAACAAAGAGGAGGAATTTCTTCAGCCAGAGAGTGGTGAATCTGAGGAATGTGTTGCCACAGGTGTCTGTGGAGACCAGGTCTTTATGTACAGAATGAGAAGTTGATAGACTCTTGGTCAGGGCTTGAAGGGATTTGGATGGGGGGTGGGGGGAAGAGTGGTAAGCAGGAGATTGGGACTGAGAGGGAAAATGGATCAGCCATAATGAATTGGTGGAGCATGTTTGATGGGCCAAATGGCCTAATCCTGCTCCTATATCTTATGGTCTTAGTGGACCCCTCAGTTAACAGTTGGGAACCCCTGCATTAAAGTCATAGCTTACTTTTCTTCAAGTTTAAGTCCTGATGAAGGGTCTCAGCCTGAAATATCAACTGTACTTCCCCCCCCCCCCTCCCCATAGATGCTGCCTGGCCTGCTGAGTTCCTTCAGCATTTTGTGTGTGTTGCTAAGATCTCAATAACAACCTGACCATTCACTCAGCAGCTGATCTTCTGGGTTACATAGACTAACAGCACACACATTAACAATATTCCAGTATTCCTTGTTTCAGAAGACTTCCAAACTTCTCAGTGAATAACACAAGCACCGCCTCGTGTTATTCATAGAATTACCAGACAAGTTGTTACACCATCCTTTGCTTCTCCTGTCTCTTGCAAAGAGCAGTACAGGCCCTTCACCCCATGATGTTATGCTGACCCTTTAATCTACCTTAAGATCAACCTAACCCTTCCCTCCTACATAACCCCTAAATTTTTCTATCATACATGATACCCAACTTAAATGTCCATAATTTATTTGCCTCTCCTCCACTCCTGGAAGGGTGTTCCACACATCCACCACTGTTATAAAACAAACAAACTCACCTCTGACATTCCCTACGCCCCATACATTCCTCCCTGGACTTTAAAGTATTAGCCATTTTAGCCCTGGGAAAAAGTCTCTGGCTGTCCACTATCTATGCCACTTATCTTGTACATCATTGAGCCAGCTCTCATCCTCCTTCGCTCCAAAGAGAAAAGCCCTAGCTTGCTCAACCTATCTTCAGAAGAGATGCTCTCCAATCCATCCAGCCCCCCTGGTAAATCTCCCCTGCACTCTCTCTAAAGCTTCAACATCCTTCCCATAATGAGGTGACTAGAACTGAACACAATATTCCAAGTGTTGTCTAACCAGAGTTTTATAGAGTTACAACATAACCACTCAGCTCTTAAACTCAGTCTCCCAATTTATGAAGACCAACATACCATATGGCTTCTTAACATCTTCTCCAGGATCTATGGATGTGGATCCCAATATCCTGTTCCTCCACACTGCTAAGAATCCTACCATTAAACTTGCATTCCACCTCCAAGCTCAACCTTCCAAACTGAATCACTTCCCATTTTGCTGAATTGAACTTAATCTGCCACTTCTCAGTCTATCTCTGAAATCACTCAATGTCCAATTGTAACCCATGCCAGCCCTCTAAACTATCTAGAACATCACCAACCTTTGTGCACCAAACTACAACTGCTGAAGTCACTAACCTGCTAGCATTTCTTACAGTGCCCTGTCTCCATCTCAAAGATCACCATGCAAATGTAACAAGTCAAAGTAGCATTAATCATCAGGAACCCCCACAATCCAGGCCATTCTCTCCTCTCACTAATACCATCAGCCAGGAGATACAGAAGCCAAAGATCCAACACCACCAGCTTCAGAAACGGTTATTACCCCACAACCATCAGGTACCACACCACCGGGTTCAGGAACAGTTATTACCCCACAACCATCAGGTCCCACACCACCAGGTTCAGGAACAGTTATTACCCCACAACCATCAGGTCCCACTCCACCAGGTTCAGGAACAGTTATTACCCCTCAACCATCAGGTCCCACACCACCGGGTTCAGGAACAGTTATTACCCTATAACCATCAGGTCCCACACCAACGGGTTCAGGAACAGTTATTACCCCTCAACCATCAGGTCCCACACCACCAGGTTCAGGAACAGTTATTACCCCTCAACCATCAGGTCCCACACCACCGGGTTCAGGAACAGTTATTACCCCACAACCATCAGGTCCCACACCACCAGGTTCAGGAACAGTTATTACCCCTCAACCATCAGGTCCCACACCACCAGGTTCAGGAACAGTTATTACCCCTCAACCATCAGGTCCCACACCACCGGGTTCAGGAACAGTTATTACCCCACAACCATCAGGTCCCACACCACCAGGTTCAGGAACAGTTTTTACCCTACAACCATCAGGTCCCACACCACCAGGTTCAGGAACAGTTATTACCCCTCAACCATCAGGTCCCACACCACCGGGTTCAGGAACAGTTATTACCCTATAACCATCAGGTCCCACACCAACGGGTTCAGGAACAGTTATTACCCCACAACCATCAGGTCCCACACCACCAGGTTCAGGAACAGTTATTACCCCTCAACCATCAGGTCCCACACCACTGGGTTCAGGAACAGTTATTACCCCTCAACCATCAGGTCCCACACCACCAGGTTCAGGAACAGTTATTACCCTATAACTATCAGGTCCCACACCAACGGGTTCAGGAACAGTTATTACCCCTCAACCATCAGGTCCCACACCACCAGGTTCAGGAACAGTTATTACCCCTCAACCATCAGGTCCCACACCAGCAGGTTCAGGAACAGTTATTACCCCTCAACCATCAGGTCCCACACCACCAGGTTCAGGAACAGTTATTACCCCTCAACCATCAGGTCCCACACCACCAGGTTCAGGAACAGTTATTACCCCTCAACCATCAAATCCCACACCACCAGGTTCAGGAACAGTTATTACCCCTCAACCATCAGGTCCCACACCACCGGGTTCAGGAACAGTTATTACCCCTCAACCATCAGGTCCCACACCAGCAGGTTCAGGAACAGTTATTACCCCTCAACCGTCAGGTCCCACACCACCGGGTTCAGGAACAGTTATTACCCCTCAACTGTCAGGTCCCACACCACCAGGTTCAGGAACAGTTATTACCCCTCAACCGTCAGGTCCCACACCAGCAGGTTCACTAGTGTGGATAACTTCACTCATTAATTCTGAACAGATTCCACAACTACAGACTTGCTGTCAGGGACTCAGAATCACAATCAGGTTTAATATCACTGGCATGGGTAATGAAAATTTTTTATCTGGCAGCAGTGCAGTGCAATGCATAAAACTAATTATGATAATAAGTATGTATAAAAGTTAAATTAAGTGATGCAAAAATGGAAATAAAACATCCTGAGGTTGTGTTTCTGGGTTCAATGTCTATTTGGGGATCAGATGGCAGAGGGGAAGAAGCCTCCAGCTTCTGTTCCTCCTCCCTGATGGTATCAATGAGAAGAGGGCATGTCCTGGGTGGTGGGGGTCCTTCATGATAGACACCACCTTTCTGAAGCATCAGTTCTTGAAGTCCTGGATCCTCGGGCAGCTAGTGCCCATGATGGAACACACACACACACACACACACACACACACACACACACACACACACACACACACACACACACACACACACACACACACACACACACACACACACACACACACACACACACACACACACACACACACCTGATGCAGCTAGTTAGAATGCTCTCCATTGTACAGCTGTGGAAATCTGCAAGTGTCTGGTGACATACCAATTCAACTTATTTACAATTCATCTTCTCTGTATTAGTTATTTTTTGCACAATTTATCTTCTTTAGCACACTGTTTAGGTACAGTTTTCCATAATTCTGTTACATTTCGTTGTTTTCTCTGTAAATGTCTACAAGAACAGGTGGTATATAGTGACATGTGTACTTTGATAATAAATGTAATTTGTCTTGGAGTTCACTTGCACGCTGCAACACAATGAGCAGCCCCTTCTCCAAACCTGTTGCTTTGAGGAATTGCCTTTGCCATCAGTATACAGGAGTCAGACTTGGTCTGGACTATAATCAGTGTAAAAAAAAGGTCACAGACGCAAGTTGGACTGGAATTACAAGGAGCAGGTCCAATTCTGTTCAGAGAGACCATTCCCCATCTTTCTACGAGCATAAATAGTACAGGAACAGGCCGTTCGGCCCTCAATGTGTGAACACAACGGCAAATTAAACTGATCACCCTTTTCACACATGATCGTCATCTGAAGCAGCCTTTCAAACACCGACATCGTATCTGTGTCCACCCCCACCTCAGCACCCACCATTCTAAAAAAAATTGTTCTGCAAATCTCTTGCAGAAAAACTTCCGTCTACCCTCTATTTCTTTCATAATGTTATAAATTCTACAATTTCTGTTTTTTTTTGTATTTGCACTCCTTGCCGCCTTTTGCACGTTGGTTGTTTGTTTGCCCGTCCGGTTGGATGCGGTCTTTTACTGATTCTGCTGTGGATTTTAGATTTACTGAGTGTGGCCACAAGAAAACGAATCTCAGGGTTGGAGATAGTGGCGTGTGTACCTTCATAATAAAATTACTTTCAACTTTATTCACTGAGACTTCAAAATGCACGGTGGGTTTGTTAATTGGGTTAGCGGGTCCTTCGGTCTACCGTCCCTGTTTACGACCCCTCTGTACCTGCCGACCCCAGGTCTCCGGTTTGTATCGAGTGGCAGCGGGGTGAAGCTTCCTAAACGGCCCCGTAGGTTACAACGGGGCCATTGCTGTCTGAGGTCCGAGGGTTAACTTCCCCAGACATCGGGCTCCTGCTGCCGGCAGACCGACTGATCGGAAACTCCATCGGATATCCTCAACATCTCTGCCTATATCCCACAGACACCCCCCCCCCCCCCCCACAACCGCCACCTCGACTCTCCCACGGACACTTCCCGCCTGGATATAGGGGCTACACTGCCGTGGAACCCGGCACTTACCCGGTTACTGGGTGCCAGTCCAATTTCGGTCGAGCTTCGGATGATGTTAGTGTCCAGGACCAAGCCATCGATATAACGGTAGAGACAGAGGAGCATCAGGATTAAAGAGCTCATGGTCCAAGACGGGCGGGGTACAAGTATCAGTTACCGACACAACGGACAACTAGATTCAACTGTTGTCTGTCTTCCCCGGACTCAGGTCAGCGTTCCTGCAATTCCCCTCATTTCTGGGGGTTCTTATAGTCCGGGGTCTCCCCGCCCTCTCTGACGTCGGAAGGTAAATGTAAGATTGCTTTTATGAAATACACCCCCCCAACACTCGCACGCCCCCGTTCCTCGGGACCCTCCTTCCTAGCGCTGGGCGGGATGTCTTTGAAGAGAGAGTTCAAACCGAACGCATCAAACTGATCCGGTAATTAATTCCCGTGCAGGTGAGCGAGCATCTTCAAAGGGATGTGGAAGAGGACTGAGGTTAGGGAAGCGATCCGGGGTCGGAAGTTATTGCTGTTCATCCGACCGCGGGTGGCTCCGAAGACTTCAAACACCTTTGCAGTTTCCGCCGCTTCGGATCTCCACTGCCAACGCGACGTCCCGTCACTCTCACCTGCACTCAACAGCTTGGATCTGGGGTCGGTGGGGTCTTAAAGCCACAAGATGCAGGAACAAAATTAGACTATTCGGCCCATTGATTCTGCACCATCATTCGATCATGGCTGTTTATTTAAAAAAAAACCGCTCTCCTGCCTTCTTCCCATGACTCTTACCCTTTGTCGATCTCTTGACATCCTCACCAATCAAGAACCAATCGGTCTCCGCATTAAATACACTTAATGTCGGCCTCACCAGTCGTTTGTGGCAATGAATTCCAGAGTCACCACATTTGGGTCAAGACATTCCCCCTCATCTCCCTTCTGAAGATTCGTCCTTCTATTCTGAGGCTGTGCCCTCTAGACCTGGACTGTCCCTCTTACAGGAAGTATCCTCTCCACGTCCACTTTGTCCGGGACATTCCTTGGTTATCCTTCTGAATTCCATTCATTATCATCCCCCAGACTATTTGGTTCTGATATGTTCACCCTTTCATTTCCTGATCATTCTTGTGAAGATTCTCTGCACTCATTCCAGGATCAACACACCCTTCCTTAGATACGCGACCCAGAATTGCGCACAGTCCTCTGGTGGGGTGTGAGCAGAGGCTGTTGGGTGGGCTTTGGGTTCCTGTTCCTAGAGGTGGGCTGGAATATGGGCAAGGCTTGCCCTGCCAGCTAGAGCTCTGGGCATAGACAGGGCCCCAACTTTGCACGTTACTACAGATGTACCATGGAGAGCATTGGAATGGTTGCATCACCACCTGGTATGGAGGGGCCACTGTGCAGGATTGGGAAAAAGATGCAAACTCAGCTAGCTCCATCATGGGCACTAGCCTCTCCAGCATCCAGGACATTTTCAAAACACAATGCCTCAGAAAGGTGACATCCATCATTGAGGACCCCAGTCACCCAGGACATGCCCTCTCCTCGTTACCACCATCAAGGAGGAGGCACAGGAGGAGACTGAAAACACACCATTAACATTTTAGGAGCAGTTTCTTCCCCACCTGTCGGAATTACGAATGAACAATGAGCCCATGTACACTAGCTTCATATTTAATTTACTTAATATATATATATAAATCCTCCAAGATGACCACAACCTTGATTTAGTGTTTGAAGACTTGATTGCCTCACTGACCTGGAGAGCTATGCTCGCTGGAGTTGGGGCTTTATGCCGTGGCTCTTGGGAGAGTCATCCATGCCAAACAGGTCAACGGTCAGACATGCCAGACTAACAGAGGTCTATTGGTCCCCTGGGTTCAGGGGTTCAGCTCAACCCTGACTGGTCAAACCAAACTGTTACGGAAGCAGCTTTGAAGAAGCCTTCTACATCTGTGTGTAGTCAAGAACAGACAGAGATGGAGGACCTCATAGTTTATTGCACTGTACTGCTGCCAAAAAACAACAAATTTCATGACATGTGCCAGTGATATTAAACCCGATTCTGAATCTGAATCTGCCGAAGACAGCAACTGCTGTCCTAGGCTGGGAGTCAGGCTTTGCGAGGGCCAAGGGAAGCTGGCTGAGTCAGTCAGCGGCTGAGGAGAAAGGAAGGACATGAGATTCCTTCTGTCCTCCTTGGGGAAGCTGCAGCTGATCAACGATGGAGCTACTGAGGAGAGGTTGAGTAGAGTTGGCTTGTTTTCTCTGTCCTCAGGAGCATCGGAGACTGAGGGAAGACCTGAGAGAAGAATGACAGGCATAGACAGGGTGGACAGAAAGAATTCTTTTATGCAGGGTCAAAATGTCAAACGTTAGAGCTCCATCTCCACCACCAGGCTCCATTGCGCTTCAGCTTCTGGCCCTCGATCAATCTTCAGGCTTTAACCTTCGGTATCGACCCCAGTACTCACTGAGGGCTTTAAACATACGCAATACCTTGGCGTCCATAACCGTCTGTGGCAATGAATTCCACAGATTCATCACCCTCTGGTTAAAGAAATATCTTCTCACCTCTGTTCTACATGGACGTCCCTCTATTCTGAGGATGTGCCCTCTGGTCCTAGACTCCTCCATTATCGATAACTTCCTCTCCACATTCTCTCTGTCTAGGCTTTTCAATATTCAATAGGTTTCAATGAGATCTCCCCTCATTCTTCTAAACTCCAGTGAGTACAGGCCCAAAACTATCAAAAACTCCTCATACAATAACCCTACTGTTCCTGGGATAGCTCTCATGAACCTCCTCTGGATTCACTCCAAAGCCAGGGCATCCTTTGTAGATAAGGGGCCCAAAACTGCTCACAGTAGTCCGAATGCAGTCTGACCAATATGTTATGAAGCCTTAGCACTGCATCTTTGCTCTTTTATTCTAGTTTTCTTGAAAGGTGTTTCTCTATGACTCTAAGAAATCCAACATTCGCACCGACTCTGGGAACGTCTGCCCATGACTGCTCAGACTGTTTGGGGACGATGTGAAGAACCGTGAACGTGTGTTGGAAGTGAGTAGTGGGAGGAAGAAAGCTCCTCAGAAATCAGAGTGGAGGCAACTCACAGCAATCTCAGCGGACCGAATGGGGAGGAGAAGGTCATTCTCATTGTTGCTGTTGACTTTGTTTAAGCACTCATGCACCATCTATGGAAAAGAGTAAGCAGTTGACATCCTGCCGAAGGGTTTCGGCCTGAAACTTTGACTGTACTCTTTTCCACAGATGCTGCGTGGCCTGCTGAGTTCCTCCAGCACTCTGTGTGTGTTGCTTTGTTTACCAGTAGCTCTTGGAGAAATGGAGTCACAGACCACTGCACAAAGGTAAGCCCTTCGGCCCATATAGACATTCAGAAAGAGGATGTGCTGGAACTTTTGGAAAACATCAAGTTGGATAAGTCTCTGGGAACAGATGAGATGTACCCCAGGCTACTGTGGGAGTCGAGGGAGGAGATTTCTGAGACTCTGGCAATGATCTTTGCATCATCAATGGGGATGGGAGAGGTTCCGGAGGATTGGAGGGTTGTGGATGTTGTTCCCTTATTCAAGAAAGGGAGTAGAGATAGACCAGGAAATTATAGACCAGTGACCCTTACTTCAGTGGTTGGTAAGTTGATGGAAAAGATCCTGATAGGCAGGATGTATGAACATTTGGAAAGGCATAATATGATTAGGAATAGTCAGCATGGTTTTGTCAAAGGGAGGTCGTGCCTTACGAGCCTGATTAAATTTTTTGAGGATGTGACTAAACACATTGATGAAGGTAGAGCAGTAGATGTAGTGTATATGGTTTTTTTAGCAAAGCATTTGATAAGGTACCCCATGCAAGGCTTATTGAGAAAGTAAGGAGACATGGGATCCAAGGGGACATTGCTTTGTGGATCCAGAACTGGCTTGCCCACAGAAGGCAAAGAGTGGTTGTAGACGGGTCATATTCTGCATGAAGGTCGGTTACCAGTGGTGTGCCTCAGGGATCTGTTCTGGGACCCCTACTCTTCGTGATTTTTATAAATGACCTGGATCAGTAAGTGGAGGGATGGGTTAGTAAATTTGCTGATGACACAAAGGTTGGGTGTGTGGTGGATAGTGTGGAGGGCTGTCAAAGGTTACAGCGGGACATTGATAGGATGCAAAAATGGGCTGAGAAGTGGCAGATGGAGTTCAACCCAGATAAGTGTGAGGGTGGTTCGTTTTGGTAGGACAAATATGATGGCATAATACAGTATTAATAGTAAGACTCTTGGCAGTGTGAAGGATCAGAGGGATCTTGGGGTCCGAGTCCATAGGACACTCAAAGCTGCTGTACAGGTTGACTGTGTGGTTAAGAAGGCATACGGTGCATTGGCCTTCGTCAACCATGGGATTGAGTTGTAATGTTGCAGCTACATAGGACTCTGGTCAGACCCCACTTGGAGTACTGTGCTCAGTTCTGGTCACCTCACTGTAGGAAGGATGTGGAAACCATAGAAAGGGTGCAGAGGAGATTTACAAGGATGTTGCCTGGATTGGGGAGCTTGCCTTATGAGAATAGGTTGAGTAAACTCGGCCTTTTCTCCTTGGAGTAACGGAGGATGAGAGATGACCTGATTGAGGTATATAAGATGATGAGAAGCATTGATTGTGTGGATAGTCAGGGCTGAAATTGCTAACACCAGAGGGTACAGTTTTAAGGTGCTTGGGTGTAGGTACAGAGGAGATGCTAGGGGTAAGTTTTTTACGCAGAGAGTGGTGAGTGTGTGGAATGGGCTGCCAGTGATGGTGGTGGAGATCATGGTATATGATAGGGTCTATTAAGAGACTCCTGGATAGGTACATGGAGCTTAGAAAAATAGAGGGCTATGGGTAACCCTAGATAATTTCTGAAGTAAGTACATATTCAGCACAGCAGTGTGGGCTGAGGGGCCTGTATTGTGCTGTAGGCTTTCTATGTTTCTAGTCCACACTAAACTATTATTCTGCCTAGTCCTTAACTGATTAATGCTATTGTGTAATGATTTTGGGGTGATACCAGTTGTAGATATTATTATTGAGGCAATGTATTCCCTGTTCATCTATCACAGTCTTTCAATTTCCTCTTTTAATTCAGCACATTTCTGGTGTTTTTCACTGATTAACTTCTTTAAGTTATGTGTGTTTGTAATGGCTGTATCTATTAAGAAACTTGTTCTTCCTTGTTTATCCTGTAATATATATGAATGTTGTTATGGACTGTCTTGTCTGTAATAATGGATTGTTTCAAATGTAATTTGTAGGACTGAAACTGGATCAGGCTTGTATTTATAGTAAGATATGGTGTCTTTTATGAGCATGTATTTCAAGGAAGATTTTGGTGAATGATGTTTGTCACTTGATTGTCCATGTGTAAGTAATCAGATTGAGTTAAACTGCTGCAGGATCCTGTAATGTGTTGGATTGTTTCTGGTTTCTCCTGGCATTTTCTGCATTTATTGTCTTAAATTTCTTGGTCTTTTACTATGTATTTTTGATATTTTTTGTGTTAACCACAAGGACTGTGGACTGTATTGCCACAAGGAACGCTTCTGTTTCTGGGAGGAAGTCTCCAACTCTGAGCCAGAGGTTTCATGCTTCCTTGTTGGCATCTAGTCTGCGCAAGTGCTGGGGATGTCTTTCATGGCGGGTCTTGCTCTTCCATTGCTTAACTTTGTCCTCTGCAGTGGTAATTTCTTTATTTTTCTGGGTTGTACTTTCATTTAAGTTTAGTGTGTGTACTTATCAGAATTGTGTATGCTTGCATAGTGTACAGAATCCTGTTTTCATTGAGGAAAGTATATCCTCCGAAGTTTTATCTGACAGTTGTGTAAACTTTTTATGTCTGTTATTCCTCTTTCTCCTTCGGTACTAGGTAGTGTTAATGTAAATGTGTTCAAATGTACATAGTGTTTTTAATAAAATTTGTATTTCAGTTCTTATTTTTCTTTGTAAATTTTACAAATCAGTTTTATACCAAGATATTATGCCAGAATAATATGTTAATAGCAAATTGTTTATTGCCTTTGTTATATTTTTGCTGTCGAGCTCTTATTTTGCTAATTTTCTTAAGCCTTGAAATAAATTCTGTCAAAAGATTTCTCTTTATCGCACTATGATCTATTTTCTATGGTTTTTGATGTCCCAGATTCTCATATTTCATATTCATCCATCGGTTATATTGAACCCTGCTGCTCTGTTTTGTATTCTATTGGCTCTATTGCACCTTCCTGTATGTTTAATGTTCTGCACTTACCCAGTCCAAAGTTCATATTCGTATCCTTCGAAATAGTTCTAGTATTTGAATTCATTGCTTTTGCTTTACTGATGAAGGAGCGTATAATTTCAAATCATTCACGTGCAGAAGATGTGTCAAGGTATAATTTGTTTGGTTGTCTCCGATCTGATACCCAATTTTCATCTGATTCAGTAAAATAGAGAGCGGGCTTAAAGTTAGACAAAACCATTGTGAGTTTAGAGAGTCACTCTGGAAAATGCCCAGTTTTACCATGGACAGGTTCTGTCTTATTTTGTTGAGATTTCTCTTATATCCATTTAGACTGTGCATGCACTACTGGGCTGCCCTGCAAAATCTTCACTGACACAAGCTGGTGCATTTCAATGTACACGTGACAAATAAAGATTGAAGTTGACCATGTTGTGATTAGTGGTGTACGTGTAGTTAGAGTGCCAACTGAATCCAGATCAGTGATACCTCTCCGGCCACCCCTTTTGCTGGCTCTGAAACAACATACTTGGAGAATTCGAGGCTCAAAGTTCAAAGTCAATTTATTATTACACAAGCACACATGCGTGTGTGTCAGTGAAAGACCATATATTACGCTGAGATTCTGAGATTCATTTTCTTGTAGGTATTCACAGTTCATACATTATGTGTCATATCATATGACATTGCCAGTTGTGGTCTTTCCCTGACCAGGATTGTTCTTGGCAATTGTTTTCTACAGAAGTGGTTTGCCATTGCCTTCTTCTGGGCAGTGTCTTTACAAGACGGGTGACCCCAGCCATTATCAATACTCTTCAGAGATTTTCTGATTGTCTGCCTGTGTCAGCAGTTGGATAACCAGGACTTGCGATGTGCACCAGCTGCTCGTACGACCATGGCTTCAGGTGACCTTGATTGGGGGGATGGAGCTAAGCAGGTGCTACACCCTGCCCAATGGTGACCTGCAGGCTAATGGAGTGAAGGAGTGCCTTACACCTCCTTTGGTAGAGATGTATCTCCACCCTGCCACCCAGCATTCACAATAGAACAAAAAAACATAATAGAATCAATGAAAAACTTCGTGAACCTGTGGTGGAGAACTAATGGTTGTAGGGTAATAACTGTCCCTGAACCTGGTGGTGTGGGACCTGATGGTTGAGGGGTAATAACTGTTCCTGAACCCGGTGGTGTGGGAGCTGATGGTTGAGGGGTAATAACTGTTCCTGAACCTGGTGGTGTGGGACCTGATGGTTGAGGGGTAATAACTGTTCCTGAACCCGGTGGTGTGGGAGCTGATGGTTGAGGGGTAATAACTGTTCCTGAACCTGGTGGTGTGGGACCTGATGGTTGAGGGGTAATAACTGTTCCTGAACCCGGTGGTGTGGGACCTGATGGTTGAGGGGTAATAACTGTTCCTGAACCCGGTGGTGTGGGAGCTGATGGTTGAGGGGTAATAACTGTTCCTGAACCTGGTGGTGTGGGACCTGATGGTTGAGGGGTAATAACTGTTCCTGAACCCGGTGGTGTGGGAGCTGATGGTTGAGGGGTAATAACTGTTCCTGAACCTGGTGGTGTGGGACCTGATGGTTGAGGGGTAATAACTGTTCCTGAACCTGGTGGTGTGGGAGCTGATGGTTGAGGGGTAGCAACTGTTCCTGAACCTGGTGGTGTGGGACCTGATGGTTGAGGAGTAATAACTGTTCCTGAACCTGGTGGTGTGGGAGCTGATGGTTGAGGGGTAATAACTGTTCCTGAACCTGGTGGTGTGGGACCTGATGGTTGAGGGGTAATAACTGTTCCTGAACCTGGTGGTGTGGGAGCTGATGGTTGAGGGGTAGCAACTGTTCCTGAACCTGGTGGTGTGGGACCTGATGGTTGAGGGGTAGCAACTGTTCCTGAACCTGGTGGTGTGGGACCTGATGGTTGAGGGGTAATAACTGTTCCTGAACCTGGTGGTGTGGGACCTGATGGTTGAGGGGTAATAACTGTTCCTGAACCTGGTGGTGTGGGACCTGATGGTTGAGGGGTAGCAACTGTTCCTGAACCTGGTGGTGTGGGACCTGATGGTTGAGGGGTAATAACTGTTCCTGAACCTGGTGGTGTGGGACCTGATGGTTGAGGGGTAATAACTGTTCCTGAACCTGGTGGTGTGGGACCTGATGGTTGAGGGGTAATAACTGTTCCTGAACCTGGTGGTGTGGGACATGTGGCTCCTGTACTTCCTGCCTGATGATAGTAGTGAGAAGAGAGCATGGCTCCTTGAGGATGGATGCTGCTTTCTTGTGGCATTGCTCCTTATAGATGTGCTCAGTGGTGGGGAAGTCTTTTCCTGTGGTAGACTGGGCTGTGTCCACCACTCTGTAGGCTTCCAGCCTGCTAGCCTCCTCATCCCTACCCATACCTCACCTCTGATGAATAGATGTCTGGAGTCTACAATCCACCACTTCCTCACAGAGCAAGATCTTTCATACTCCAGGCACACCAAAATCTGCTAATAAATTTTCCACTAATTCTCCATCTCCTGCTGACAACTTATTATATCCTGTCTTATTATTGAAGTGTTTTAATCTTTAATCATGAAAGTCTCCATCTCCTGTGTTATTCCTCCCCCTGTCTTTTTACAAACATTATCACCTGTATTATCTCCTTGAAGCTATTATCTCTGTGATCCGACCACATCACAACCTCCAAACTGTGTAATGAATTTGCTGTGGTCTTTATAATCCAACTGTTTCTTTTGGGAACATGCCCTCCCCTATCCTGTTTTGTGTGTTCTATTATTTTTTTCTTTTTCTTTTCTCACTTTTTCCTTTCTCTTTCTTGATATGATGTGGTGAAAGGAGAGGCAGGTAACGGTTTTAGGGCTGTGATGAATCATTCAGCGTCTTTATTGGATGAGCATCACACAGGAATTTGGCTCAGATGAGAAACATCATTAAATATTCCTTGCAGTCCTGGTCACCTACCTACAGGATAGATATTAATAAGTTCGAAAGAGTACAAAGAAAATTAATAAGGATTCTGCCAGGACATGAGGATCTGAGTCATAGGGAAAGGCTGAATCAGTTAGGATATAATTCCCTAGAACATGGGTTTCCAACCTTTCTTTATGCCATGGACTAACGCCATGAAGCAAGGGGTCCGTGGACCCCAGGTTGGGACAGCTGCCTGGAGAATAGATGCATTATTGATCCCAAAAGAAATGACAGTGTCACAATAGCATTACAAGTGCACAGATATGCAAATATTAGAAGAGAAGTAAGAAAGAATAAAAAATAAGTTACCTCAACAGTCGAACAGGAGGGGGTCATCACTTCCCCAGCTATAGGTTGACTCATTATAGAGCCTAACGGCCAAGAGTAAGAACGACCTCATATAGTGCTCTTTGGAGGAATGCAGTTGTTTTAGTTGTTACTAAAAGTGCTCCTCTGTTCAGCCAAGGTGGCATGTGGAGGGTGAGAAACATTGTCCAAAATTGCCAGAATTTTCTGTAGGGTCCTTTGTTCTACCATAGACTCCAGTGTGTCCAGTTTGACTCCTGTAACAGAGCCAGCCTTTCTAATCAGTTTATTGAGCCTGCTGGCATCACCCATGTTGATGCCATTGCCCCAGCACACCACTGCGTAGAAGACTGTATTGGCGACAACAGACTGGTAGAACACGTGAAGGAGAGGCCTGCATACGCCAAAGGACCTCAGTCTCCTCAGGAAGTAGAGGCGACTCTGGCCCTCTGTGTTGGTGTTCCACTCAAGTCCGTCATCCAGATGCTCCTTCAGGAACTTGGGGTACAACGTTCCCTCTAATTTTTCTACAGCTGTGTGGACCAACCATTTCTCTGCGCAGGAAATTCTTACACCGCCTGAAAACTGTGCGGCTCTTTAAATATTTTTTGTCATATGCATACTATGAATATTCAGAATGAAATTTGTAATTACAGGGTACTTCACAATTGTACCAATATAGATTTCAAAATGATATGAACATTATATAAAAGAAAATTCCAGCTATGTGCTTGGGAGCGTTTCTGTTACTGTGTAGCCACGCACCCAGGCAGCTTAGAGGGAACAGTGATAGGGAGATTTGATAGAGGTATACAAAATTATGAGGGGTATTGATAGGGTAAATTTCCCACTGAGGCTGGGTGAGACTAGACTGGAGGTTGCAGGTTAAGGGTAAAAGGTGAAATACTTAAGGGGAACTTCTTCACTCAGAGGGTGGTGCGAGTGTGGAACAAGCCTCCAATGGAAGTCATGGTTGTGGGTTCAATTTCAACGTTTAAGAGAAGTTTGGATGGGTACAGGATGGAAGAGGTATTGAGGGTTGTGATCTAGGTGCACGTCACTGGAACTGGGCAGACTAGCATTTCGGCATAGACTAGATGGGCTGAAGGGCCTGTTTCTGTGCGGTAGTGCTCTATGGCTCTACATCAACAGAATGACTAACGTTCCTGGATAAACGAAGGGTGGCATGATAGTGGAGTGGTTAGCACAATGCTGTTACTGCGCTAGTGACCCAGGTTCAATTCCCACTGCTGTCTGTAAGGAGTTTGTACATTCTCCCCGTGACGGCGTGGGGTTCTTCCAGGTTTCCTCCCTCAGTCCAAAGACGTACAGGTTAGTAGGTTAATTGGTCACGTGGGTGTAACTGAGTGCTCAGGCGCAGCGTTCCAGAAAGGCCTGTCATCGTGCCTTATCTCTAAAGCAAAGTCCTCCGTTAGATTCCCCGTGACATCACAGTAACAATGAGCCCACTCCGCCCAGTTACACCCACGTGACTAACTAACGTAAATGTGGGAGGAAACCAGAGCACCCGGAGGAAACCCACAAATGTACAAACTCCTTTCAGAGAGCAGTACGAATTGAACCCGTGTCACGGATGCTGTAATAATGTTCTGCTAACTGCTACACTACCAGCTGCACTTTCCTTGAGTAGATCACTCGAAATTAGACTATCTCTAACTACCTCCACCATGGACGGTCCCAAACCCAGCTGTAAAACGAGGAGGGCTGGGCATGGGGCTAGGAATCGCATCCTGTAAAAATACAGAAAGGCCAACAGCAGTTCAAGAGAGCTCACCCCTGGGAGAGGTGGCCTGGGACAGGGGACTCAGGCGAGCTGCTGTTAGCAGCCTATACTCCAGCAGGGGTGATGGGTGTAGGGTAAGGTGAGGTTACACTGTCCTTATATACATTATTCTGACATAATCTTAACATTTACATCCATTACTGCTCTGCTGCCATTGTGGTGAAAAGTGGCTAATTGTACTCGTGCTGAATCGGGTTCAGATTCATTGTGTACTTTGAAACTCACAGTGAAATGCATCGTAAGTGTTAGTGACTAACACACCGAGCGACGTGCTGAGGGCAGCCCACCAGTGCTGCCACACATTCCAGTGCCAACCTAAAATGCCCACCATGTTCAGCAGAACAAGACAGTACACATCAAGCAACGAATCGACAGCGGCCAAACAACAAGCCCCATTTCTCACTCTCACCCACCCCCACACACGGCAGTCCTCCACCTCCAGGGCAGGCCATGAATTCCAGTCCAGGTCACCAGGGTTCCAGTCTTCGGTCTTCAACTTTAACCCCAAACTCTCAGGACTTGTCCTCTTCTAATTGCTGCAATCAGGGAGGAGGTACAGAAGCCTGAAGGCACACACTCAGCGATTCAGGAACAGCTTCTTCCCCTCTGCCATCCGATTTCTGAATGGACATGGCACCCATGAACACTACCTCACTACTTTTTATTTCTATTTTTGCATTACTTATTTGATTTAACTACTTAATATTTTAGTTACTGTAATTCACAGTTTTCTATCATTATGTATTGTAATGTACTGCTGCCACAAAGACAACAGACAGATTTGACGACATATGCCAGTGATATTAAACCGGATTTTGATTCGGACCCATTGTCTTGGCCTCCACAGCCCTCCCTGGCAATGAATTCCACAGATTCACCTGCCTCTGGCTAAAGAAATTCCTCCTCATCTCTGTTCTAAATGGACATCCCTCTATTCTAAGTCTATACCTTCTGGTCCTAGACTCCCCAGCCATAGGAAACACCATCTCCACATCCAGTCTATCTAGGCCTTTCAGTAGCTAATAGGTTTAGATGAGAACCTCCTCATTCTTCTAAACTGCAGCAAGTAAAGGCCCAGAGTCATCAATGCTCCTCATATCTTAACCCTTCTAATTTCTGGAATCATTCTTGTAAACCTCCTTTGGAACCTATCCAATGCCAATCCTTTCTTAGATAAGGAGCCCAAAAATTCTCACAATAGTCCAAGTATGCTCTGACCAATGCCTTTTGAAGCCTCAACATTACACTCTTGCTCTTTCAGTACTGACATGTCAGTCCATGGCCTCCACTTTTGCCATAATGAGGCCTATCTTACAGGGACGGGCAACACCTCATAATCCATCTAGGTGGCCTCCAACCTGATGGCAGGAACATTGATTTCTCCAATGAGTAATTTTTTTCCTCCCACTTCTTTCTTCTTCACTCTGGCCTCCTACCTCTTCTCCTCACCTGCCTATCGTGCCTTTCCTCCTTTCCTTTCTCCTATGGTCCGCTCTCCTCTCCTATCAGATTCCTTCTTCTCTAGCCATTTACCTTTCCCACCCTCCTGGCTTCACCTGTCACCTTCTAGCTAATGTTCTTCTGCTCCCCCCATCTTTTTATTCTAGCATCCTCCCACTTTCTTTCCAGTCCTGAAGAAGGGCCCCGGCCAGAAATGTTGACTGTTTATCAATTTCTATTGCTGCAGAAGGATGGGAGATCTCCTTCCTCACAGGACGTTAGTGGACCAGAGAGGTTCCAGTAATTCCATGATCACCATTACTGATGTTAGTTCTTCAAGTTTTGGTCTCTGTACTTCATTAAAATCAAAGCCGTAAGACCAAAGAACATAGGAACAGAATTAAAAACAGCAAACGCTGGAGGAACTCAGAAGGCCAGGCAGTATCTGCAGAAAAGAGTGTTGTCAATGTGTGTAATTTTGCATGTGTTGCTTGGATTTCCAGCTTCTGCAGATTTTCTCTTGTTTGTGATAGGAGCAGAGTTAATCCATTTGATGAAGTCTGCTTCATCACCCCATTTTCTCCTGCCTTCTCCCTGTAATCTTTGATGCCTTTACTAATCAGGAACCTATCAACCTCTGCTTTGATATACCTAATGACATGACCTCCACAACTACCTGTGGCAATGAGGTCTACAGATTCACCACCTTCTGGCTAAAGAAATTCCTCCTTATCTGTGTCCTAAAGTGACAGCCTTCTATTCTGAGGCTGTGCCCTCTGGTCGTAGACTCTCCCACTATGGGAACCATCTTCTCGACGTCAACTCTATTTAGGTCTTTCAATATTCGATCGGTTTCAGTGAGAACAGCCTCATTCTTCTAAACTCCACCATATAAAGGCCAGAGCCATCAAATGTTAACCCTTTCATTCTCGTGAACCTCCTTTGGACTTTCTCCAAAGGCAGCACATCCTTTCTCAGACAAGGACCCAACACTTCTTACAAAACTACAAATATGCTCTGGACAATGCCTTATAAAGCCTCAGCATTACACCTTTGCTTTTACATTCTAGTTCTCTTGAAGTGAAATTGGCAATAGCCAGATAAGATCCCAAGTCGAGGGCTCACTGTGCTGTCGGGTCCAATGTTGCAGAGAATGATTTCATAGTTAGTGGTTGCTTTTGTTTACAAAGTTCCCAGAACTTCATCAAAGGCTGAGGAACGGTAACTGGATAGTTTTGTGGGAATCAACCAGGTACTCGTGTCTTGGAGAGCTCATCCTTGCCTGACAAAGCATCGTTGTGTATTGTAGGAAATGAAAGACACATTAAGGAGCCTCTTCTCCAGTACGTTTACATTTCTGTTAATAAAATAGAATCATTTCATAACTTCAGAAATTGCCACATGAAACCTCCAGGGCAGGTTTAATCTTTGATTCATGGAGACAACTATTTCTGAAGCTGACAGAGGGATATGGGTAGAAACATGTCCAATTGCTGTTTATCTTGTCAGAGCTACAACTAGGTTCAGAAATAGATTAAGATTTAGATTTATTTATCACATGTACATTGAAACACACAGTGAAACATGCCGTTTGCATTAATGACCAATAGAACCCAACGACGTGCTGAGGGGCAGCCCGCTGGCATCGCCACACATTCTGGTGCCAACAGGGCGTGCTCACAATTCTCGGCAGAACAACACAAGTAGAAAAAACAGTCCACATTCCTCCCTCCTACCTCCTACCCACGAACGTACACAGTCCTCCAGGATAGACCGTCTCCAGCCTCCAGGCTCCAGTGGATTCACAAATTTGCAGACATCGGGCTTCGACTTCTATATATATATATATATTCTACAATGCATGGGGAGTAAAGATGAGAAGGCAATTTCCAGTAAATAAATTTCTTTTAAGGGAACTTAAGGGAACTTGTACAAACTCTGACACACCCAGGCAAATTTACTATTTGCCAGAAAGCAATAATTTAGCAGAAATTGTATTGACAAAATATTTTAAAATATAACAAACAAAATAAAGAAAAATGGCCCATTGCATATACAATATATTAGCCCATAATGTGGTCATAATGTAAAAGGACAAAATCGTAAAGGGTGAAGATTGGAGTGAAGGTGTTATATTTGAATACGTGCAGTGTGCAGAATAAGGTGGATGAACGTGCAGCAGAGTTGCAGATATGGTGTAGTGCACCGTAGTTGCAGATTGGCAGGTATGATGTAGGCATCACTGAATCATGGCTGAAAGAAGATTAGAGCTGTACTGAAAGGACAGGCAGGAAGATCAAGGAGGTGGCATTGCTCTGTTGGTAAAAATGAAATCAAATCATTAGAAATAGGTGACATAGGGTCAGAAGATGTTGGATCTTTGTGGCTAGGCTAAGGGATTGCAAGGGTAAAAAGACCCTGATGGGAGATGTATACAGCCCCCCCCCCCCAAACAGTAGTAGGGATGTGGTCTACAAATTACAACGGGAGATAGAAAATACCAAAAGGGCAATATTACAATAATCATGGGGGTGACTTCAATATTCAGGTAGATTGGGAAAATCAGGTTTTTGCTGGATTCCAGGAGGGGGAGTTTCTAGAGTGCCTATGAGATGGCTTTTTAGAGCAGCTTGTGGTTGAGCCCACTAAGGGATCATCTGTTCTGGATTGGGTGTTGTGCAATGAACCGGAATTGATTAGAGAGCTTAAGGTAAAAGAACCCTTAGGGACAGTGATCACAATGTGATTGAATTCACCATGAAGTTTGAGAAGCTAAAGTCAGATGTATCGGTATTACAGTGGAATAACGGGAATGACAGAAGCACGAGAGAGGAGTTGACCAGAACTGATTGGAAAAGGACACTGGCAGGGCTGACGGCAGAGCAGCAATGGCTGGAATTTCTGGAAGCAATTCAGAATGCACAGGATATATACATCCCAAAGAGGAAGAAGTATTCTAAAGGAAAAATGACACAACAAGGTAAGTCAAAGCCAGCACAAAAGCCAAAGAGAGGGCATATGATAGAGCAAAAATTAGTGGGAAGTTAGGGTTTTGGGAAGCTTTTAAAAACCAACAGAAGGCAACTAAAAAAGTCATTAAGGTAAAGATGGAATACAGAAGTAAGCTAGCCAATAATATTAAAGAGGGTGTCAAAAGTTTCTACAGATACATAAAGTGTAAAGGAGAGGTGAGAGTGGATATCGGACCACTGGAAAATGATGCAGGAGAGGTAGTAATTGGGGACAATGAAATGGCAGATGAACTGAATAAGTATTTTACATCAGTCTTCACTGTGGAAGACACTAGCAGTGTGGTGGAAGTTCCAGGTGTCAGGGGTTATGAAGTGTGTGAAATTACCATTACTAGGGATAAGGTACTTGGGAAAGTGAAAGATCTGGAGGTAGATAAGTCACCTGGATCAGATGGTGTACACCCCAGAGTTCTGAAAGAGGTGGCTGAAGAGATTGTGGAGGCATTAGTAATGATCTTTCAAGAATCACTAGATTCTGGAATGGTTCCAGAGGTCTAGAAAATAGCAAATGTCATTCTACTCTTCAAGAAGAGAGAGAGGCAGAAGAAAGGAAACCAGTTAGTCTGACCTCAGTGGTTGGGAAGATGTTGGAGCTGATAACTAAGGATGAGGTCTCAGGGTACTTGGAGGCACATGGTAAAATGGACCATAGTCAGCATGCTTTCCTCAAGGGAAAATCTTGCCCGACAAATCAATAGGAATTGATGAAGAAGTAACAAGCAGGATAGACAAAGGAGAATCAGTTGATGTTGTGTACTTGGATTTCCAGAAGGCCTTTGACAAGGTGCCACCCGTGGTATTACAGGAAAGATTCTAGCATGGATAAAGCAGTGGCTGATTGGTGTTACCTTCCTAGCTAAAGTTTGGATGATGGTTGACTAACTCAATCACTCTTTCAAATCTTGTGGATCTAGTTGATATGGATTTCAGAAGGATCAACACAAAAGGTTGATTAGGAAGACTGAGGCCATGGAATTCAGGATCAAAGACAGCCCAAGGACAGAGTGTAGAGAGTCACAGTTGTTTCGCTGACCTGAAGTTGGTAGATAGTGGTGTTCACTGGGAGAAAATCAAAGTTCAAAGTAATTTTATCATCAAAGTACATATATTTCACCATATACAACCCACTTCATTTTCTTGATTTGTTTTCCTGTGGGCACATTCAATAAATCTATAGAATAACAACCATAATCATTGAAAGAATGCCCAACTTGGGCATTCAACCGGAGTGCAGAGGACAACTAACTGTGCAAATATAAAAATAAATAAATAAATAAATAATAATAATAATAAATAAATAATAATTGTTAAGAATATGAGATGAAGAGTTCTTAAAAGTGAGCCAGTCAATGGTTCTGGGAACATTTCAATGATGGGGCAAGTGAAGGTGAGTGAAGTTATCGCTGAGGGATAGTAACTGTTCCTGAAGCTGGTGGTGTGAGCCCTGAGGCTCTTGTACCCTCTGCCTGATCAGAGGGCTTTACTCGAGATAGACTGAGCTGTATCCACTACTTTTTGTAAGATTTCTGTTCAAAGGATTGGTGTTTCTATAACAGGCTGTGATGTAGCCAGTCAATATACTCTCCACTACACATCTATAGAAGTTTGTCAAAGTTTTAGATGTCATGTCAAAACATCACAAACTCCTAAGGAAGTAGAGTCTCACCATGCTTTCTTCATAATTAGGGGGAATGATATTAAGGAGAGGCTGGAGTTGATTTCTCTGGAACAGCAAAGGCTAAAGGGAGATCAGAAAGAAGTTTACAAAATTAGACAGAATAGACAGCTGGTATCTTTTACTCAGGGTGATATGTCTAATCCTAAAGGGCATGCATTTAAGCTGAGAGGGGGAAATTTCAAAGGAGCTAGACCATAACACCATGAGATATAGGAGCAGAATTAGGCCATTTGGCCCATCGAGTCTGCTTCACCATTTCGTCATGGCTGATCTATTTCCCTCAGCCCCTTCTCTGCATATTCTTCATGCCCTGACTAATCAAGAATCTGTTAACTTCTGCTCTAAATATACCCAATAACTTGGCCTCACAACTGCATGTGGCAATGAATTCTGCAGATTCACCACTCTCTGGCTAAAGAAATTCCTCCTCGTCTCCATTCTAAATGGACATCCATCTATTCTGAGGCTGTGTCCTCTGGTCTTAGACTCTCCCACTGTAGGAAACATCTTCACCACATCCACTCCATTGTGGCTTTTCAACATTTGATAGGTTTCAATGAGATCCCCCCACATTCTTTTGAATTGCAGTGAGTACAGGCCCAGAGCTATCAAATGCTCCTCATATGATGAGCCTTTCAATCCTGGAATCATTTTTGGGTGATGTGCGGGATACAAAGAGTGATGGGCACCTAGGTGCTAGAGGTGGTGGTGGAACCAAATATAACAGATGTGTCTAAGAGGATCTTAGGTATATGAATGCAGAGAATGGAGGGATAGTGTGCATATGCAGGAAGAAGTGATTAGTCTAATTCAAAATCAAGAACTTCATTAGTTCAGCACGACTTATACTGTTGTGTTTTCTATGTTTTGGGCCTGTTGAGTTCCTCCAGCATTTGGTGTTGCTCAAGAATTCCAGCTTTCACAAAATCTCTTGTGTGTTTGTTTTTCAAACTATGCCCGCTGATCCTCAGAGTGTCCAGCAATGGGAATAGTTTCCTCTGTTCCCACTAATCTCACCGCTTCTGCTCCAAGGAGAAGATCCCAGTTTTTCCCTCCAACCTTGTCACTAACGTTCCTCACCCTTGGAACCAAATCAATGGTCTCTTCATCTTCACAATCTCCTGAAATATGACATGGGACACAGAACATAGAGCATTACTGCATGGTATGGACCCTTCAGTACACAATGGTGTGCTGACCTCCTAACCTACTCCAAGTTCAATCTTCCTCTTTCTTCATACATAGCCCTCCATATTTCTTTCATCCATATGCTAATCTAAGCGTCTCTTGGATGTCTATAATGTATCTGCCTCTATCACCACCCCTGGCAGGCCGTTCTATGCATCCACCACTCTCTGTTTATGTCAGTACCCCCAGTTGAACTCTGTTGTTTTGTGTGTGTCAGTCTGTGGTTTTATTGTCATGTACCCCTATCCCCCTCCTGCTCTACTCCAGCCCCTGTATTACCGAGTACTCTGTCTCTCATCTGCTTCTTATTATTACCAATATTGCTGTTCCTGTGTCTCATTGTGCTCCACCTATCATCTGCCTCTCTGTTTATTGCTCAGTGTGCTTCAGTCCTGTGCCAGAGAATTTTCCAGAGTCTTTCCAGCATTTGTATCTGTACTCTGTCTGTCTGAATATCAACTCTGCCTGTTTCCTGATTCTGGTTTTTGGATTTCTCTGGATGTTTTGATCTCTGCCTGAACTTTGACGCCGACTTTGTTTGCATCTTGGAATTTGTTACTCAATTAATATCACTGGGTGCACAGTCTGCGATTGGATCCCTACTCCAGCATCCTGAAAGTTTAAAAACTTTCCATTGTTACCCCCTCTATAATTTCCTCTAGTCACTTTAAAATTCTCCCCTCTTGTGAAGCCATTTCCACAAAAGAGTACTGTCTATCCACTCGATCTATGACTCTTATTGTCTTTTACACCTCTATCGTCACCTCTCATCCTCCTTCACTCCAAAGGGAAAACACCTCGCTCGCTCAACCCATCCTCATAAGACATGCTCTCTAATCCAGGCAGCATCCTGGTAAATCTCCTCTGCACCCTCACTAAAGCTTCCACATCCTTTCTATCGTGAGGTGACCAGAACTTGAATGTAATGCTTCAGTTGTGGTCTAACCAGAATTTTATAAAGTTGCAACATTACCTCCCTTTCTAATCCAGGAAGCATCCTCAAAGTTCAAAGTAAATTTATTATCAAAGTACATTCAGTAAATGTTACCTTATACAACCCTGAGATTAATTTTCCTGCAGGCATTCACCATAAATACAAAGAAACATAAGAATCAATGAAAAACCACACACAACAAAGACAGACAAACAACCAATGTGCGAAAAGACAACAAACTGCGCAAATATAAAAAGAGAAAACTAATAACAGTAAATAAATAAACAATAAATAGCGAGAGCATGAGATGAAGGGTGTTTGAATGTGAGTCCATAGGTTGTGGGAACAATTCAGTGAAGGAGCGAGTGAAGTTATCCCCTTCGGTTCAAGAGCCTGATGGTTGAGGGGTAATAACTGTTCCTGAACCTGGTGGTGTGGGACCTGATGACTGTAGGGTAATAACTGTTCCTGAACCTGGTGGTGTGGGACCTGATGACTGTAGGGTAATAACTGTTCCTGAACCTGGTGGTGTGGGACCTGATGACTGTAGGGTAATAACTGTTCCTGAACTTGGTGGTGTGGGACCTGATGGTTGAGGGGTAATAACTGTTCCTGAACCTGGTGATGTGGGACCTGATGACTGTAGGGTAATAACTGTTCCTGAATCCTCTTGCATTTGTACAGAGCCCTGGTGAGACCATACCTGGAGTATTGTGTACAGTTTTGGTCTCCAGGGTTAAGGAAGGACATCTTGGCTGTAGAGGAAGTGCAGCGTAGATTCACGAGGTTAATTCCTGGGATGTCTGGACTGTCTTACGCAGAGAGGTTAGAGAGACTGGGCTTGTACACGCTGGAATTAAGGAGATTGAGAGGGGATCTGATTGAAACATATAAGATTATTAAGGGATTGGACAAGATAGAGGCAGGAACTATGTTCCAGATGCTGGGAGAGTCCAGTACCAGAGGGCATGGTTTGAGAATAAGGGGTAGGTCATTTAGGACAGAGTTAAGGAAAAACTTCTTCTCCCAGAGGGTAGTGGGGGTCTGGAATGCACTGCCTCAGAAGGTAGTGGAGGCCAATTCTCTGGATGCTTTCAAGAAGGAGCTAGATAGGTATCTTATGGATAGGGGAATCAAGGGATATGGGGACAAGGCAAGAACTGGGTATTGATAGGAATTGATCAGCCATGATCTCAAAATGGCGGTGCAGGCTCGAAGGGCCGAATGGTCTACTTCTGCACCTATTGTCTATTGTCTATTGTTCCTGAACCTGGTGGTGTGGGACCTGATGGTTGAGGGGTAATAACTGTTCCTGAACCTGGTGGTGTGGGACCTGATGGTTGAGGGGTAATAACTGTTCCTGAACCTGGTGGTGTGGGACCTGATGGTTGAAGGGTAATAACTGTTCCTGAACCTGGTGGTGTGGAATCTGATGGTTGTAGGGTAATAACTGTTCCTGAACCTGGTGGTGTGGGACCTGATGGTTGAGGGGTAATAACTGTTCCTAAACCTGGTGGTGTGGAACCTGAGGTTCCTGTACCTTCTTCCTGATGGCTGCAGTGAGAAGAGAGCATGGGCTGGATAGTAGGGGTCCCTGGTGATGGGTGCTGCTTTCCTGCAACAGAGCTCCATGTAGATGTGCTCAGTGATGTAGGGATCACCTGTGATTGGCTCGTTATAGGGGTTTGTGTATAAGGGCACTGGTGTTTCTATATCAGGCCATGATGCAACCAGCTAATACACTCTCCACCACAGTTCGTCAGAGTTTTAGATAACATGCCAAATCTTCACAGACTCCTTTGGTAATCTTCATTCCATATCATAGTTGAGCTAACACATATAACGGATGGTATAAACACTGACTTTCTGATCCTGAGAGAGTGGGAGAATGAAGTGATGAGATCTGATGACCATTGAGGCCAATGTTCTTTGCCTATAGTAATGAATTCACAACTTCAAAAGGAATTTATTGCTGGGTTGTGCATGCAAAAGCATGTACAAGCTGACTGAAATATTGGCAACACCAACTCTTCACTGGGCTAAGGAAGTTAATACACCACACCTATGAAAAGAACAAATCTTGTTTGAAATTGTTTTTGGCATAGTTCCTGCAAACTCTGTTGTCATTAGTACACTGCACAGAAAAGTAGAAGTATTCAAAATTTGTAAGACAAGTAACCTTTGGTCCAAAATAGAAAATGGAACATAGAGCATTGCAGCACAGTACAGACAGCACAATATACAGAAACGGTCGGCCACCACAGCCGCCTGTGGCACAGAATTCCAGAGATTCACCACTCTCTGGCTAAAGAAGTTCCTCCTCGTCTCTGTTCTAAAAGGACGCCCCTCTATTGTGAAGCTGTTTCCTCTGGTCTTAGATTCTTCCACCATAGGAAATATTTGCTCCACATCAACTCTTCACCATTCGATAGATTTCAATGAGGTCACCCCTCCTTCTTCTGAATTCCAGTGAGCACAGGCCCAGAACCATCAAACACTCTTCATATGACAAGCCATTCAATCCTGAATCATTTTTGTGAACCTTCTTTGAACCCTCTCCAGTTTCAGCACATCCTTTCTAAGATAAGGGGCACAATACCGCTCACAATACTCCAAGTGAAGCCTCGCCAGAGCTTTATAAAGTCTCAACGTTACATCTTTGCTTTTATATTCTAGTCCTCTTGAAGTGAATGTTAACATTGCATTTGCCTTCCTCACCACCGACTCAACCTGCAAATTAACCTTCTGGGCGTCCTGCACCAGGACTCCCAAATCCCTTTGCACCTCAGATTTTCTGTATTTTCTCTTCATTTAGAAAATAGTCAAACCTTTCACTTATTCTACTGAAGTGCATGACCATGCCCTTTACTGGCTGGCTCCCTTTATTCCCACTCTTTACCTCCGGCCAATCAGCCACTGCTTTATCCATGCTAGAATCTTTCCTGTAATATCGTGGGCTCTTAGCTTGTTAGCAGCCTCATGTGTGGCACCTTGTCAAAGGCCTTCTGAAAATTCAAGTACACAACATCAACCAATTCTCCTTTGTCTATCCTGCATGATATTTCTTCAAAGAATTCCACAGATTCGTCAGGCAAGATTTTCCCTTGAGGAAACCATCTTGACTATGGCTCATTCCATTATGTGCCTCCAAGTTCCCCGAGAACTCATCCTTAATAAATGACTTCAGCATCTTCCCAACCACTGAGGTCAGATCTTCTGTCTCTCTCCCTTGTTGAAGAGTGGAGTGATAATTGCAATTTTCCAGTCTTATGGAGCCATTCCAGAATCTAGTAATTCTTGAAAGATCATTATTAATGCCTCCACAATCTCTTCAGCCACCTATACCTTTCAGAACCACCTGGTCCAGGTGACTTATCCACCTTCAGACCTTTCAGTTTCCCAAGAACCTTCTCTCTGGTTATGGTAACTTCACACACTTCATGACCTCTGACTCCTGAAACTTCCACCACACTGCTAGTGTTTTCCACAGTGGAGACTGATGCAAAATACTTATTCGGTTCATCTATCATTACTACCCCCATTACCCACCATTACTACATTTCATTGTCCCCCATTACTACCTCTCCAGCATCGTTTTCCAGTAGTCCAATATCCACTCTCAACTCTCCTTAACACTTTATGTATCTGAAGAAACTTTTGGTACCCTCTTTAATATTATTGGCTAGCTTACTTTCATATTGCCTCTTCTCCCCCCTTCTTTTCTGAGTCACAGAGGCAGACTCAGTGCCAGAGCCCCGACCACTGTGACTTTCCTCTGTTAAGTCATCCACCCCCCCCCCCCCCCCCGATAGTATTCAAAGTGATAGACCTGTTGTTGATGGGGATGGCCACAGGGGTTCTCTGCACTGGCTCCTTATCCCCTTTCCCCTTCCTGACTGTCACCCAGTTTCCTGTCTCCTGCACCTTGTGTGCAACTACCTTTCTACATGTCCTATCTATCACCCCCTCAGCTTCCCGGATGATCAGTTGTTCATCCAGTTCCAGCTCCAACTCCTTAATGTGGATTGTTAGAAACTGCAGTTGGAAGGACTTCTTGCAGCTGTGGTCGTTGGCACACTGGCGGTCGCCCTGTAAGAGGACCATTGCACGATCCTACCTGACATCTCTACTGTCCCAGGTGAGCAGATATAAAGTAGAGAAGGAAAAAGACTTGAGTAGTTCTTTCCTTTGCCTTCTCTAACTGAAGCCTCGAGGAGACAAAGCTCTGTGTTCACTCAGATGGCGGCCGCTGTGCTTGCCCCTGCCTTCCTTTAATTTGCTCTTATTAATCAATCCCAAATGCCGACTGGTCGCTGGTCAAAGCTCGATTACGCTGCCACGACCCTCTCCTGCCTTTTATCCTCCGGCAGTGAACCTGGCTAAAGTTCCCTCCTCTCCAAACTTCCAACGTACGCTGGTCAAAGCTCCATTCACTTAAAATTCTTTTACCTGTTTGCTCTGTGGGGTATCCAGAGAGGGGGCAGCACCTCTGGTGAAGGGGCTTGTCATGTCCATTCTGGGGCAGTTCGCTCACCGTTTGTTCCCACTGACACTCAGCCCTCTCCTGTGGTTCCAAGTAGTGACAGTGGCCACACCCCAGTACACCGCTTCGACAGGGAGGCTGAGCAAGGTGAGGGTAGCCAGTGGCCTCATACCCCAGTGAGGTAGCCTGTCCTGGCACGCAAAGTCAGCTCTGGCAGACTGGGTGGACATAATCGTTTCAGTGCGGAAAGCAAATGGGCGTGACAAGACAGAGAAAACGCCACAGTCACCCACATGAGCAAGGAAGACCAGTTGTGTCAACTTCTCATACCACTGGACCTGCACTCCTGAGGTCGAGAGAGTGCAACAGCTTTTCCATTTTAAAAAACTCACCCGCACAGACTTCCTGTCCTTGTCCAGCACGACGGACAACCACCAGTTTAACCCTTGAGTTTCCAGCAACCAAAGAATTCCATTTCTCCCTGATGTGCATGACAACATACAGATCTGATCTCAAAGTCAAAGTAAATTATATTATGTTATGAAAGTACTTATGTGTCTCCAAATACAAACCTGGGATTCAATTCCTTGCTGGCATTTACACGGAAATAAAAAATAAAAAAAGTACAATAGCGTTTTTGAAAAATCTCTACATAAACAAAGACAAATAATACTGAGAGGGTGAGTTGTAGAATCCTTGAAAGTGAGTCCATAGGTTGTGAAATCAGTTCGGTTTTGAGGTGAACGAAGTTACTCACGCCAGTTCAGAAGCCAGATGGTTGTAGGACTAGATGGGCTGAAGGACCTGGTTCTGGTTCTGTGTTGTACTTTTCTATGACTGTGACTCTACAGTTCAAAGTTTAAAGTAACATTATTATGTCACCATATACTACCTGTGAGATTCTTGTGGTCACTGCAGCGAGAACGACAAAACTACTCCCTTTCCCAGCCCCCCCACTCACACACTCATCCACTTATACACTCACACACTCACCCATCTGCACACTCACACACCCACACACTCTCTCACTCACTCACATTTTCAGTCACTCACACTCTGTCACTCACACACTCACTCACACACACACTCACCCATTCACCCACTCACTCACGCACTCACCCATTCACCCACTCACTCACGCACTCACCCATTCACTCACTCACTCACTCACTCACCCATTCACTCTCTCACTCACTCAAACACTTACTCACTCACTCACTCACTCACCTTTTCAGTCACTCACACTCTGTCACCCATTCACCCACTCACTCACACACTTACTCACTCACTCACTCACACACTTACTCACTCACTCACTCACTCACTCACCTTTTCAGTCACTCACACACTCACTCACTCACTCACTCACTCACTCACTCACCTTTTCAGTCACTCACACTCTGTCACTCACACACTTACTCACTCACTCACTCACACATTTACTCACTCACTCACTCACTCACTCACCTTTTCAGTCACTCACACACTCACTCACTCACTCACTCACTCACTCACTCACTCACCTTTTCAGTCACTCACACTCTGTCACTCACACACTTACTGACTGACTGACTCACTCACCTTTTCAGTCACTCACACTTTGTCACTCACACACTCACTCACACACACACTCACCCATTCACCCACTCACCCATTCACCCACTCACTTACACACTTACTGACTGACTGACTCACTCACTCACCTTTTCAGTCACTCACCCATCTGCACACTCACACACTCACACACCCACACACCCAATGCAAATAAGTAGATTAACAGAAGACGAAAGGCATGTTGTAGAATAAAGATTACACGTGACCCACAACTAGTGAATGTTGCCGGGGGCAAGAGCCCTGCCTGGTAACAAAAAGGTTGCAAGGGAAATACCAACACTGAATAGTGTATAAATTCACAGACATCCCAATAACTAGGAAAGACCCAAACAACAAAGGAACTACAATAGACATCACAACATCCATTGTCAGGAGATCACTGCTGTCTATAATTAAAAGATGTCTGCACGCTTTGAAATTTGTACTGAATAGGTTATACCTGAGGAATCTAATTGAATTTTTTTTCAAAGAGTTCAAAGTAACAGACAGAGAAATGTCTGTAAGTATTATACAGACTTCCTGGGAAGTTCAAAACCCATCCTTAGAGACTGTCAGCTAAGTTGAAGCCCTTGGAAGGCAAATCGTTGACCTCATTAGATAAATGGACATAAGAACAGACAACAGAATGTCATCTATTGGAATGGTAAGGTCAGTTAATGTAGTTTGACACTTGTCAGCTACGGTGATGATGTCATCAGTCTGGGACAGAACAACACATGATGTGAAGGAGAATGGAAGCAAGAATGAGAAATAAAGACACATTCAGAGCGTGAAGCATCAAGTCATGATATATACTCTATTTAAGATAGGTTGCAAATACACAACTGTGGCAATGAGGATATGGACTTTGAAAGTAAGTTAAAGGCTATCTGGTGGGAATGGAGAAATCCGGGATCTGACACTTCCAGTGTTTTACACCAGGTCTGAGATGGGCACGGTGGCTGAGCTCAGTTGAACTTTGTGCTGACAGTATGGCCCTGATAGTGGATGACAACACAACAGATAATAGAAGACAGAGATGGAGAGAACTACCTGTGTGCCTTGCAGGACCAGAAGTGTGGGATTTATTCTCAACACTACCAGACACGGGACCGGTCACAGGCCATGCAGCAGTGGTGGATGTGCTGAATGCTTGCTCCATTCCCCAGGTCAACACTACGTTAGCCCAGCAGTACTTCCATCAGCTTGCCCAAAAACAAGGTGAGACGGTTCAGCAGCTCTCCACTCACCTTCAGCAGGCAGCAAAAGACTGTAATTTTCGAATGGACACAGACAACCAAATCAGGGATGCCACAGTGGGAAAACATAACTTGGACTGTGTGCGGAGAAAACGGCTGGAGAACGTGCAGGGGCTAACGATTGCTGTACACTGGAAATAGCGGCACAGTGTGAAAACATGTTTGAAGGGGTAGGAAAGCTGAACACTCAACAGAGCAGTCTGTGCGTTGATCGAACGGTAAAGCCTGTGGCACCCACTCTCACGCATACATTACAACTTAATATTGAGTTAAGTTGAGAGAAAAAAAATTGAACAGCTAATGAAACTGGATATTACTGAGAAAGTTGAAGGCCCAACTCCTTGGGTTAACCCGGGAGTAATTTTACCAAAACCCAACGAGGACGTCAGGATGTGCCTAGACTTGAGAGTGACAAATGACGCAATTATGAGAGAGAGGGATCCCATTCTAACTGTAGATGAGATACTACAGGGTATGAATGGAGCAGTGGTGTTCAGCAAACTAGACCTGAAATGGGCTGTCACCAACTAGAACTAACTCCAGAATCTAGAGCGGAAACCACATTTGCTGTGCATAATGAGGTGTTTAGGTACAAGAGACTGATAGTTGGAGTGTCATCAGCCAGTGAGCAGAACCAACACGAGATAGCAAATGCTTTAGCGGGAATGGGAGTTGAGAACATCTCCGATGATGTGATTGTACACGCGCCTAACCAAAAACTGCATGCTGTCTCAGGGACTCGCAGAGTGTGGACTGACACCGAAATGTCAGTTCAACACGGACAGACTAGTTTTCCAAAGCTTTCAAAAGGAAAGTACAATCTGTATGCAGGCGATCACAGAGGAGCACAAGAGGTTACTGTAAAAGTTGGGGACACGGTGCTTAACCAGCAAGAAAAAGTGGACAAAATGACCACACCTTTCAACACAACGCCACGCAGAGTGGTGAAGAAAACAGGAAATCAAGAGGTAGTTGAATCTCCACTTGGAGTGCAGCATGCAAGGAACAGCGCACATGTAAAAAAGTTCAACACAAGAGAGACTTTTGACAAACAGGAGGAAATTCAAGGGTTTGACAAAGAGGTACGGGGACAGGAGGACAATATGATGGACAGTTATGGACAAACTCAAGTTCACAGTGAGCTAAAGCCATGACCAGGCATTGAAAGTAAAGAGAAACCGGTAGAGAGACCTCAAAGCTTTAGAAAACAACCTCTGAAGTTTAACGATTTTGTATTGAAGTAATACTTTATATGACATATATCCATATAACAATTACAGCACGGAAACAGGCCATCTTGGCCCTTCTAGTCCATGCCGAACGCTTACTCTCTCCTAGTCCCACCTACCTGCACTCAGCCCATAACCCTCCATTCCTTTCCTGTCCATATACCTATCCAATTTTTTTTTTAATGACAAAATCGAACCTGCCTCTACCACTTCTACTGGAAGCTCATTCCACACAGCTACCACCATCCAGAGACAGAGAAGCAGTTTCAGCGACAGGTTACTATCGATGCAATGCTCCTCAGACAGGATGAAGAGGTCAATACTCCCTAATGCCATTAGGCTTTACAATTCAACCGCCAGGACTTAAGAACTTTTTAAAAGCTATTATTAATGCTTTTTGAGATAGTGATTTAGATGCATATCATATTTTTTACTGAGTTAAGTATTGTATGTAATTAGTTTTGCTACAACAAGTGTATGGGACATTGGAAAAAAAGTTGAATTTCCCCATGGGGATGAATAAAGTATCTATCTATCTATCTATCTATCTATCTATCTATCTATCTATCTATCTCTCTGAGTAAAGAAGTCCCCCCTTGTGTTACCCCTAAACTTTTGCCCCTTAACTCTCAACTCATGTCCTCTTGTTTGAATCTCCCCTACTCTCAATGGAAAAAGCCTATCCACGTCAACCCTATCTATCCCCCTCATAATTTTAAATACCTCTATCAAGTCCCCCCTCAACCTCCTATGCTCCAAAGAATAAAGACCTAACTTGTTCAACCTTTCCCTGTAACTTAGGTGCTGAAACCCTGGTAACATTCTGATAAATCTTCTCTGTACTCTCTCTAATCTGTTGACAACAAAGTTTGAAACAATGAAAACTGTTGTAAGTTGTTAGTGAAGTTTTCAGTTCCAGAGTTACAGTGATGATGTCATCAGTCTGGGACAGAAGAACACGTGATGTGAGGGAGCA
Source organism: Hemitrygon akajei (assembly GCF_048418815.1). NCBI lineage: Eukaryota > Metazoa > Chordata > Chondrichthyes > Myliobatiformes > Dasyatidae > Hemitrygon > Hemitrygon akajei. The sequence continues at coordinate 218,990,720 of NC_133124.1, read as the reverse complement.
TGGAAGTGAGAATGAGAAATAAAGGCATGTTCAGAGCGTGAAGTGTCAAGTCATGATATATGTATTGTCTGATTAAGTACTCAGACAAGTTACAAATACACAACAGAAAGTATCTTACAGAAAGGTTGGCGTAACTCGACAGGTCATGAGTTTCTATAGAAATGAATAACAGTCGATGGTTCAGACTGAGATCCTTCTTCAGATAGATAGATAGATAGATAGATACTTTATTCATCCCCATGGGGAAATTCAACTTTTTTTCCAATGTCCCATACACTTGTTGTAGCAAAACTAATAACATACAATACTTAACTCAGTAAAAAATATGATATGCATCTAAATCACTATCTCAAAAAGCATTAATAATAGCTTTTAAAAAGTTCTTAAGTCCTGGTGGTTGAATTGTAAAGCCTAATGGCATTGGGGAGTATTGACTCCTTCATCCTGTCTGAGGAGCATTGCATCGATAGTAACCTGTCAGGACTGGAAAGGAAGGGGGAAGACACCAGAATTAAAAAGTGAGGGGAGGGGAAGGAGGATAGCGAGAAGGTGATGGGTGAAGCCTGGTGGGTGGGAAAGATAAAGGGCTGGAGAGGAAAGAATCTGATAGGAGAGTGGACCATAGGGGAAAAGGAAGGAGGAGGGGTACCAAGGAGTGGTGATAGGCAGGTAAGAAGAGGTAAAAGGCCAGAGTGGGGAATAGGTGTATCGAGGGGAGGGAGAAAAATTTTCTGGAAGGAATCAATATTTATGTCATCAGGTTGGAGGCTATCCAGATGGAATATAAGGTGTTGCTCCTCCACCCTGAGTGTAGCCTCATCTTGGCACAAGAGGAGGCCATGGACTGACATGTCAGAACAGACATGGGAATTGTAATTACAATGTTTGGCCACCGGGAAGTTCCACTCTTGGCAGATGGAATGTAGCTGCTTGACAGAATGGTCCCCACTACAGAAAGTGGTAGATACAGTCCAGTTCATCACAGGCAGAGTCCTCCCCAACACCGAGTATGTTTGCCACAGTAAAGCAGCATCCATCATTAAGGACCCCCACCATCCAGGCCATGCCCTCTTCTTGCTACTACCATCGGGCAGGAAGTATAGGAGTCTTAGGTCCCATACCACCAGGTTCAGAATCGGTTACCCTTCAACCATCAGGCTCCGGAACTAGCAAGAATAACTTCATGCATCTGAACTTAGAACTGATTCTACGACCTTCAGGCTCACTTTCAAGGACTCTACAACTCATATTCTCTGTATTGATGTTACTTGTAGAGTTGGTTTTCTTTTGCACAGTGGCTGTTTGTCAGTCTTGCTTATAGAACATAGAACAGACAAATTATCTCCAATCTACCTTTGGATTTAATATGGAGAAATTAATATTGGGATGTAACCTAGGATGCCATGATAATATAGCAGTTGGCATGATGATATTACAGGGCATCAGAGATAAATTCCAACATCCTCTGGAAAAAAGTTTATACATTCTTCCTGTATGTGTGTAGGTTTCCACCGGGTGCTCTGGTTTCCTCCCAAAGACCTATGGGTTAGAAGGTTAATTGGTCATTGTAAATTAGGCTAAGGTTAAATTGGTGGTTGCTGGGTGGTGTGGCTGGGTGGGTCAGAAGAGCCCATTCCACGCTGTGTCGCCGAATAAATAAATAAATATGTAGTCCTTGTTCTGATTATTTTTGTGATACGTAAAGCGGCTTCAATTGAAAGATAGTTCCCTTCTTGAAAGACATCAACCGCCTACAATACACACCAGGCACAGCGTACTGAGGGAGACCGGAGCTGCTGCATTTGCCCAACAGAACCACCACATTAAATCCCCTCTAATAAAACCTCGTTGATTGACTGAAGATGAGTTTTGGTTTTAATGAAGATAATTTAATTAGAAATAGAAAGAAGAGCAGCCCATCAAGGAGATGAAATCTTCCAAAGATAGACATTTCCCCAAATGTGGCAGATTCAGACTGGACAATCATTCTTATAGAACTAATCCAGTCCAATGGAGACTAACATTAACAGAAGCAAAGGGGACAATATTAAATTAAATAATAGACAAGAGAAAATCCGCAGATGCAGGAAATCCAAGTAACCGGATAGAAAGCCTCGGCCTGAAATGAACTGCCGAAGGGTCTCAGCCCGAAATGTCAACCATTTACTCTTTTCCATAGACGCTGCCTGGCCTGCTGAGCTCCTCCAGCATTTTGTGTGTATAAATTAAATAACAGTTCAAGTTTATTGTCATTCAGGTGTAGAGATGTATATAGTTAAATGAAATAATGCTCCTCAGGAACCAATGTGCAAAACACATTACACATACAGCACATCAAATAATAAAAACAATAACAGATGAAAAAGCATTCTGTAGATGTACCCGTTGACATAAAGTGCATACATGACACATAGTTAAATATACAACAGCTTTACTGTTACTGGTACTGTCACAAGTAACGTGTGCTGGGTGGTAACAGGGTGTTCAGAAGACTCACAGCCCGGGGGAAGAAGCTGGTACCTAGCCTGGCAATCCTTTGCTTATCCTGCCTGACGGTGGGAGGTCAAAGACATTGTGGGGTGGAGGGGAGGGGTCCTTCACCATGGGAGGGCTTCCGGTGTATGTCCGGGATGGGGAGGGGGCGATAGAGAGACCCTGATGATTCAGCAGTCCTCACAATCCGTTGCAGGGTTTTTCAATTCCCATAACAGGCAGATAGCATTAAAACAAAGGTTCAAAGGTCCTAATTTTAACCAGGGACATAATCTTAAACCTAGTTTAGATCTGTCTTACTTAGGATACCAAGAACTGGAAAAGGGAAAGTGACACGCAGTCCTGAGAAGGACTTAGAGCAACCAGCAACCAATCTGTTTAACCACGGCATGGGAAAGCTTTTGGAAACAATTATCAGATGGAAAGTAGTCACTTGGAGAAGAATGCACCAATAAAATGGAACTACCAATGATTTCTTAAACCTCTAAAGGCAAACTTGATTATTGTTATGTATACAAGTCTACATGTGCACAAGTCCATGAAAGAAAAGCAGCGTCACTGGCACAGAGCATCAGACAAACAGCATTCATAAAAAACATGGATTACAAATAAATTATACAATTTTATCAAGATCGATTTCTTAAGGTTGTTATAGCTGGGGGATAAATTCCTACTACCTACTAAATGCTCCCAATGACGTGCGCCTCAAACACCCTCTGATAACCAAGTCCAGCTCCTGGTCTTCAGGAGTGGCTTAACTACTAAGCCCAGGGGAATTGTCTCTACTGGCAACAGAAGGGGCAAAGGCGGGTTACTGGCATCTTAAAACCAGTTGCTCAGGCAGATGGGGCTCGCCAGCTGTGGTTGGCAGCTCATCTAGAAGAAGAAAAACTCTGATCTCAAACCTCCGCTGGTCTTTCCCATCGATGCTGCTCTCCAGTGTTTGCTCCTGGGAAGTCAAGCTGGATTGCTTTCATCAGCTGCTGCACGAATACAAGATGAGGATGCTGTTTGTTCTTGCAAAACCCATTCACCAGTAATCTCCTGGCCAAGACACTCAGGGACTTGGGCTCTAGTATCATTATTGTTATTATTATTTTGTGACTGTAAGTTTTACTGCTATCGTAGTTATATGTGCCTTGTGCTGAGTATGACTGTTGGTACTGTTTCACATCTTGGCCTCGGGGGAACGCTGTTTGCCGGTGTTCATGGATATTCATGTACAGTTGAATGACAATTAAATTTGAACTTGAACTTTTACACTGGTGATCTGATTCTTCTCACTGCTGCCATCAAGAAGATGGTACACGAGCCTCAGGACTCACACCACCAGATTCAGCAACAGTTGCTACCCCTCAACCATCAGGCCCACGTTCTCAATATTTATTGTTTATTTATTATTATTATTATTATTATTGTTTCCTTTTTTTCCTTTTGTACTTACGCAGTTGTCTTTCACACATTGGTTATTTGTCCGTCCTGTTGGTAGGGTCTTTCATTGATTTTATTGTGTTTTTTGGATTTACTGAGTATGCCCATAAGAAAACGAACCTCAGGGTTGTATACGGTGACACATATGTGCTTTGATAATAAATTGACTTTGAACTTTTTGATTAGGAAGTTTGTGGATGACATCAAAACTGGTGGTGTGCAGGGCAACAGAGAAGGTTGTCTCATGTTACAAGATCAACTGGGAAAGTCACACCAGGATACAATTTGCCGATTGAATGACAAAACCCTCTGGAGTGTAGTAGGATAGGGAGACCTAAGGCTACAGGTGTAAGGTTCACTAGAGGTGCCAACGCAGGTAGACAAAGAAGGCATCTGACGTGCTTTACCTCCATCAGATGAGGCACTGAGCAGAGGATCTGGTACGCCGTGCTACAGCTGTGTGGGATGCTGCTGAGATCATACCTGGAATAAAAGGAACAAAAAATTCCCTCTCCCTTCCCTCTTCAAAAGGTGATGTCTCAAAAAGGCAACGTTCATCATTAAGACCTCCTTCCACCCATGACATATATTTTCTCTTCACTACCATCAGGGAGGAGGTGCAGGAGCCTGAAGACACACACTCAATATTTTTGGAACAGCTTCTTCCCCTCTGCCATCAGATTTCTGAATGGACAATGAACCCATGGACACTAACTGACTATTTTTGCTCTCTTTTTGCACAACATATATAATTTTTAATATACATTTGTTATTGTATCTTGTAGTATATTTTAAGTATTATATTGTACTGCTGCTGCAAAATAACAAATCTGGTGACATATGTCAGTGATAATAAACCTGATTCTGATTCTGAAATGCAGGCAAATGAGACTAGCTCAGGAAGGCAACTTGGCCAGCATGGAGAGGCTGGGCGGAAGGGCCTGTTTTATGCTGTATAGCTCTCTGTCTCAGTGACACTACCGTGATCTGGAGCAACCCTGTGCCCCAGTCTGGGGTTCTCTGAGCCATGGGAACTGTTTAAGATATTTGGAAAGGACTGAAAATTTGAGGATCATGTGAAAAGGAGTTGGTTGTCAGGGAGGAGGCTATGTAGCATCCACAGCAGGATCATCATCGTCATTATGTGCCGTGTCAAGATCCTCAGCTTCTTTCCCCAAGCAGTACGGCTAATCAGCACCCCCCCCCCCACACCCCCAGCCACCACTACTTTATCATCTCTTGTCAGTGTCACCTTGTGAACAAACACTCCTGGGCCCAGCGTCACTTTATTGACATGTATGGAAGCTATCTTATGTATTTAGTTTGATTGGATGGTTTATATTATAGTGTGTTTTTTCTGCTGCATTGGATCCAGTGTAACAATGATTTCATTCTCCTTTACACCTGTCTACTAGAAATGACTGGGGTGGCAGGGTGAAGTTGTGTCTCTACCAAAGGAGGAGTAAGGTGCTCCTTCCCTCCGCGAGCCTGCAGGTCACCCTTGGGCAAGGTGTAGCACCTGCTTAGCCCCCAATCAGGGTCATGTGAAGCCATGGGAGCAGGTGATGGATGGTCGTATGAGCAGCCGGTGCAGATCACAAATCCTGGTTATGTGATCACTGACACCAGGCAGACAATCTCTGAAGAGTATTGATAATGGCTGGGATCACCCATCTTGTAAAGACACTGCCCAGAAGAAGGCAATGGCAAACCAGTTCTGTAGAAACATTTGTCAAGAACAACCATGTTCATGGAAAGCCCACGATCGCCCACGTTATATGACATGGCACGTAAGGAACGAACTAGAAACGTTAAACAATCTTGAATGGAAAACTTTGCTTCGTGCTTGGTTGGAGCGCCCTCTTGTGTTGGTTGTTTTCAGTGTTTTCCTAACCTTTCAATAGCCTGCAGACACCCAAACGAGTGGAGTGAGAGAATCATAGAGCCGATGATTGAAATATTGTCAGCAAATTTACTGAGCTCTCAAGATCACAGAATCTGCAATGAGAGCTAATTGTTCACAGCTGTGCAACATAGAACACTGCACTCTAAAACGAAGGCTGGTCTTTGATTAATAGTAAAAAGACACTGGGGGAATAGACGGGAAAGGATCTGAGTTACAGCGGAGACATGAGGTTCCACAGCTTCAATGGCATGGCAGACTGAGAAAGAGAAGAAGCTACAGTCACCCCAGTCTGAAAGGGGAGTGAGCGGAACAGAGGGGATCGCGGTAGCGTACTGGTTGGCGTAACACTTTGCAGTTTCAGCTGTAAGACTGGGGTTCCATTCCTGCCTCTGCCTGTAAGGAGTTTGTGCGTTCTCCCTGTGACTGCGTGAGTTTCCACGCGGTGCTCCAGTTTCCTCCCGCAGTCCCACGCTGTACGGATCGGGTTAGGTATGGCTATGCTGGTGTTAGAAGTGCGGAGACACCTGTAGACTGCCCCAGCACAATCCTTGTTGACTTGATTTCATGCAAATGACACATCTTACTGTTTGTTTCAATGTACATATGGTAAAAGAATCTAATCATTAATCTATTTAGTGGAAACATCTTGACATCTACTAATCATATCTCCCAAGATATGAACTTATTCACTCATTTGTCATGAACCTTGTGCCCTACATTTACACACAAATCCATAGCAATGGTTTAGAGTTTCTTTGGTTTTATCCACCTGTATTCTCTCTTCTGAGGAATACCCGACGGTTAATGCAACACTTTACAGCACCTGCGTTCACTGATCACGGTTCAATTCCCACCAGTGTCTGTGAGGAGTTCATGTATTCATCCCATGATGTGTGGGTTTCCTCCGGATGCTCCGGTTTTCCAAAGATGTACAGATTAGGGTTAGTAAGTTTTGGGAATGCTCTATTGTTGCCGAAAGCACGGTGACACTTGTGGGCGACCCATCGTAATCCTCACCGCAACACACACAAAATGCTGGTGGAACTCACTGATAATCCTCACCGCAACACACACAAAATGCTGCTGGAACTCACTGATAATCCTCACCGCAACACACACAAAATGCTGCTGGAACTCACTGATAATCCTCACCGCAACACACACAAAATGCTGCTGGAACTCACTGATAATCCTCACCGCAACACACACAAAATGCTGCTGGAACTCACTGATAATCCTCACCGCAACACACACAAAATGCTGCTGGAACTCACTGATAATCCTCACCGCAACACACACAAAATGCTGCTGGAACTCACTGATAATCCTCACCGCAACACACACAAAATGCTGCTGGAACTCACTGATAATCCTCACCGCAACACACACAAAATGCTGCTGGAACTCACCGCAACACACACAAAATGCTGCTGGAACTCACCGATAATCCTCACCGCAACACACACAAAATGCTGCTGGAACTCACCGATAATCCTCACCGCAACACACACAAAATGCTGCTGGAACTCACTGATAATCCTCACCGCAACACACACAAAATGCTGCTGGAACTCACCGATAATCCTCACCGCAACACACACAAAATGCTGCTGGAACTCACCGCAACACACACAAAATGCTGCTGGAACTCACTGATAATCCTCACCGCAACACACACAAAATGCTGCTGGAACTCACCGCAACACACACAAAATGCTGCTGGAACTCACTGATAATCCTCACCGCAACACACACAAAATGCTGCTGGAACTCACCGCAACACACACAAAATGCTGCTGGAACTCACCGATAATCCTCACCGCAACACACACAAAATGCTGCTGGAACTCACCGCAACACACACAAAATGCTGCTGGAACTCACTGATAATCCTCACCGCAACACACACAAAATGCTGGTGGAACTCACCGAAAATCCTCACCGCAACACACACAAAATGCTGCTGGAACTCACTGATAATCCTCACCGCAACACACACAAAATGCTGCTGGAACTCACTGATAATCCTCACCGCAACACACACAAAATGCTGCTGGAACTCACTGATAATCCTCACCGCAACACACACAAAATGCTGGTGGAACTCACCGATAATCCTCACCGCAACACACACAAAATGCTGGTGGAACTCACTGATAATCCTCACCGCAACACACACAAAATGCTGCTGGAACTCACTGATAATCCTCACCGCAACACACACAAAATGCTGCTGGAACTCACCGCAACACACACAAAATGCTGCTGGAACTCACTGATAATCCTCACTGGTTTAATTTGACACAAATGATGCATTTCACTCCATGTCCTGATGTACATGTGACAAATAAAACGAATCTACATTAATCATATCTACATTTCTCAACTTATCCATTTCCTTCAATTTTTTTGCTTGTGTTTTGAAATTTAACGCTTCACGCTCCATCTTAAACCATCTGCCACTAGCTGTCTGATCCTCCATCCTAAAATATTTTATACCCGTCCACTATTTTTTGCCGATACTCTCTGTTCAATTGTTCACAAACTAGTGTTCCAGATCAAAGCAGCAACAAAAATAGGTCAATGCAAAGGCAAGGTTGTTTGCCACTCAAATCATTGTAATAGGACAGTTCAGTAAAGTTCGAGTGGTGCTGCAGTGTAGTGGTTAGCATAATACGTTTCAGCACCATGCTTGAACAGTAAAACAGATTCAATGGGCCAAATGGTCTACTTGTGCTCCTATATCGTATGGTCTTATGATCTTATACCAAATCTCCTCACTCATAATGAAATATAGCCGCTGGAATGCAGTCTCCGTGTTGGTCCCCAAACAGATCCTCTGCGATATTGAACCCCCAGGAACTTGAAGTTGGGGTTCAATACAGGCCATTGCCTGTAAGGAGTTCGATTGTTCTCCCTGTGACTGCGTAGGTTTCCTCCCACAGCCTAAAGACGTACTGTCACGGTGAGCTCTGTCAATGACTGAACCAAAGTACAAAGGAACAGCAGGTTCCCATGTATAACAGGAGGTTCTGTGAAGGAATCCCAACAGAACATCAGTGGCATGACTGAGCGGCATTGAGAGACGAATTATTGTCAACACACACACTCACGCGCGCGCGCGGACCCCACGATCAGCACTAATTGGGAGACCACTTTAAATGATCACAGTAAGCTGAAAATCCGTGTTGGTCAAGATAAACTTGACAAGATTAAACAGAAAACACAAGGGCTTAACGTCTCTAGATAAGACAACAAGTTGAGGTGATGGACCCGTAGGGCTCATGGCGCATACGGGTCAGGGTTAGTAAGTTGTCAGTGTGCTACGTTGGCACAGGAAGCATGGCGGCACCTGTGGGCTGTGTTGGTCATTGACTAATGCACAATGTATTTCATTTGAATCTCTGATGTATAGATGGCAAATAAAGATTACACTTAACTTTTTTATGGTTTCCCTTGGATCAAAACATCACGGCATTTTGACATCTTCTATGTAGCTTCTGAGTTCCTTTTTTGATGTTGTAGCCTCCAGCCATTATTTCTTCCCAGTGGGGCATAACTTGTATATTTAACCACTTTCTGATCCAGTTCCAACTTCTCTGTCAGGTCTTTTGCGGTTTCTTTGCTTCAGTTAATTTCACTTTTCTTTGTGGAACTTTGCCAAAACCAGCAAAGTATGGATAGACTATATCATATTGCATTCTTGGCAAAATATTAGACCATAGATACTTATTTCTGTTGCTTGCAGGCTGTGTATAGTTGTTCACTGTAGTTAGCATGAAGTCTGGAACAGAGGTCTTTGCTTCAGTGGCAACTCCAGAAGAAAGTAATATTGGCAGTAGAGTCTGTGAGGTCTATGATGGAGACCTATGATGGAGCTTGCATTTTATTAGACTGCTTCTGCACCTAATGGAAGATCAGGGCGGAGATGCATCTCTACCAAAGGAGGTTGTAGATGCTCCTTCCCTCCGCTGGCCTGCAGGTCACCCTTGGACAAGGTGTAGCTCCTGTTTAGCCCCCGATCAGGGTCACGTGAAGCCATGGGAGCAGGTGGTGGACGGTCGTATGAGCAGCCGGTGCAGATCACAAGTCCTGGTTATGTGACCACCGACACCAGGCAGACAATCTCTGAAGAGTATTGATAATGGCTGGGGTCACCCGACTTGTAAAGACACCGCCCAGAAGAAGGCAATGGCAAACCTCTTCTGTAGAAACATTTGCCAAGAACAATCATGGTCACGGAAACCGTGATCACGCACGTCATACGACACAGCACAGAACGAACAAACCGACCTATACCTAATAAAGTGACCATTGTGTGTATGTTCATAGTCTTTGGCTACTGTAGCCCATCCACTTCAAGGTCGGTGTGTTGTGCATTCACAAATGCTCTTCTGCACACCACTGTTGTAACACGTGGTTGTCAGAGCTACTGTCAACTTCCTCTCAGCCTGAACCATTCTGGCCATTCCCCTCTCACATTAACAAGGCATTTTCGCCCACAGAACGGCCATTCGCCAGATTTTTTTCCCATTGTTTGCACCAGTCTCTGTAACTTTAGAGACGGCTGTGCATGAAAATCCCAGGAGATCAGCAATTTCTGAGATACTCAAACCACCCCATCACACACACACAAAATGCTGGAGGAACTCAGCTGGCCAGGCAGCATCAATGGAAGAGAGAAACCCTTCATCAGGACTGGAAAAAAGATGGGAAGTCAGAGTAAGAAGGGGAGGAAGCTGTACAAGGTGGCAGGTGAAAGGTGAAACTGGGAGGGGGGAGGGGTGAAAGAGACAAAGGCTGGAGAAGGGGGAATCTGATAGGAGAGGGTAGAAGATCATGGAAGTACCATGACAGTACCAGCACATTGGGACATCAGAAGTCAGTGAACAGGTCGCTTGACTAATCTATTGGAGTTTTTTGAGGATGTAACCAGGAAGTTAGACAGGGGAGATCCAGTGGATGTAGTGTACCTCGATTTTCAGAAGGCATTTGATAAGGTCCCACATAGGAGATTGGTGGGTAAAATCAGAGCTCATGGCATTGGGGGGAAGATATTGACATGGATAGAAAACTGGTTGGCAGATAGAAAGCAAAGGGTAATGGTGAATGGGTGTTTCTCGGAATGGCAGGTGGTGACTAGTGGGGTGCCACAGGGCTCGGTATTGGGACCACAGCTGTTTATGATTTACATCAACGATTTAGATGAAGGCACTGAGAATAACATCGGCAAGTTTGCTGATGATACTAAGCTGGGTGGCAGTGTGACGTGATGAGGATGTTAGGAGAATTCAGGGTGACTTGGATAGGCTGAGTGAGTGGGCAGATACTTGGCAGATGACGTTTAATGTGAATAAGTGTGAGGTTATCCACTTTGGGAGTAAGAACAGGAAGGCAGATTATTATCTGAATGGTGTAGAGTTAGGTAAGGGAGAAATACAAAGAGATCTAGGAGTCCTTGTTCATCAGTCACTGAAGGTGAATGAGCAAGTGCAGCAGACAGAGAAGAAGGCTAATGGAATGTTGGCCTTTATTACAAAGGGAATTGAGTACAAGAGCAAGGAAAACCTCTTGCATTTGTACAGAGCCCTGGTGAGACCACACCTGGAGTATTGTGTACAGTTTTGGTCTCCAGGGTTAAGGAAGGACATCCTGGCTGTAGAGGAAGTGCAGCGTAGATTCACGAGGTTAATTCCTGGGATGTCCGGACTGTCTTACGCAGAGAGGTTAGAGAGACTGGGCTTGTACACACTGGAATTAAGGAGATTGAGAGGGGATCTGATTGCAACATATAAGATTATTAAGGGATTTGACAAGATAGAGGCAGGAAATATGTTCCAGATGCTGGGAGAGTCCAGTACCAGAGGGCATAGTTTGAGAATAAGGGGTAGGTCATTTAGGACAGAGTTAAGGAAAAACTTCTTCTCCCAGAGAGTTGTGGGGGTCTGGAATGCACTGCCTCGGAAGGCAGTGGAGGCCAATTCTCTGGATGCTTTCAAGAAGGAGCTAGATAGGTATCTTATGGATAGGGGAATCAAGGGAGCCTGGAGCTGCCCGAGCTCGGCGCGGTCTCACCCTCAGCACCGAGGAGCTCGGAGTAAAATGTCGCAGAGCAGAACCTGCTCGACCCTTGCCTCCAGTCCTGACATCTTGCCTTTTCAGTCCATATGGTCCTGGAATTTAAATTGTCCAAACACTGGGTTGCACGTACATCGCAACAACGAGACACTCAGTGAACGCATCATTCCATGTCAAAGTCAGATAACCTTAAGGAACCACTCCATGAACCATCTTCAAAGTGTCTCTGTCCTGCAGTGTCTGACCTCTGCCCGATGGATTTATGCTCAAAGCCGCTTACTTGATAGAACTCTTCCACGGAGTGTGTCATGTCCAGCTGACTGTGGCGCTTCACAGTACAGGTTCCAGGCCTCTCTTCCGCAACACCAGGGGCAGGCAGAACCTCTGTATGTAGTGACGCTTGGTGCCCACATGCTGAGGGTCCACACACCAACTGGTGGTCATCGGGAGGACAACCTTGGGTACAGTTTTGTCTCCATTCTCCGTGCATCATGAGCCCTTGGACTTGCTCCATCTTGGATCCCCAGAGAAATGGGATGGCAGCCAGTTTACCACCGTGGCTGAGAAACGAGGAACAGGCCACATTGGTGCCAAGTACACCAGCCCTGAGTCCACACTGCAACTGATAACCAAGGCCTTCCCAGCCATGAACAAAGCGTGCCAATTCCACAAACCCGGTTTTTTTTTTAGACCTTCCCAACATGCCTCAGCCCTTCCAAACCAAAACCTCGGCACCTTCATAAGCACATGAGACTGCAGCTGCTGGGAACCTTAATCAAAGCACACAAAACGCTCGAGGCACTCAGCAACTCAAGCAGGGGAATAAATTGTTGATGTTTTGGTGGAAGAGGTAAAGGGCTGAAGAAGCCGCTGGCTGTTTTAGAGGGCATGTGCTATCATGAGGGGCAGAACAAACTTGGGATGTTTTCTTTGGAGCGGCAGAGGCTGAGGGGAGATCTGATAGTTTATAAGTATGAGTGGCATAGATAGATACAGGGAGTAACTATTTTTCCCAGGATAGAGATGTCTATTACCAGAGAGCATGCACTTAAGGAGAGGGGATAGGTTCAAGGGGGATGTGAGGGTAAGTTGTTCACTCAAGAGAGTGATGGAATGCCTGGTGTGGTAGTGATGCACCATCAATAACTCACTCTGAGACGTAAGAAGCGAGATATCGGCTTTTATTGACTGGAAGAATGAACAACACTACATCCTGGAGAATGAGGCTGGGCTCAGGCCTCAATCGCCTTTATACAGGGGTCTGTGGGAGGAGCCACAGGAGCAGTCCAGACAGGTATATGTAGTTCACCACAGGTAGTAGAGGCTTTCTCGGTCCAAAACGTTGACTATACTTTTATCCATAGATGCTGCCTGGTCTGCTGAGTTTCTCCAACATTTTGTGTGTGTGGTGTTGCGTTTAGATAGATACGTGGATGAAAGGGAAGGAGGGGAATACTGCTTCTCTCTGCCCAGCATTACTTTGTGAATGTAGGATATTGAGTGGCAGGGGATAGTTGGCGATTACGGTTTGGATTTTATGCAGTTGAAGTTTTATCCGAGGCTGGCGGGCCCGACCCCGGGGAGCCACCGGGCGGAAGCGGGGCAGCGGCCGATCCGCCTCAGGGCGCCTGCGCAGTACCGCCGGCGCTCCCGGCCGCTGCGCAGGCGCCCTAGCTCTCCGGCGCAGGCGCAGTGTGGCGGGCTGTCTCCTTCACGCTGTCCTCTCGCATCGATCAGCGCCGAGCGAAGGGAGACATCGAGGCGGCGGGTAGGTGCAGGGTCCCGATCGGCGGGTAGGTGCAGGGTCCCGATCGGCGGAGAAGAAAGACCGACCGACCGACCGGGCAGCGCGGAGGGAGGCAGGCCGGGTATAGGCTGACCGAGCCCCGCCTTTGGACAAGGGAATCGGGATCGCCCCCTCCTTCATCCAGTCCACCATTCCCTGGCCCGGCCCGTCCTTACCCTCCCTCAGGGCTGCACTGTTGGGTTCTGCCATTAATGACTGCTCAGCCCTGGCTGCCCCTCGGAGAGTCGTGCACGTAGCCTGTTGTTTGGCAGGGGGAGCGGGGTTTCAGCCCAGTGGGAACCACTGGGGTCGTCAGGAGGTGACGGGAACACTCAGCAGACCTAGTGAGGAGCTGGGGGAATTCCTGTAGGCCGGGCAGCATCCGTGGAGGGAAATAGTGGCGATCTGTTTTGCAAAGGAAATTTGCTGAAGGTAGCCGTGCTGAGACCCGAAGATAAGTGAAGGGTGAATGGAAATAAGAGGGCTGATTTTTAATAATCTAAAAAGAAATCTAGTAATTAAACAACTTCTACATAGTTAATGGTGGTTAAGGTTGTAATAGCAGGGGTTTGGGGGGCCTCTGACAACTAAGTCCTTCTTCTGGCCTTCACGTGTGAGTTAGCTTCTAAGCCTGGCAGAACCATTTTTACTGACAGGAGAAGAGGCAGAGGTGGGTTACTAGTAAGCTGTGGTTAGTAGCTCATCTAGGAGAAGGAAAACTGCTTGTACAGAGTGTAGTGTGAAATTTATAGAAACGCAGGACTGCAGATGCTAGAATCTGCAGCAAGACACCGAAAGTTGGAGGAACTCTGGGTCAGGCAGCATCTACAGAGAGAAAAAGACAGTGACAGTTGAGGTTCTTCATCGGGGGCATGTGGAATTTATACTTCTGTCCTTGCTGTTAGAGGATGGAGTTCAGGGCAAACGTGTAAAATTATTGTAAAAAGAATTTCAAATTTTGCTGTCACGTTCATCTGGTCTGTAATCACATACAAGGTACTGGAGGAACTTAGTAGGTCAGGCAGCATCTGGGGGAAAGAATGAAAAGCCAACATGGTTCTTGTCCCAAAAGACTAAGATATAGAAGCAGAATTAGGCCATTTGGCCCATCGAGTCTGCTCTGCCATTTCATCATGGCTGATCCATCTCCTGCCTCCTCCTCCATATCCCTTCACGCCCTGATTAATCAAGAATCTATCAACCTCAGCCTTAACTATACCCAATAACTTGACCTCCACAGCTGCCAGTGGCAACAAATTCCACAGATTGACCACCCTCATTATTTCCATGCTAAATGGACGTCCCTCCATCCTGAGGCTTTGTCCTCCCACGCCATAGGAAACATCCTCTCCACATCCACTCTGTTGAGGCCTTTCAACATCCGATAGTTTTTAACGAGGTCACCCCTGGTGCTTCTGAATTCCAGTGAATACAGACCTAGAACAATCAAAAGCTCCACATATGACAAGCCTTTCAATCCTAGAATCATTTTTGTGAACTTCCTTTGAACCCTCTCCAATGTCATCACATCCTTTCTTAGATAAGGGGCCCAAAACCACTCTCAGTTCTCTGTGAGTCTTCACCAGTTCTTTATAAAGCCTCAATATTATATTTTTGGTTTTATATTCTAATGCTCTTGAAGTGAATGCTAACATCACATTTGCTTTCCTCACCACTGACTCAAGCTGCAAATTAACCTTTAAGGAATCCTGCATGAGAGCTCCCAAATTCCTTTTGCACCTTGGAGTTTGGAACTTCCTCTCCATAGATTCTGTCTGACCTGTGTTCCTCCAGCAGTGTGTGTGTGGTACTCTGGTTTTCCAGTATCTGCAGGACCTCTTGTGCTTCCTGGTCCATATCACTCAAGTTACTGAGGGAAGCTTTTATGGTGATAACCTTTTAGGTGGAAATCAAACATCAAACTGCAGATGCTGGAAATCTGGAAGAAAGATTGATATTGTAGAAAAAATGCAATTATCTATGTTAAGAGATGATCTAGGTCCTTTTATCAGTCAGGTCGTGGATCTAAAATATGGACTGCTTTTGCCACTCTGTGTGTGAAAAAAGCTCTTGTACCCTCTGTCAAAAGTCACAGTCAAATTTATTGTGATGTGCACAGGTGCAATGCAAAACTTATAACAGCATCACAGGCACGGAGCATCAGATGAGCAGCATTGCAAAAAAAACAATTAAACATAACTTGTACTCAATTCTTCATGAGAAAAAAGCACAAGACAACAAAATCCATTTTAGTGCAGAGCTGTCATTGTGTTTTTAGTGTATTTCTTCCTTATGCTTAACCTCTTGTTTTATGTCCGCTAGTTCTATCTGTTTAGGATGATGGTCAATATTGGTAGCTTGAGTTGAAGCATTTCATGTTGTGTTAGTTGAGGTTGGCAATTAGCTCATTACTAAAGACAGAAAGTCACGCAGACCTTACTCAATGTGCGACCTTGCTGTACATCAAGAATTTCTCAGAAATGACAGCTCAATGGCCCGATCCTCATAGCATCACAATCACTCACAAACCAACGGCGACTTTAAGGAATCTTGTCTGAAGAACCATGTAGAGACAACCGACGTAGGCAATGTGGTGTATGGAATCACCTGTGGAGATGGCAACAAAAACTACATCTGGCCAGGCAGGACGTAAACTCTCAACTCATTTATGGGCACACAAACTGGCGGTATGGACACATGATCATCCTTCACTGATCTCAGTACATGTAAACCGAGAAAGACACCATTTTAACTGGGGCACCATGGAGGCTCTGGTGCAGGCGAACAAAGCAGACACAAGAATTTTTAGAAGAATGGTTAAGTTCTGATAACTCCGTAAACAAACATATCAAAATAGGCGCCATCTGCGAACCCCCAAGAGGTAAAGAAATACGAGTCATTAGGATTCAATCATCAACTGAGGGGGTAGCCAATCAGACTGAGGCAAGCGAATGGCGGAGCCAGGGGTCCCATATAAATGCGAACACTCCCAGAGAGAAACACCAACAACTGCACACAGAAGATGTCACCTCGACTGGTGATGAAATGTCTGCAAGTTAATTGCCAAGCTCAGCGAACATCGCCGCTTCAAGTTCTATCTTTGAAATGGGGAAAGGTTTCCCGCAGTCTACCCTTACTTTGCGCCTCATAATTTTATGTACCCAAATTGTGTGTCCTCCACTTGCGTAACTTCAGGGAGAAGGGAGCTAGCTTTTCCAGTTTCCACATATCTGCAGTGTTCCATCAAATGAAACTTCCTGTATCACCTCCAGTGCTAACACATCCTTCCTAGTGAGAGGTGACCAGAATTGCATGCAGTACTCTGGTTGAAGAATAACCAAAGTTTTGCAAAAGTTGGATCTTCATGCCCAGGTGTTTTCAGTAGTATCCCATTTGCTTTCTTAATCAGGTCATCTACTTGCACTGCCATCTTCAAGGATCTCTGGACATCATCCAAATTCCCTCTATTCATTAATGCTCCTTAAGACTAGTATAAATCCTAGCCCCATTAGTCTAGCGAAAAGCACGATCCTGCATTTTGTTTGGTTTGAATTCTATCTGCAGTCAATACCAACACATCAATATCACAACCTGCGGACACGTACAAAGATTAGTAGTCATAGATCATGTGTCCTCAGCAAATTTACTGCATGTGCAGCTCCATCTAGATGCAAATTGTTCCTGTTTATTCCCAGCAGCAAGGGTCTCAGCACCAATCCCTGAGGAACACCGCTAATAACAAGCATCCACTGAAACCACCCTCTATCCATCACCCTCTCTCTTCCTATCTCGCCACCTAGGACAAAATTCCGTACCGGATCTTATGGGCTCTGAATCAGATCCCCATATTGGGCCTTGTTAAAGGCCTGACTGAAGTCCATGTAAACTACATCTACTGCTCTGCACTTATTAATACACTTTGTATCTCTTCAAAAAATTCAGTAATATGAGTCAGACAGGATTGGCCGCTATATTTCAAAATGATCACAATTGACATTTATGAATTTAAAATGAGAGAGAGAGCAGAATAGTTACTAATCCACCCCTGCACACACCCACCATCACTACTTTTTCATTTTCTGTCAGAGTCACCTTATGTACAGATACTCGTCTGCCTAGCATCACTTTATGGACATACAATCAATCTATATGAAAAAGGAACACACGCAAAATACTGGATGCTGCCTGACCTGAGTTCCTCCAGCATTTTGTATGTGTAGCTTGGATTTCTGGCATCTGCAAAATTTTTCCTGTTTATGTAAGGTATCTTATGTATTTGTATTTATTGTTCTTTTTATTGTGTTTTTTGTGCAGCATCAGGTCTGGAGTAGCAATTATTTAATTCTCCTTTACACTTATGTACTGGAAATGGCATTAAACAATCTTACCTTGTTCGCTCGCTATGTGAGGTGTCGTATGACATAGGTGATTGTGGTCTTTCCATGACCACGATTGCTCTTGGCAAATTTTTCTACAGAAGTGATTTGCCATTGCTGTCTTCCGGGCAGTGTCTTTACAAGATGGGTGACCCCAACTATTATCAATACTCTTCAGAGATTGTCTGCCTGGTGTCAGTGGTCACATAACCAGGACTTGTGATCTGCACCGGCTGCTCATTCGACCATCCACCACCTGCTCCCATGCCTTCACCTGACCCTGATCGGGGGCTAAGCAGGTGCTACACCTTGCCCAAGGGTGACCTGCAGGCTAGCAGAGGGAAGGATTACCTTAATACCTCCTGTGGTAGAGACATATTTCCATACCAAAATCTTACCCACTGGAGCTCTATGTGCATTATTGTCGCTCAGTGTATTAAGGAAAAATGACCATGAGGCTAGAACACGTATAACCAGAGGATTAGTATGTAGAAGACATTCAGTTGTGTTTTGGATATGTCTCGCTTTGGAACATTGATTCAAACATTTATTTGTTTTGTCATGAAAGTTGGCAAAGTGTCATGCCATTTAAAGCATCCAGCATCGGTACCTAGTGAACTGTAACTAATCTAAAACAGTGTAAAAGTACCTCACAAGCTTACTTATCGAAAACTGGTTAAAGTTTGTTTAACATGGACTCTGGAACCTTTCTGGCAAATGATAAGTTCACCAATTGTGGCAACAAATTGTTCTGATATTTGGGGAGAGTAAGAATTTACAGCTGGTAATGTATTGAATTCCTGTTTGCTGAATAATGGTTTATCTCCTTTTCAAAGGCAAGATGTCTGTGCCACCTTCATACGCAGACCTTGGGAAATCCAGCAGGGACCTCTTCAGCAAAGGATATGGTAGGTATCTTTTTATCTGAGTTTCGAACTTGTTCCAAATATTAAGTAAGAAATGGACTTTGAAAATGTGGTTGCAAATTGATTGTGGATTATTTTTGCACCTTGCCTTATTATGATTTAAAATTGATTTATATTTTTTACAGCATGCCGTGGCTCTGTAAATACATCCAGTAAGGCTCATTGATTACTGCTGAAGTAATTGCTGATATGTTTGTTTAATTATGTATTCAAATAGTTGGGTTGAGTTGTTCTCCAGCCTTGGCAATCCTTTTGCAAATGTTTTGTCACCATACAAGTAGTCATCATCAGTGCGCTGTTCACTTGTGTCCTCTCCAAGTGCTTGGCCTTCATATACTTATCAATCAGTTGATTGGTTCATCATTACAGCAACGATGGGACCTTGTCTCTGATTGGTTGTGTGGTGAGCTCTGCGTTGTCTGGAATTTTGCTGGCATTGGCTTTATAAGTGGGATCGAGATCTGTTTATAGAATTGTTGCAGAAAACCACGCTTCTAGAGATTCTCTTACATGCCGCGTGTTTGCTTGCGCCTGGACTTTCATTGACACCAAGTCGAACTTATGCCCCTCTCGATCTTCATGGGTGGAGAGTAGGAGACTTTATTCAAGTAAGATTTGAATTGGAAGTTATATCATGTCTTGATTTTTTTCCCGATTGCTTTAGGAAGGCTTGCATTTGCCCTGGAATGGAAAGTAATTTAATAATTCAGTAGATGGTCAGTGATCTTTCCCCAGGTTATTCTGTGGCTACAAGTCAAGGCAGAGGAGGAGCTCTGCTGGACATGTCAGCAAATGAGCACTTTGGGAAGGGTGCTTTCCTATTAAGTCTTACAAGAGTGGAAAACAAGAAATAGGAACTGAGAGAATAAAAAAGAAGTAAAAAAAAGCAGTTGTGGTGATCTCATTCCTAGGGATAACAACATTCCAGTGATAATTAACTTACAAAATGGCTAGATTCAAGTAGTGAATCTGTTACTAAAGTTCAAAGTAAATTTATTATCAAAGTACATTTATGACACCATATACAACTCTGAGGTTCATTTTCTTGTGGACATAATGAATTTATAAAGTAATAACCACAACAGATCAATGGACGACCACCTAACCAGGGTGTTCAAGCAGAGTGCAGATGATAGCAAAGTGTGCAAATACAAAAAGAAGAAGAAATAATTATAAATAAACAATAAGTCTCAAGAACCTGAGATGAAGAGTCTTTAAAAGTGAATTCATTGGTTGTGGGAACAGTGCAGCGATAGGGTGAGTGAAGTTGAGTGACTTGGTGGTGTGGGTCCTGACGCTTCTGTGCCACCTTCCTGATGGCAGCAGCAAGAAGAGAGCACGTCCTGGGTGGTGGGGGTTTCTGATGATGGATGCTGCTTTCCTGTGGCAGCGTTTCATTCAGATGTGCTCAGTGGTTAGGAGGGCTTTTCCCGTTATGGACTGGGCCGTATGGATATTCTGTTCAAGGGCAATAGTGTTTCCATAGCAACTTAACAGAAACAACTGTATCGTAATTCACTGAAAAATTACCTGTAGGTGACTGTATTTATATTTTTTAAAAATGAAGTAAGCACTGGGAAGTCAAACTACAAGAAAAATGATAATTCTTCACCTCAATCCAACAGTTCCAAACTTTATGCATGGATGGGAATGGGTGGTTTTTAGAACATTGCAAATTTTTTTCCCCCCAGAAATTCAAGATATCCTAGGTAATAAAACATCTTGAGTCATCCTGACTAGGAAAATACTGTCTTACTTTCTCTGTATTCTTGCTGTCATTTGCTTTGAGCACTATCTTAGAGACTCCTTTGTGGCCTTTGAGTGAGTGAGAGGCGTGAATATTAATTTGGACAGGAGAGTGAGCCCGGTACTGCTTGATAATAGCAGAAGCAGTCATTGATACATTTCAGATTTCTGAATGGCCCGTGAACACTGCCTCATTTTGGCGCTATTTTTCTAACTTGTAGTAATTTTCATGTCGTTCACTGTACTGATGCAAACCAAATCTCAAATAGTGTGCCATTGGTAATAAAAGTGATTCCGACATTCATTTAAGACATTTAATTCACTTGATGTTAATATGATTAAAAGAGTGCAGAGAAAAGTGAGAAGGATGTTGCCAGAAGTTGAGGACTCGAGTTGAAAGGGTATAGAATCTTATTTAATATTTATTGATACAGTGCGGATTAGACCCTTCCTGCCCTTGGAGCCACACCGTCCTGACGAACTCAATTAACCCTAACCTAATCATGGGACAACTTACATTGATCAATTAACCTACCTGGTACATCTTTGGAAAGTGTGAGGAAACTGGAGGACCTGGAGAAAAGCTACACATTCCGTGGGGAGAATGTACAGAGACAAAACTTCTTGCAGATTGGGACTTTATTCCCTGCAGTGTAGGAAAATGAGGAGAGATTTGATAGAGGTATACAAAATATGGATAGAGTAAATGCAAGCAGGCTTTTTCCATTGAGGTTAGGTGGGACTATAACAAGGTCATGGGTTTAGGGTGAGAGGTGAAATGCTGAAGGCAGATGTTCCCAACTTTTATTTATATGCCATGGACCAGTACCATTAAGCAAGGGGTCTGGAACTCCTGGTTTAAAGGAAGCATGAGTGGAAAATTCTTCACTCAGGGTGCTGAGAACGTGGAACAAGCTGCCAGTGGAAATGGTAGATGGGAGTTTGATTTTGACATCAAGCCCTCTACAATATCAACAGTGTTCTCTGTGCTGTCCATTCTAAAGTGCTCTTGTTCTCATTCATCAGGGTTCGGTTTGGTGAAGCTGGATCTCAAGACCAAATCATCGACTGGAGTGGTGAGTGTTAATGAGTCTGTTTAGGAATAGCGGTATGTGCTATGTGCAAAGGACAACAGTGTTTGAAGGGAGCCATCGGATTAATGCAGATACACAGACATTTTGATAATGGTTGGGTTAGTAGTTACAATCTTCCTCTTCTACTCCACAAGAGAGGTGAATTACTTCAGGTTACAGCTTTGCATATCTTGAGGATTATTGGTTTATTATTGTTACGTGTACCAAGATACACTGAAAACTTGTCATGCATTCTGTTCATACAGATCAAATCAGTACACAGTGCACTGAGCTAGAATTAACTAAAACAATAACAATGCAGAATAAGGTGTAAAAGCCACTGAAGAAGTGCATTGCAGGTAAATAATAAAGTGCAAGATCATAACGAGATAGATGGTGAGGCCAAGAGTCTCATCATAACAAAGGTCCGTTCAAGAAAGTGCTTAGGAAGCAGAATTGATACCAACATTGGATGTGGGAGGTTTAGAGAGGGTACAGAGGAGATTTTCTAACATGCTGCCTGGACTTGAGGGCTCTTATGAGGATAGGTTGAGGGAGCTAGGGCTTATCTCTTTGGAGCAAAGGAAGATGAGAGGTGACTTGATAGAGGTGTACTAGATAAGAGGCATAGATCAAGTGGATAGCCAGGACCCTTTTCCCCAATGTGGAAATGGCTAATTTTAAGGTGATTGGAGGGAAGTATGCGGGGAGGGGGGGGGTCCGAGACAAGTTCTTTACTCAGAGTTGTGGGTGTGTGTCATGCCTACCATGGTTGGTGACAGAGGCAGATACATTAGGGCAAGGGTTCCTGACTTTTTTTATGCCATGGACCAATACCATTAAGCAAGTAGTCCATGGGCACCAGGTTAGGAATCCTTGCAAGGGTATTTAAGATATTTATGATAGAAAAATGGGGACTATGTTGGAGGGAAGGGTTAGATTGATCTTCGAGTAGGTTAAAGGGTCAGCACAATATTGTGAACTGAAGGGTCTGTACTGCTGTAATGTTCTGTGTTCCATAAAGTCCTGGGAAGAATGAGTGAGCAAGAATTGGAGTTGTTTAACAACTCCAAGTGGGCTGAGAGGAAAATTGGATCAGCCATGATGAAATGGCGGAGCAGACTGGATAGGCCAAATGGCTGAATTCTCCTCCTATATCTCATGGTCTTATGGACATTGGTGATCCAGCAGATTGCTTTAATGGTTATACGTTAAAATAGTTTCAATGGAGGCAAATTGAACAGAATCTGAGTTAGTTTGGATCAGTTGGTTGACTTTGGTTCATTAACTGAACCAGCAGTAACCTTTGAGAATGGTCTTCTGCAGATGCCTTTGCTAATGTACTCTTGTCTTTGATCTCATGACTCGTCTAAGCTTTTCCACAATAGTCTAAAGCTTGACTGCCCTTTCAGAACAGTGGCACTTTAATCTAGCTGGAAGGGGTAGGCAAAATGGAGCTTCGCATAAACTGTGCCCAGTTTTGGCAAAGCTTTGCTTTGTTCCAGATCTTGAGTCCTGGCAGTAAAGGCTTCTACCGTTCCATCTGTTATCTGTCAGATTATTCACACTTGATCTTGCAGCTGAATTCTAACATACTCTTTTTTTTCTGCTCTTTACTTTTCCTCTCCTGCTGCATGGCCTTGTTTGCGCTGGATTGTGCAATCAGATGGTAAGAATGTTGCTGAATCCTTGTGTGCTCACGCCCTTTTTCTCTTTGTCTTCCTCTTTTTGACATTAATTAACTGCCGTGTCTGGGTTGAAGAATATTTGATTAATTTCTTCTGATGTAATGAATGTTGTGACTTCTTGGCACTGGCTGTGGTGCTACGTTCCCTGTGTCATACATAAGGTGGTTTATCATTGTCACATATACTGAGATACAGCAGAAAACTTTTTGTCTGCCATTTATACAGATCATTCCATTACACAATGCTACAGTGCTTACTCAAAAACAAGCCAAAACTGCCGAGAGAGGGAATTGATACTATTTGACATGCTTCCAAATAACTGAGTTCCAAGATGAAAAAAAGTACATTCGATCCTTAACAGTGTTGCTGAGCAGAGAGATCTTGGGATCAAAGCTCATAGCTCCTTGAAAGTGGCTACACAGGTCGGTAAGGTGGTTAAAGAGGCTTATGGAATGCTTGCTTGTACTAGTTAAGGCATTGATTTGAAAAGTCAAGAGGTTATGTTGCAACTTTATAAATCTCTGGTTAGGCCACATCTGGAGTATTGCGTAGAGTTCTGGTCACCGCATTGAGGTTTTGGAGAAGCTACAGAAGAGGTTTACCAGGTGCGCGATCATGAGAGGCTGGATAAATTTGGGTTGTTTTCTCTGGAGCAGTGGAGGCTGAGGGGAGATCTTGATAGAGGTTTATAAAATTATGAGAGGCATAGATAGAGTGGACAGGGAATATCTGTTTCCCAGGATTGAAATGTCTAATACCAGAGGGGATGCATTGAAGGTTAGAGGGAGTAGGTTCAAGGGGGATGTGAGGGCTAAGTTTTTCTTACTCAGAAGTGGATTCCTGGAATGTACTGCCAGGAATGGTGGTAGAGGTAAATACATTGGAGGCTTTTAAGAGAAGTTAGGATAGGCACATTGATGTAGTGAAGGAGGAGGGATATGAACACAGGGTGTAGGTAGCAGGGATTAGTGCTTGGGTGTTTTTGATTTGCTTTTTAACTGGTTCGGCACAACACTGTTGGCTGAGGGCCCTGTTCCTGTGCTGTTCTCTTCTGTGTTCGTTGTTCTATGATCCTTTAATACTTACTGCCTGTTATGCTATTGGCATTTAGGACAGCAGTAGGACCCCATCTCTGGTGGTGTTCAAGGCTTCCTTCATCATGTTAGTAGCTTCCTCTCACATTTCACTTCTGTCAGTTATGCAAGTCCTACCGGAGACTCAGGAATACCATTGCACTCAGATGTAGAGGGATTCTTCATTGCTTTTTCTGTAAGAATTTTTTTTGGACCATTGGTGTTAACCCTGAGCAGGACTCTTGAATCTGGAGGGCCGGTGGACCACTCTTAGTCTGGCCTCTACCCTGTGACCTGTTTGGCATGGGTGACCCTACCAAGAGCCAAGAGCCTGACTCCAGCTAATGTAGTTCTCCAGGTCATTGACGCACACAAGTCTCCAAACCATGACAAAGTTGTGGGCCTCTTGGAAAATTATTTACAAAACCAGCAAAGATGAATGATTTTGTAGCGATATTAGAAATAAACAAAATTAAATTAGCGATATAGTGGAATCAGTAATTAGCATTCAAATTAGCATATTAAAGTGGTCCAAAAAAAATCATCCTGGTTCCTGGCTGCTTCTAATTAACACCTAAACTAACTAATGATAACAGAGCAGGAATACGCCACTATACTCATTTGCTTCTACCATGCCCAAACTCATGAGACAAATTACCATGACCCGTAATAAACATAAAATACAATCCGGACAGACACAACATAGACCTACAGCACAACAGGTCTATGGCAGACACAATCTCAATGGCTCTTCACATGGCCTTAGATCACATGGACAATACAAACACCTAAGTCAAGATGCTGTTTGTTGACTATAGCTCAGCGTTTAACACCATCATTCCCACAGTTCTGAATGATAAGTTGCAGAACCTGAGACTCTGTACCTCCCTCTGCAATTGGATCTTCGACTTCCTAACTGGAAGACCACAACCTGTGCGGATTGGTGATAATATCTCCTCCTCGCTGATGATCAACACTGGTGCACCCAAAGGGTGTGTGGTTAACCCACTGCTCTACTCTCCCTATACCCATGACTGTGTGTCTAGGCACAGCTTAAATACCATCTATAAATTTGCTGATGATACAACCATTGTTGGTAGAATCTCAGATGGAGACAAGACGGCGTACAGGAGCGAGATATGTCAACTAGTGGAGTGGTGTCACAGCAACAATCTGGCACTGAACGTCAGTACGACGAAAGAGCTGATTGTGGACTCCAGAAAGGGTAAGACAAAGGAACACATACCAATCATCATAGAGGGATCAGAAGTGGAGAGAGTGAGCAATTTCAAATTCCTGGGTGTCAAGATCTCTGAGGATCTAACCTGGTCCCAACATATCGATGCAGCTATAAAGAAGGCAGGACAGCGACTATACTTCATTAGGAGTTTGAAGAGACTTGGTATGTCAACAAATACACTCAAAGAACTTCTATAGAAGTATCGTGCAGAGCATTCTGACAGGCTGCATCACTGTCTGGTATGGAGGGGCTACTGCACAAGACTGAAAGAAGCTGCAGAAGATTGTAAATTTAGTCAGCTCCATCTTTGGCACAAGCCTACAAGTACCCAGGACATCTTCAAGGAGCGGTGTCTCAGAAAGGCAGCGTCCATTATTAAGGACCTCCAGCACCCAGGGCATGCCCTCTTCTCACTGTTACCATCAGGTAGGAGATACACAATCAGTGGTTCAGGAACAGCTTCTTCCCCTCTGCCATTGGACATTGAACACTACCTCACTTTTTTAATAGAAATTATTTCTGCTTTTTGCATGATTTTTAATCAATTCAATATATGTATACTGTATTTTATTTATTTATTCCCTTCTATATTATGTATTGCATGGAACTGCTGCTGCTAAGTTAACAAATTTCACGACTCATGCCGGTGCTAATAAACCTGATTCTGGTTCTGATTAAGGTCAGGACTTTGATTCCGCCATTCCAAAATGTGAAATTTCTTCGACTTTAACCTTTCTTTGGTAGACTGACTTGTGTGTTTAAGGCCGTTGACTTGGTGCACTACCCACTTTCTCTTGAGCTTCAGTTCACGGATGGATACCCTAACAATTTCCTGTAAAATTTACTGGTATAGTTCAGAATTCATAGCTCCATCAATGATGGTAAGCCGGCCTAGTCCTGAGGCAGAAAAGCAGGCCTAAACCATGGCACTGCCACCACCATGTTCCACAGGTGAGATGAGGTTCTTGTGCTGGAGTGCAGTGTTTGCTTTTCACCAAACATGGTGCTTCTCATTTAAGCCAAAGAGTTCTATTTTACACTCATCCGTGCCCAGAACATTCTTCCAATAGCCTTCTGGCTTATACACGTGGTCTTTAGCAAACTTTAGGTGGGCAGCAATGTTCTTGGAGAGTAGTGGCTTTCTCCATGCACACCATTGTTGTTCAGTGTTTACCTGATGGTAGACTCATGAACACTAACATTAGCCAATGCAAGAGAGCCTGTCACTCCTTAGATGTTACCCTAGGGTTCTTTTATGACCTCCCTGGAATATTACACTCCGGATATTGCAAGAGAATATTGCTCTTGGAGTGATTTATGTTGGTTGATCACTCCTGGGGAGAGGAACAATGGTGTTGAATTTCCTCCATTTGTACACCATCTGCTTGACTGGGTTGGTGGAGCCCAAACTCTTTAGAAATGATTTAGTATTCTTTTCCAGCCCAGTTAGGCTTTTCTCTGAGGTCATCAGAAGTGCCCTTTGATCAGGGCATTGCATACTTCCAAAAGCCTGTGTGGTGAAGATCAGACTTTGAAAATGAAGAGGCAGATTCTTGTGTTCTTTAAATAGGGCAGGGCCTCCCATTGATTGAAGCACCTGACTCTAATTTGCCTATTAAATATATTGGTAATCCTAGAGGTTCACATACCTTTTCCAACAAATGCATTTAATATTGGACACATTTTGTCAATAAATAAATGAACAAGTATAATTTTTTTTGAGGAATTTATTTAATTAGGTTTTCTTTAGTTTCAGGACTTGCGTGAAGATCTGATCACATTTTAGGTCATTATGCAGAAATGGAGAAAATTTGGAAGGGTTCACAAACTTTCTGGCACCACTGTATATGCTTACTATAATTGATGTTTTTTCTATATTATGTATTACAATGCACTGCTGCCACTAAGTTAACAAATTTTGCAACATATGCTGGCAGCATTAAGTCTGATTCTGATGCTGATTTTGAAATAGATGCATGGCTCCTACAAAGTGCATGAAGCAGTACAAGGGAAAGCAATAACAATGAGGAATACGGTGTTACAGTTACAAAGAAAGTGCAGTACAGTAAATAAGGTGCAAGGTCATAAAGAGGTAGATTGTGAAGTCCAGAGTCCATTTACTCATCCTAAGGGACTATTCGATAGTTTCATAACAGTGAGCTAGAAGCTAGAAGCCCAGTGGTTTGTGTTTCTATATCTTCTGTCCAATGGGAGGGGGTAGAAGAGAAAATGTCAGGGATGACTGAGGTCTTTGATAATGTTGGCTGCTTTCTCAAGGCAGTGAGAAGTGTAGATAGTCCCCTTGGAGGAAAGACTAGGCACCATAATGTCCTGAGTGATGTCTGCAACTCTCTGCTGTTTCTTGCAGAGCAGCTATAAGACCAAGCCATGGTAGAACCAGATAATTCTGCATTAATGTTTCTTGGGTAAGGTGAGGTTGAACAATTGTGTCATGATGGCAAATAATTAATCTTTGGAATATGTACCATGCAGAGCTCTTGTTTTATTAGAAGAGGAAGAATTAAGGATTGAAGTGTTTGCTAGCAAAGGCTAATTGATAGAATTCATGTAGGGAGTACTTTCTTAACTCAGAGAATCGATCATATTAATTTGACTGATTTTTCTTACCAAATATATATCATATTTATAATTTTCTGCATCAAATTCTACTTAGAATTTCCTTACAGTGCTTGCAGAATCAGAATCAAGTTTAATATCACTGACATATGTTGTGAAATTTGTTTTTTTGCAGCAGCAGTACGATGCAATACATAAATACTACTGTAATTATATAATAAGAGCTGTATAAAATTAAATAGTACAGTCAGAGAGCAACAAGGTGAGGTCATGTTTATCGGTTCATGGTCCATTCAGAAATCTGATGCCAGGAGTGAAGAAACTGTTTCCAAAGACATTAATAGATTGGATTCCACTTTTATTTGCATTTAACTGCTGTGTGAACAATTCTGTGTAAAAGGTCTTAGGCGCATATATATAGCTAAGACGCCTAAGACTTTTACACAGTTCTGCAGTAATTTTGTGTTGCACTGTACTGCTGTAAAAAAAAGTAACTTCAAAGATTCAAAGTACATTTATTACAAAGCATGCAGTATACAACAATGAAATTCGTCTTCCTCACAGACAGCCACAAAACAAAGAAACTGTTTAAAGAAAAGCATCAAATCCCCAAATCGCAAAAAAAGAACAAATTGTGCAGATGCCAAAAATCGTGCGAGAAACACAGAGTATAAAACATCACAGTCATTGAAACAGTCTAGGAAAGTTAATTTTAGTTCAGTTCAGTTTAATTTAGCGCTGTCGTTTGTTGACTACAGGCAGCAGAGCCAGTCCGCCCCAATCAAAATCGCACAAAATAGCAATGAAAAGGAAGTAACCAGAAGCACATCGTAACATGAACTACAGAGTGCAATCCACAAACCTGTACGTAGTTAACCTGTACAAAGTTAAGGTAGGGAAGTTTAGGGGAGACATCAGGGGCAAGTTTTTTACACAGAGGGTTGTGGGTGCCTGGAATGACTTGCCAGGGATGGTGGTGGAGGCTAAAACATTAGGGGGTATTTAAGAGCCTCTTGGACAGGCACATGGATGAAAGAAAAAATAGAAGCTTACAGGGTAGTGTGGGGTTTAGTACTTTTTTAGGGTCTATATGGGTCAGCACAACATCGAGGGCTGAAGGGCCTGTACTGTGCTTGTCCAAGACCGAAGACTTCAACATCATCGTCAGGCAGCATCGAGCGAGAGGGTGAGAGAGAGCGGTCAAACGCAGGCAACCAGTGCTAAGTATCAGCTCACCTTCCACTCTCATCGTCGTTGATTTCATTCTTGCCCGACGTTTTGCTCAGTGAGAAATGGAGTCAATCATGGGTTTGTGCCCCACCTTCAGGCTGCACACTCCGTTCACAACCTCACCGATCTCCCTAGAAATAGCAAAGCTCCAGATCGTTCAATCGGCCCTAAAACACACCAAAGTGTAAATCACAGGTTCCAATGGTAACAGAATCATATTTGAAAGTAGTAGTAGTAAAAGAATTAGTTTCATGTACGGTTTTAAGGACGTTGCCTTTAGTTGTGTTGTTCATTGGTGCCATCTTCAGCACTTCCATAACGTGGATGATGATAAACTTGATTCTGAAATGGGTCTCTGTTTTGGACTGAGAATGGGAAAAGGGCAGGGAGAGGGGAATCATGGTTGTGGAAAGGGAGAAGGGAGGGAGCAGGAAGCACCAGAGAGACATTCTGTAATGATCAATAAACCAATCGTTTGGAATCAAATGGCCTTACCTGGTGTCTCGGGGCTGGGTGTGTGTCCACTTGTGACAACCCCTCCGGCCTTGACACTCCTGTCACATGTTCCACACCACTCCCATGGTAGTGGGTATATATACACCCTAGCTATATATATGTACCTAAAACTTTTGCACAGTACCATGGGTGAGCCTGTGCCTGTAAAAGATTCTGTTGTTGTAAGTATGCTATTCAATGGCAGGAGCTCAGCATTGGTGCTTATTCAGACCTGTGTTCCAGTTGTATATTCCCATAAATTTTTAAGCAGCTGATTAGATTTAATGGCATTTTGTATTCAGCTTTTAGTCTTGTGTTAGGTCTCAGTGGAACTACCAATGAGTCCTTCTGTAAGATAATTTCTTCCTTAGTTTGGACTTTTTAAACTGAAGAATAATTTTCTCTCTGTCCCTGTCCACAGACACTGTGCCTGCCCCTCTTGCATATGCACTCTGCAACCCCATGTCTCTCTCTCTCTTTCACACACACACACACACACACACACACACACCCCCCCCCCCCCCCAATTAATATCTAACTTAGTGCATCATAAGTTCCTGGGTGTCAACATCTCTGAAGATCTATCCTGGGCCTAACGTATTTGTTATGTCATCAAAGACTGGCAAATATCTACAGATGTTCCATGGAGAGCATTCTGACTGGTTGCATCTCCGTCTGGTATGGAGGAGCCACTGCGCAGGATCAGAGAAATCTGCAAAAAGATGTGACCTCAGCCAGCTCCATCATGGGCACCAGCCTCCCCAACATTAAGGGCATCTTCAAAAGGCAATGCCTCAAGAAGGCATTATTAAGGACCCTAACCACCCAGTCAGGACATGGCCTCTTCTCGTTGGAGAGGAGGTACAGGAGCCTGAAGGAACAGCTACTTCCCCTCTGCCATCACATTTCTGAATCCATGACATTACCTCTCTATTTTGCTCTGTATTATTTTTAATGTATTTACAGTAATATTTTATGTACTGTGCTATATTGCCACAAGCAGCAAATTTCACGATGTATGTTGGTGATAAACCTGGTTCTGATTCAGTAACTTGTGAAGAGCCATTTCAGCAAGTTTTGGAGGAGCATGTGGAATTACATCGTGACTGGCTGTCGAGGTCTCTGCCCGGTACACCAGCTGCGTGCTTTCACTGTTTACTGAAAACATGGTTCGATTTTAATTTCCTGTGATGAAATTGTTGAAGAATTTTTTTTAACTAAATTGAAAAATCTACCTTATTTGCCCTGGACAGACAAAGCGATGATAAGGGGATAGGAAAGATTTGAAAATTGTGTTCTCTTTTAGGAATTTAATATCTCTGGAACTTCAAACACCGACACAGGTAAAGCTACTGGCAGCCTGGAAAGCAAGTATAAAATGAAGGACTATGGCATCACCTTCACCAAGAAATGGACTACAGAAAACACCGTGGCTTCCGAGGTCACCATCGAAGATCAGGTATGCAGTGCAGAATGCTGGTGGTGTAGAATGGGAGGGGTCCGCAAACACAAATTGGTATAAAGGAACAAGTACAAAGTGCGGGAGAAATTCTTTGTCAGGCAGCGTCTACGGAGGGGAACAAACAGTCAACATTTTGGAATGAGGCCATAATGAACGGTCTCAGCCTGAAATGTCAACTGTTTGTTCCTCTCCATGGATGCTGCCTGACCTTCTGAGTTCCTCCTGCACTTTGTGTTTGTTGTTCTGAATTTCCAGTATCTGCAGTATTTCATGTTTATATAAAGGAAACTTTTTTAGATTATTAACTCATTGCAGTGCCTGTTGAATCAGTCCAAGATTAAAAATGGAGGTTAAGTGGGAGAGAAGGGTTAGGTTGATCTTAGAGTAGGCCAAAAGGTTGGCACAGGATTGTGGGCCAAAGGGTTTACACTGTTCAATGTTCTGTTCAAGATTCAAGTTTATTCATTTATCTGGTGAACATCTAAACATGCTCTACTCTATACCAGAACCATTCACACAAACTTAAAGCTTTAAAAATGCTAAAAAAAACTACTAAAACTGAGCCACAAACTAGGTAGAGTTTGCTCCTTCTTCAGATCAATCTCTATCTTCTAAAATGAACCCTGGGCAATTGCATCAGGTTCCTTTTAATTTTTATTATTTGGAAGCAGAGTTGTCTGGCATGTCGCATACAGAGTATGCCTTGTATGATAAAAATGACTTGCTAACTGATCTGCACGTTTGCATACACAATCCCAAGGTGTAAAAGTAATTGGTTGTGGGTATATGTTCCCGTCACCAAAGCGATATATTTGCCCACTTGTTTTCCAGTTGACCAGTTTATCTAATTTCATTATCCTACTTACTCCTGCAGCTCTTTAATGTTGCAATGGAGCATGCAACTCCCTGATTCCCTTAATGTGTACTGCTTTCACAGATTGTTCCTTTATCAGTAGAGGCATTTTTCAGGCCACTATTTACTGTTGTTAGGCACAGATTGTGTCAACTGTCAAACATTTCAATTAGTTCAATAATTGCTGACTGTGCTTTAGTAATTTTCTTCCCAGTGCAGCCTGGTAACATTACCAGTTTGTTTATTCATTTTAAATTAGATTCTTATTCATGGCTTTCTGATTGCCTCACTGACAGATGTGAAATAAATTGGGCAATGAATCTTAGCGACAGTGACTCAGAGCTCAGACCATTGTTGCATTCTGTTTAAGGATCAGGGGTTGACTTTATTCACCATATACACTCAGCGGCCATCTTATTAGGTACAGGAGTGGACTTCTGCTGCCTCAGCCCATCCACTTCCAGCTTCAACCTGTTGTGCTTTTTGTTAATGAAGGAATGGTGTTCACCAGACATGCTGTCCTGTGAAATAATAATCCCCAGGAACCCAAATGCTGAATTGGAAATAGAAGCCTTAAGACGACATGGGGGAAATGGGGTTATGTATCTTGGCACAGTGCTCTGATTAACATGAGTGAAGCAGAGTGGAATAGAATGTGTGTAAATAAATAATATCAGCATGTACTTGCATTGTAAGCAGCTGTATAAAACGTGGTTTAAAATGTTTACAGTGCAGATAGAGGGGGTTGTTGGGGGGCTAACTAGAATGGTTAATCAGATTAGCTGCTTGGGGAAAGAGAGGTTTAAGATGGCTCAAGGCTTTTGTTTTAATACCCCTACAGCACTTTCTAGAAGCAGGCTTTTAGAAAAGGCAGTTTATAGTTCAAAAAGCAATCCCCCAGCATCTGCTGCTTATAATAGTTATTGTTCAAAGGTGGTGTATATGACTGCTTTATTCACTATGCACATAAAGCATTATATCTCTGATTTATCCACAGCTTGCAAAAGGACTGAAGTTGACCTTTGATACAACATTCGTACCAAACACAGGGTAAAATTTGCATGTTTTTTGACTAAGGTGGGGCTGATGGGATGGCGTTCAGTCTTTGAATTTTTTATCTCGTTTAACAGCACCATTTTCATTCAAGAGAGTGTTACCAGGAGAGGAAATTATGAGAGGCCGGATAGGCTGAGACTGTTTCCCCTTGAGCATAGGAGGCTTATAGAAATACGTAAGATCATGAAGGGAATAGATAAGGTGGACTGTCTTTTCCCCAAGGTCATCGTTATGTATGGCATGAGCGATCATGGACTTCCATAAGTCTTTAATCTGTGAAGGCTCATTGCCTGGGGGGTGGGTGGGGAGACCTCCTGCAAGCTGTTCTTTTCTCTATCCATGACCATGATTGCTCTGGGCAAATTTTTCTACAGAAGTGGTTTATCATTGTCTACTTCTGGACAGTGTATTTCTCAGAGTATGAAACTCTAAAATTCGAGGGCATAGGTTTTAAGATGAGACGAAAAAGATTTAAAGAGAACGTGAGGGGCAACTTTTATATCATGGAAGGCATGGGTATGTGGAATGAGTTTTCAAGGGAGCTGTAGAGGCAGGTACAATTACAGTGTTTAAGAGACTTGGATGGGTATTACAGTGGTTGTTACCTAGTTTTGGGTAATGCTTCAACTGGCCATTTATACTTTTACTGAAAGCAAGGTGGCTGAGAAGAAGCATCTCCAATACTGCCACAGTCATTTGAGTCTTATTCAACCTATATGTCTTGTTTGCAGTGAGGCTAGTGTACAGAGGTTGCCTGGAAGGCATTTTACGCACTGTTGAGCATTACTGATGGAACTTGAGAGCATTTTCTGTGATATACAAATTAGAACATAAAACAGCAGAGTGCAGGTAAAGTTAACTGCCATTGTTACCCTTGGTTTTATTTCTATCTAACCCTTCCCGCCCACATTGCCCTCCGTTTTTCTATCATCCATTTCTCCATCTAAGAATCTCTTAAATACCCCGAATATACCTACCTCTACCATCACCCTTGGCAGGGCGTTCCATGAACCCACTACTCTGTGTAATTGGGTCCATGCTAACTCAATGCAAAAGCAATCCAGATGGCGACTGTCCCTTGCCCTTTCCCCATTGTTCTGCAGTGTGTATAGTTTCCTATAGCTTAGAGCTTTCTGTACAGGCCTTGCCCACAATCTTTTAACCTACTGTAAGATCAATCTAACCCTTCCCTCCTATATAGCCCTCCCATTTTTCTTTCAGATATGTGACTATCTAAGAGTCTCTTAAATGTTCCTAAAGTATTTACCTCTAATTCTACCTTTATTGGGGCATTCCACACACCCACCAATCTCTAGAAAAAACCCCTACCTCTGACATCATGCCTACACTTTGCTCCAAACACTTAAAATTTCACCCCCTCATACCGTACATCTTGTAATCAGAAGATAAAGTTTGATTATAAGTAGAAAGTTTGGTCAGTGTCTAAGAGCAGGACAGTGAGCAAGATCACATAGGCAGAAGCCCTGCTCGTTGCAGAGTATTGAGTGCATTTTAGAGGCTTCCAAAAGAGAACAGGAATCAAATTCACTGGGTTAAGACCATAAGACACAGAACTAGAAATGGACCATTCAGCCCATCGAGTCTGCTCCACCATTCCATCATGGCTGATTTATTGTCCCTCTCAACCTCTGCCTTAAATATACCCAATGGCTTGGCCTGCATAGCTGTCTATGGCAATGAATCTACAGATTCACCACTGTTGACAAAATGAATTCCTCCTCATCTCTGTTCTAAGTAGACACCGCTCAATTTGAAGGCTGGGTCCTCTGGTTAAAGGGAGCCATCAGTATAGACGTGAATGTAAAGGTTCATGCCGGGGCTTACAAGTTTACTTATCACATATACATTGAAACATACAGTCAATTGCACTTTTTGCATTAACAACCCGTTAACAGTTGCTGCAAAGTTTAGGCGCTGGGGTGTTCATGACAACTAGCTCATTAGCCAACAAGTACTGTATTGGTGTGATTGGATAAGACAGGAGCAGAATTAGGCCATTCAGCCCATCAATTTCATGCTTTGTTTAGATTTGCCCATGTAGAATGGACTCCTAACATGGGTGCCTGATGTATCTGTGAAATTCCACCTGTTGGGAGAGTCAGAACCTCATTTGGGATCTTGAATTAGTACTAAGTCTCTGTTATGATGCATCTAATGTAAGTGATGTGGATCTTGTGCTTTGCAGAAAGAAGAGTGGAAAGCTGAAGACCGCCTATAAGCGAGACTACATTAACTTGGGCTGCGATATCGATTTTGACTTTGCTGGCCCCACCATCCACAGTGCAGCAGTCTTTGGGTACGAAGGCTGGCTTATCGGCCACCAAATGGCCTTCGACACGGCCAAGTCCAAGCTGGCGCAGAACAACTTCTCTTTGGGTTATCGGGCTGGGGATTTCCAGTTGCATACCCATGTGTAAGTACATCTAAGAACAGGGGACCAGATTTTGTCTACTCATTGACTGTCATTTCCAGTGACTATGTACCTTACCTGCTCAGTCTTAGTCAGGAGCAGCATATTGTGGTTCTGGTTTGGGAGCTTTGCACGTAAACCCTATGAAAGCCTGGTCAGAGGTCAGCTGCTTCAAAGCCGTGTGGCAGAGAACTGGCCATCTGAGATAAAGATTAAAGATTGTCACACGTACATCGAAACATATAGTGAAATGCGTCATTTGTGTTACAGTCTGAAGATGTGCTGGGGACAGCCCACATGTGTTGTAATGCTTTGTGCCAACAGAACATTGCCTACAGTGTAATGCGATTACAGCTTCAACAAGCTGTGTTCGATTCGGCCACTCTCTGTGAGGAAGGCCTATTACTGTGCTGTACCTCTTTTAAAATAAAAAGTCACAGGTAGTCTTTTGTAGGAATTTTTTTTTAAAAACAGGCAATATAAATGGTTTGGCATGGACTAGATGGGCCAAATGGCCTGTTTCTGTTCTGTATTTTTCTGAGACTAAATTACAGCATGGTAGCTGGCCCAAGTGAGTCCGCACTGCCCAATTGCACCCATGTGACCAATTAACCTACTAACCCGTACGTCTGGAATGTGGAAGGAAACCGGAGCACCCAGAGGAAACCCACACAGTCATGGGGAGAAAGTACCAAACTTGTTACAGGCAGCAACAGGAATTGATCTTGCAGCTAGTGCTGTAAAGCATTTCACTAACCACTGGACTACTGTGCCATCTTACGTTAGACCCATTTGGCCCATATCCTTCCCAACCTGGGGTCCTCAGACCCTTCGGTTAATGGTAAGGCTCCATGGCATTAAA
Source organism: Hemitrygon akajei (assembly GCF_048418815.1). NCBI lineage: Eukaryota > Metazoa > Chordata > Chondrichthyes > Myliobatiformes > Dasyatidae > Hemitrygon > Hemitrygon akajei. Next base: position 218,953,938 of record NC_133124.1, on the reverse strand, counting down.
ACAAAGGTTAGGAACCCCAACTCTAAACTTTTCCTATCCATGTACCTGTCCAGCTGTCTTTAAATATTGTTATTACATCTACCTCAGCCATTTCCCCATTCCATAATATGAGCCTCTCTGGGAAGGGTTGGTCATCAGATTCCGATGAAATCTTTCCCCTTTCACTGTAAACTTTTGCCCTTCAATTCTTGGCTCCCCAGCCCCAAAGCTCACAAGAATGAAATTAGAATTCTAGTTATACAGTTCAGCAAGAGGCCCACTAACTCAGCTTGTGCAGAGCAATTAAGTAGTCTAACTGACTTAGTCCTTTCCTTTGAGTTCGATGGTTACAGGCCCTTCTGGCCCAGTGAGCCTGTGCTGCCCGATTACACCTGTGTGGGGGGAAACCAGAGTGCCCGGAGGAAGCACCCAATCACAGGGAGAATGTTGGTACTCCTTACAGACAGCAGAGGGAATTGAACCTGAGTTGCTGGCGCCGTGAGGTGTCGCGCTAACCGCTACGTTATTGTGCCACTTCGACCTGGGTTGGCCCATATCGCTCATCTGTGTACCTGTCTAAAAATCTCTTCTGAGTTATCAGTTGTACACCTTTTCCTATAGTATACTGATTTTTCAACAGAAAACCTAATCAAACATTTCCTGACTGCCTATAATGTGAAGCCAGCGGGCAGTGATATAGAAAGCTTGAAAATGATGGTTGCATCAAGTTAATTCAAGGGTTCTCAATCTTTTTTTATGCCATGGACTCCTTGAGGGGTCTGTGAACCCCAAGTTGGGAAACCCTGGATTAATTTATGGAAGACAATTCTTGGTATTACTAGCCATTTGGAAATATTGGTGAATTGGCTGCTGTGTCATTAGACTTCTGGAATCAATTTTGATACAATGAGTATTGCCCAATGTTCTGCTGAGCATTGTAGACGTGCTGCTTTGGTGCCTGAATGTGTGGTAACACTCGTAGGGCGCTTGCAGCATACCCTTGGGTGTGTTAGTTGTTAATGCCAACAATGCATTTCACTGCATGTTTCAATGTACAAATGATAACTAAGCTTCAATCTTGAATTCCTTTCCCTTGTTGTCCTTCAGAAACGATGGTGCAGAGTTTGGAGGGTCCATTTACCAGAAGGTGAACGACAAGGTGGAGACTGCAGTCAACCTTGCCTGGACTGCTGGTAGCAACAACACTCGCTTTGGAATTGCCACCAAGTACCAGCTAGACAAAGACACCTATATATCGGTGAGTAACGTCCGGACTTGATATCATTGACAGGAATTTATATCCAGGCATTAAGACAAGCACAGAGAAGAAAGCTAGTTCTAAATGCTCTGGTTTCAAGGATCCAGTTGGAAAGGGGGAAGAGGTAAACAATTTTGGGAAAATAGTATGCAGATTGAGACTAAATCAGAATCAGGTTAATTATCACTGATGCATACTGATACAGGAGATATCTAATAAAGTGGTCACTGCATGTATTTATGTATGTCCGTGGTCTTCTGCAAAATCCCTCTTGTAGCATGTGGTTATTTGAGTTACTGTCAGCTGGCCAGTCTGGCCATTCTCCACTGTCCTCTGTCATTAACAAGGCATTTCTATTCACAGGACTGCCAGGCAATGTTTTTCTGTTTTTCCACACCATTCGCTTTAAACTCTGCAGCCTGTTGGTGGTTTGTGTGTCTCGGAAACTGAGCTCCTGAGATTTTCACACAGGACGATCATCCCATGGTCAAAGTTATTTAGATCACATTTCTTCCCCAATCTGATGTTTGGTCTGAACAACAACTGAACCTCTTGACCATGTCTACGTGCTTTTATGCATCGAGTTGCTGCCATATGATTGGCTGATTAGATAGTTACTTTAACAAGTAGGTGTACCTAATAAAGTGGCCACTAAGTGTATGTCATGACATTTATTGTTTTGCAGCAGTACAGTGCAAAAAATAAAATATACATACTATAAATTGCAATAAATGTGTATAAAAATTAAATAAGTGTGCAACAAGAGAGCAGAAATAGAGAGGTGGTGTTCATTGTCCATTGAGAACTCTGATAGTGGAGGGGGTGTAAAGCTGTTCCTAAAGCATTGAGTGTGTGTGTTAAAGCTCCTGTACCTTCTCTGTGATGTTGGCATTAAGAAGAGGGCATGTCCTAGATAGTGGGGGTCCTATTTGAGGCAAAATCTCTTAAGATTCCTCAATGGTTAGGGAGGCTAGTGAAGGACATCTTTCCAAGTGAAAACAAAGGATAATGGAAGGAATGGCTGCCGAGACTTTTCTGTGATTCACTTATTCTAGAATTCAACTGAAAGCAGCCCATTTAGCTGTTAAAATTAAATAGTAATTAAAAATCTCAAATTTATTTAAAGATGGGATCAAGAGAAAAGATATATTTCAGGATAATGGTAAATTTTCCTCTGTTACTGTGGTTGTTTGTCCACTTAATTTAAATCTTTGTTCTGTTTCAGGCCAAAGTGAACAATTCTACCCTGATTGGACTTGGATATACCCACACTCTTAGACCAGGTGTGTATGGACGCCCATCTTAGCTTCACCGTTTGTTAATAATATATCTCTGTGATCTGTGCTCTGCTCTGTAACACAACAGTGTCAATTAATTGCCATTCCTCATTTTAGAAGGAAAGGAAGTGATACATCTGACTTCATCCATTTGTCTGATCGAAATCTGTGCACCTTATCGATGTATAGCAGGCCATGGATAGTTTTACAGCTGAGCTAAAATCTCTTAATCTTTTCTGGGATTAACAGGCTATGCATTAGGAAATTTAACACTATTATAAATCATATTTAATTCATTGTAAACATAAGAGATAATGCAGATGCTGGAAATCCAGGGCAACACGCACAAAATGCTGGAGGAACTCAGCAGGTTAGGCAGCATCTACAGAGGAGAATAAATAGTTGATGTTTCGGGCCAAGACCCTTCATCAGGACTGAAAAGGAAAGGGGAAGAAGCCGGAATAAAATCCCTTTCCTTCCAGTCCTAATGAAGGGTCTCAGCCCAGTTCCTCTCCATAGATGCTGCCTGACCTGCATCCTCCAGCATTTTGTGTGTGTAATACATTCCTGCATGATTATCGCAGGGACTCAGCAGAGAATCACTCTGCTGCCTGCTTAAGTGAAGCTAGATAGAGAAGATTGTGAACAACTTGGGTAGGCGTGAGTGTTAAATGCGTGGGGACAGTTTTCTTCTTTCCTCAGTATGCTGTTTAGTGCCTGAGCACTCTAACTTGTAGAAGATGCATCAAACTATTCTGCCTGACGAGGGAGTGAGAAGAACAGGAGTGAAATGTTACTTCCAAAGTAAGATGTATTCTGATCGTTGTGACCAACACATGCTGTGTTGGTGCAGAGTCCTGGCACCCATAGCATCACATGAGTAAAGCAGAGGTTCCAAAACTCGTGGATCCCCACCATTAACTGAGTGGTCTGTGAACCCCAGGTTGGGATACCCTGTGGTCGAGGATCCCATGATGGGAACATGATAACCTACAATGTTCGAGTGTCCTGACTCCTCTCCCTTTCCTTCCCCGCACAGGTGTGAAATTGACATTATCAGGGCTGATAGATGCCAAGAATATCCATGCTGGCGGTCACAAGGTCGGTATGGGCTTTGAGCTTGAAGCATAATTCTGCGGAGAGAAATGGAGCAACTTCTGGTTAGCTGCTATTCAAAAATCTCCAAATTAAAAAGACTCCTCCATGGACAAGGCGCAGAAGAATCATGATAATATTTGGCCTTAATTGTCTGATGTTTGTTCCTGCCTCTTCCACTGGGAGATAGGAAGCTTGGGTGTCAGTCCTCGGTACTTGATTGATCTCCCAGCTAATAGCAGGTGGAGGTTGCGTCATGCCGAATACGAGCATTCTAAATTATTTCCCAAATAATTCAGCTTCAAATCATACGCAAATCCACAACCAATAATTTATCTTCTTTTTGTGTATGTGTAAAGAGTCTCATGGCCAACTTTGAATCACTGTGTATTGCACATTTAAAGAAAAATAAAAGGAATTAATTGCGTTTCTCAGTTTTTGCCTTGTTGGAAGCTTTGTCGTTCGTTGACATGCTCCACTGCCTAGGCTCACTGTGAGAGATTGCAAAGCCATGCATTGGTGTTATTGGTGGCCACGTGCAATTCTTACATTGCATTGCCCTATTCCTCAACAAAGCATGGTGTCTGCTTTGCTGAACACCCAGTCTGGGTTGTTTAGTAATCTGAAAGCCCTAGACAGAGTGAACGTGACAGGATGTATCCAAATGGGGGAGAGTCTAGGACCAGAGGGTACAGCCTCAGGATAGAAGGACATCCCTTTAGAACAGAGATTCCCAATCTTTTTTATGCCATGGACCCCTACCATTAACCGACATTGGATATTGGGTTGGAAACCCCTGATTTAGAAAGACATGAGGAATTTCTTCTCAAAAGTTCAAAGTACATTTATTGTCAAAGTATGTATAGTATATGCAACTTTGAAATTTGTCTCCTTACAGTCTGCCACAAAACAAAGAAACCCAAAAGAACCCATTTAAAAAAAAAACTGTCAAACACTTAATGTGCGGAGAGAGAAAAGACAAATTGCACAAACAATAAAAGTAAGTAAGTGGCATTCAGAACAAAAGTGAGTCCACAGACACGAAACCCAAGGCTGGCCACAGTCTCAGCCAGAGGGTGGTGAATCTGTGGAATTCATTGCCACAGACAGCTGTGTAGGCCAAGTCATGTTTAAAGCAGAGGTTGCTAGGTTCTTAATTAGTAAAGGTGTCAAAGGTTATAAGGAGAAGACAGGAGAATGGGGTTGAGAGGGAGAATAAATCAGATATGATTGAATACCAGAGCAAACCTGATAGGCCAAATTGCCTAATGTTGCTCTTACGTCTGATGGTTTTATGATTGTCAGAGGTTGGCTACACACACAGATTTTGCACTGTTTGGAACCTATTTGGGAAAGTCTGTTGGTAGTCATTAAGTAATACAGTGTGGGAAGGGGTCCTTCAACCAACTGGATCTTTGTTGTCCACCAAGCTAAGGAACTGATGGGAACTTAACATCCTTCAGGTCTCTGACAAGTAATTGTGGTGAGTGGAACCTCTCCCTACTTTAACTCCCTCTGTATTAAAGGTGCTTCTTAAGCTGTTCTGACCAAGCCTTTGGTCATGACCAACTATCTGTCGTTCTCATTTTAACTGTTAGAAACACTCCCTTGCTCTGTATTTTTATTGGCTTTTGAAATCAAAACCAGAGACTAAAAGTGAATTCACAAAATGCTGAATTCTCAGCAGGTTAGGCAGCATCTGTTGAAAGAGAAAATGAGTTAACATTTCAGGCCTCTGACCTTATAAAAATAATGTTTTATTTAAGGTTATTGCACCATAAGACATAGGGACTGAATAAGGCTATTTGGTCCATCAAGTCTGTTCGGACATTCCATCATGGCTGGTTTATTATCCTTCTCAATCCTATTCTGCCTTCTCCCTGTAACCTTTGATGCCCTTACTAATCAAGAACCTATTAAGCTCCACTTCATATATTCCCAATGACTTGGCCTCCACAGCCATCTGTGGCAATGTATTCTTCAGGCTCACTCTCTGACTAAGGAAATTCCTCCCCATCACTGTTCTAAAGGGACAAATATTCTGAGGCTGTGTCCTCTGATCCTAGACTCTTCAACTGTCAGATACGCTCTCTTATCTAGGCCTTTCAATATTCGATCAGTTTCAATGAGGTCCTCCTCATTCATTCAACGAGTACAAGCACGGTGCCACCAAACCCTTTCATTTCCATGAACCTCCTCTGGGCTCTCTCTAATGTCAGCACATCCTTTCTTAGATGAGAGGCCCAAAACTGCTCACACTACTATAGTTAGAGAGTTAAAGGGTTTTGGCAAACGTGCATTGCCAGTGGCCTGACTTTCTACACTAACTCCATAGGTGAAAAGACATGTTCGTTTCTGTGGCCTCCACCCTCAGAAATGGGTAGAGTCCCAAAACACCTCACATGGGCAGAGGCACATGCTCCTGCCCACTCAACCTCTGGATGACTTCTTGACACAGTGGCATCTGCAACAAATCATGCAGATTGATTTCCAGATACTGAACGAGCAAAAACCGTCAGCAACTGTAAAGAAAGGCCTGCTGTCTCATAAAAGACAAGAAATCAGTTCACTAAGAGAGATTTCTTTTAAGAAAGGGTTCATATATACACTCAGTAGCTACTTTAATAAAATGGCCACTGAGAGTATGATTGTGGTCTGCTGTTTTAGCCCATCCACTTTAAGGTTTGACATAGTGTGCATTCACTGTTGCAACGTGTGCTTGTTTGAGTTACTGTCACATTATGACAGCTTGAACCAGTCTGGCATTCTCCTTTGAGTTCTCATTAGCAAAGAGTTTTCGCCCACAAAACTGCCACTCGTTTTTTTTTGTGTTTTGTACCATTCTTTATAAACTCTAGAGGCTGTAGTGCTTGAAAATCCCAGGAGGTCAGTTTCTGAGATACTCAAACCACCCCATCTGGCACCAACAATCATTCCACAGTCAGTGTCACTTGGATCACATTACCATATAACAATTACAGCATGGAAACAGGCCATCTCGGCCCTTCTAGTCCGTGCCAAACGCTTACTCTCACCTAGTCCCACCGACCTGCACTCAGCCCATAACCCTCCATTCCTTTGCCATCCATATACCTATCCAATTTTTTTAAAATGACAAAATCAACCCTGCCTCTACCACTTCTACTGGAAGCTTGTTCCACACAGCTACCACTCTCTGATTAAAGAAATTCCCCCTCATGTTACCCCTAAACTTTTGCCCCTTAACTCTCAACTCATGTCCTCTTGTTTGAATCTCCCCTACTCTCAATGGAAAAAGCCTATCCACATCAACTCTATCTATACTCCCCTCATAATTTTAAATACCTCTATCACGTCCCCCCTCAACCTTCTACGCTCCAAAGAATAAAGACTTAACTTGTTCAACCTTTCTCTGTAACTTAGGTGCTGAAACCCAGGTAACATTCTAGCAAATCTCCTCTGTACTCTCTCTAATTTGTTGACATCTTTCCTATAATTCCTATAAATCTTTCCTATAATTACTTCCCCATTCTGATGTTTGGTCTGAACAACTTGACCATGTCTGCAGGCTTTTATGCATTGAGTTGCTGCCATGTGATTGGCTGATTAGATACTTGCGTTATGAGCAGGTATATAGGTGTTCCTAATAAATTGGAAACGGAGTATATTTGGTATCATAAAAGATAATAAATCCATTCAGTAATTTGAGAGAAATTTCTTTAAGATAGGATGCACAAGCACAGATTCTGATTCAGATTTATTAACCACATGTATGTTGAAACATACAGTGAGATGCGTCATTTGCATTAATCGCCAACACACCAAGAGATATGCTAGGAGAAACTGGCAAGTGTTGGCACACATTCAGTGCCAACTTAGCCTGCCCAGGAGCATGGTTTGTAAGTAGGATTGGCAATTGGCATATCGCCACTGCCACCTTGCAACTTCTCGGAGATTGAGCTTCAAGATCATGATCTGCCTGCTGCATGTATATTTGTGTGAGTGTATGTGTGGTTGCCCGTGCTATAATTTATACCTGCCTTTTTGGTATCTCAAGGGCATTTACAACACTCCAACAGACTGATTTGGAGTTTGTCCCACTAAAGATGATTTTGTGGTTTTTCCACTGATGAAATAGCACCTTTAAATAACAAGCATTCACCCTACCAGACTTTTCCATTTATTCAGTCTGCAGTCAGTTTTAAATTGTTTACATAGATTACAGTCCATTTCTCTTTATAAATGCTGTAAGTGTCCAAGTTGTTGCGTTGACCACATTCCATCTGCACTTCTGGATACATTATTCTCTGCTTCCCCTTCTCGTCAGTGGATCAGGCCAGTCAGAAAGGAACAGAGTTTAAAAATCAGCATCCCACCCTGACTCTTCATCGGGTGGCTCCCCCTCTGTGTCCTCGAGGAATGTGTCAAAGTTGCTGGTGTCTAAGGGCCCTGACACCTAGAATTGAGAGAAACATGGATAGGCGGGTCAGGGACAGAAGGGCAAACGAGCCAGTGGGCGGTTAAAGTGTCTCTAAGCCAGCCCTTTATTCCCAGGGCAGAATAATATGAGAAGGGGTAATTCTAAGGCGGTTGAAGGAAAGTATAGAAAAGATGTCTGAAGTAAGTTTCTTTTACACAGAGTGGTGTGGGTACGTGGAACATGCTACCGGGAGTGATGTCAAAGGCAGGTACATTTTAAAAGGATCTAGATAAGATTAACTTCTATTTGTCACATGTACATTGAAACGTACAGTGAATGCATCGTTTGTGTCAATGACCAAACACAGTCCGAGCATCGTGCTGGGAGCAGCCCCCAAATGTCTCCATGCTTCCAGCGCCGACATAGCATGCCCACAATTTACCAATCCTAATCCTTGTATCCTTTGTACCTCGGGATCAATAAAGTATGTCTGTCTGTCTGTCTGTTGTCGTGTGAGAGGAGAGTGGAGTACCTAGAGGAAATCCACGTGGTCACGGGGAAAGTTTACAAGCTCCTTACAGACAGCAGCAGTATTGAACCCGGATCACTGGCACAGGGAAATGTTACGCTCTGCGCCGTGCTATCATGCTGTCCTTTTGTGACAAGTAGAGGAAAGTATGGGGGTGGGAGTGATAGTAGAAGCAGATACAGTAAGAAACTCTTAGATAGGCACATGGATGATAGAAAAAGGGAGGACTATGCTGGAGGGAGATGCTAGATTGATCTTGGGGTAGGCTCAACATAGAGGGCTGAAGGGACCGTACCGTTCTCCGGGTGCGATTGCATGTTTCCCTATGACTGCTCTGCTTTCTGTCCGTGTCCCAAATGGTTAGCTGAGGGCTGATTTCCACACCGTTCCTCTCAACAATTTGATGTAAATCAGGATACTAGTTGATGGATGTGAAAGGTGAGAGTCTGGGATGGAGTTAACTGAATGTCCACACTCATGGGAGTGTTGGAGAACCAGCTTTTGTCTATTGACAAGGGAGCCCACACAACTAGTCCAAAAGCACATATACTGATCCTTGGGATTCTCCCCTTGACACTTTTGCAAATTAAACTCCACAAATTCTGGAAGGTCTCGCTATGTGTGGCTGAGCTTTCCCTGGATACATTCACTTAGCTGCTACACTAGTCCAACTTCCCAGTCTACAACAATTAGGTTGCACAAAACCACACAAACTGTCACAACACACACAAAATGCTGGAGGAACTCAGCAGGTCAGGCAGCATCTATGGAGAGGAATAAACAGTCAAAGCTTTGGGCCAAGACCCTTCATCAGGAAGGGGGCAGAGGCCAGAATAAGTTGATGGGGTGGGGAATTATTACAAGCTGGCAGGAGGCCAGCTGAGGAGGTGGGAGGTTGGGTGAGGGAGGAAAGATGAAGTGGGAAGCTGCGAGGTGATAGGTGGAAGAGTTAAAGGGCTGAAGAAGAGGGAGGAGATGGGCTGGTGAGGAGAAGAGAAAGATTGAGAGAGCAATCAAGAATGGGGAAAGAAGAAAAGAAAGTGGAGGGGCAGGAAAATACCATAAGTTAGAGAAAGCGATGCTATCAGGTTGGAGAATATGAGGTGCTGGTTCTGCAACCAGTGTGACCTCATTATGACAGTAGAGGGGGTCATGTTCAGACATGTCGGAATGGGAGTTGGAATTGAAATGAGTGGCCACCAGGAGATCCTACCTTTTTATGGTTGACAGAACAAAGCAATGAAGTAGTCCCTCATTCTACGTCAGGTCTCACTGATATAAAGGCCACACTGGGAGCACCGGATGTAGTAGATGACCCCAACAGACTCGCAGGTGAAGTATTGGAAGGACTGATTGGGGCCATGGACGGTGGTGAGGGAGGAAGTGGCCTACTTGCAGGGATAAATGCCAGGAGGGAGGGGCAAGTGGACGAGGGGCTATTTGTTAGGCTGCTGTTAGCATGTGTGAGGTGTCATCGTTCAGAAGAACACATCCTTTAATGTGGTCACTGGAGGACAGGACATGGATAAGACAGAACATGGTTGCTGGAGCTCCCCATTAAACCAGAGGAAAAGAAAAATCAAATGAAAACATTCACCTCTGTTTGGGAAAGTCCATTTGCACCAGCAATGACTGAAAAACAACTCTAATCCAAGCCAACATCTGAGATGACTTACACTTGGAACAATAGGCGGAGAGAGTGTTCCTTTCCTTAGCCCCTCAAAGTTGAAGCCTTCAAACCACCTGGAACAGAAGAAACAAGCAACCTTTATACTGAGTGATTCTGTACACAAGTGAATTTCAGAATGAGTGAGCTAGTCAACCTGTGAGGTGGTCAAAGAATGAATGCCCTTTAGACTGTTGCGTTTGCACTCTGTACGTTGGAATGACTGAAGCCCCTCCATCTGCACTGGTCTCCAGTGTTTGATCTCTTCCCAAACATTCCTTTCACCCAGGCTAACACTGAAGGAACTCAGCAGATCAGGCAACTTCTATGGACAGGAAGAAACAGTTGACATTTTGTGCCAAGATCCTTCATCAGAACCGGTTGGATTTTGGGTAGGAGCTAGAAACCAACAGTGTGGGGTTAGGGAACTATGAAGTTAGTGGTAGGGGATGGGAGATCTCCAGGGTTGATGAGGTTGGTGATAGAGTGGAAGACAATATCCTGATGACTCTTAGTGGGGTCCTTTTCAACAGGAAAGTAGAACATGTCTGGAAGTTGCCACCCAGCCTCAGAGTCAGAGGACGGTCTGCCAGACCACAACACTCCCTGTATCTACAAGCTCGATGATGAGGTTCGGATTGCTGTAGAGAGAGTGGAGGGCTTGAGGTTCAAATAGGAGAGAGAGGTTCTGAAGTTGAGACAGCTGATGTCTTGTTGGCAATTAGAGATGAAAACATCCAGAGCAGAGCATCCAAGAAGAGGAGGAGGGCTGAAGACAGGAGAGGGGGGGGGGGGGGGGTCATCGGTGTTGCTTCGGAAATCCTTGGCAAGGAGGTAGGCTCAGAGACGGTGGTAATGTTGTGGCGGGTGTGGAACTCACAGAGGTGCAGGCGCAGGGGATAAAGTTAAGACCCTTGCTGAAGACAGAACGTTCTGCCTCAGAGAGGGTAGGTCAGTGGGGATGGTGAAGGTACAGCAGAGATTCAAACTGAGGTCGGGGAGTCATGTTGGGGTGTTCAGAGAGGAAGATGGGGGACCCATCTCTCCTCTCACCTAGCGGTTAATTGGCACATTTGTTCCTTTTCTATTCCAAACACATGATCCTTCATCAGAGTTAGACTAGATTTTCCCTTCAGTGCCATAATCCCACCTCTGTTTTTCAACCCCTATCCTTCATGAATAGCTTGTAGCTGAGAAATTGTCATGTGGACAACATTGCCCGCACAATGGAACGTCTGACAGAACCTCTGCCTCACAGGTTCTGTGCTGTAGGTTCGATGTTCATCTGTGAAGCTGGCCATGTGGAGCCTGCACGTTCTCCCCTTGACCATGTGGGCTCCCTTTAATGCTGTTTTATTTAGAGCTAAGGAACGGTAACCAATACGAGGTGACCAATTAACCCACTTATCCATACGACGTTGCAAATGGGAGGAAACTCACATGGTCATGACTAGAACGTACAGGCAGCAGTGGAAACTGAACCTGGGTCACTGGCACTGTAATAGCGTTATGCTAATTGCTACACTACCACGCTACCACACTCACCCCAGTGATGAGCAGGTTGGTAATTTGTAGGTGAGTGGTATAATCTGAGATAGTGAGGATTATAGAGTCATAAAGTACAGCACAGAAACAGGCCTTTTGGCCCATCTAAATCATTTAAACTTCTTTGTCCCATTGGCCTACACCCAGACTATTCCCCCCTACCATCCATGTATTGATCCAGATTTCTCTTAAAACATTGAAATCAAAACTGCATCCACCTCTTCCACTGACAGCTGGTTCCACACTCTCACCACCCTCTGAGTGAAGAAGTTTCCCCGCATGTTCCCCTTAAACATTTCAAAATGAGATGGGATCAGTATAACTGCTGTGCTTGAGCCTGGCAGAACCATTTGTATTGACAGGAGAAGGGACAAAGGCTGGTTACTTGCACCTTAAAACCAGTGGCTCTGGGCAGATGGTCAGCCGTGGTTGGCAGATTATCTAGGAGAAAGAAAACTCCGCTCCCTGCGGCTATTCCCACTCATGGGGAAGGCTTAGGAAGTAAACCCTGAGGGAAATCTCCAGAGCTGGAGTCCCTAACACAGTCTAATGTTGGGTTCAACTCCTGCGATGTTGCTGGTGCCAAACTGTACCAGTCTCTGCCGTTCCTTTGGATTCATCAGCTGCCTGGAGAGAGGGAGCCTGCTACACGGGCAACAGCTCGCTCTCCATATTGTATTGCCCTGGCTTGCTTACCTGAACAGAGGAGCACTTCGAGTAACAGACTTAGACAACTGCGCTGCTCCAATGAGCGCTATATGAGGTCATTCTTGCCCTTGGCCATTACGCTCTATAGTGAGTCAACCTATAGCCGGGGAAGCGATGACCTCCTCCTGTTAGACTGTTTGTAGTAACTTTTATTTTATTCTTTCTACTTCTCTAATATTTATATCTGTGCACTTGTAATGCTTCTGCGACACTGTAGTTTCCAATGGGATCAAAAAAGTATCTACCAATCAAGTATACAGCTGGTACGCAACATCCGTAGTTGACCTCGTTTGTGCTTGAGGGCCAGCATGGACTCAATGGCTGGAGGACCTATTTTCATACTGTAATCCATTCAGGAACATTGTTGAAGCACATTACAGATAATTATGCACTGACTTCCTGTCTCAGATTACCTGTACTTGCCTTGGTTTGATTCACCCCCACCCTCCCTTAGACCCATAGAGAATTACAGCATGGAAACAGGCTCTTTGGCCTGTCTGGTTCCTGTCAAACTCTTATTTTGCCTTGACCCATCTACCTGCGCCTGTCCCACAGCTCTCCACTCCAATCCCATTCAGGTACTTCTCTTAACCGTTGCAGTTGGACCTGCATCCATCACTTCCAGTGGCAGCTCATCCTACGCTCGTACCGCTCTGAGTGAAGAGGTTTTCCCTGAAGCATTTCACCTTTCACCCTTAACTGATGACCTCTAGTTCTGTTCTCAACCAACCACAGTGGAAAAAACCTGCTTGTGGTTTTCCTTCTGCTTTTCATGCAGAGTTAAAACTACCTGAAATCTAACCCATCTCCAACTTCCTGTTTTGGGGCACAGCTCTGCCGACACTAACTCCATTTCATGTCCAAGACCGTCTATCGAAGGGAGACGTCCAGTTGAGGCTGGGACGAGGACGCCAGGCACAGAACCTCAGCATGGAGCTGACACCGAGGCTGGTGTTCACACACTGCTGCTGGTGTGGTTCCAGTTCCATCGTTTCTCCCAGCACTCCATCTGAACTTCTCCACACCACTCACTTGTGCTTCTGGATGTCTTTAACTCCGTTCTTTTGGTTTCCCAGCCTCTCAGAAGGATTGTCCCTGTTCAGACACAAAGAATCAGATTCAGGTTTAATATCACTGACATATCATGAAATTTATGGTTGTGTGGCAGTGATACACTGCAATACATAAAATACTATAAATTACAATAGGAAATATTCACTGTAGTCAGCAGAATCTCAGGTGACGAGGAATGAGATAGATCGGCTGGGTCAGAGGTGTTGCAACAACAACTTGGCACTCAATGTCAGTAAGACTAAGGAACTGATTTGTGACTTCAGGAAGAGGAAGTTGATGGAACAGCAGTGGAAATGGTGAGCAGCTACAAGTTCCTGGCTGTCAACATCTCCGAAGATCTGCCCTGGGCCCAGTATATTGATTCAAGAATGAAGAACCTCCAACAGGACTGTAACCTGGTCGTGGATTGGAGGCTTGCGTGTATCAATGACCCAGAGAGCTACGCTGGCTGGAGTCAGGGCTTTATGGGTTTGGCTCTTGGCAGGGTCACCCATGCTAAATAGATCAAAATGTAGAGGCCAAACTAAGAGTGCTCCACCAGTCCTCCAGGTCCAGGGTCAGCTCAGGATAATAACCCTGAGAGTTAAACAAAACTGTTTAATGAAAATCTTTCTACTTTTGAATGCAATGGTATTCCTGAGATTCCACCCGGGACTTGCATCCCTCACGGTAAACCGAGAGGACGCTACTGACACAATGAATGAAGCTGTGAACACCATCAGAGATGGAGGACCTTCACTGCTGCCCTAAACATCAGCAGCATACCGGGCAAAAGAAGAATTATGAAGAACGCACGCCAGTGGCTATATTTCTTTATGAGTTTGAAGGGATTTGGTATGTCATCAAAGAATCTGGCAAATTTCTACAGAACATTCTGATTGCATCACTGCCGACAAGGCACAGGATTGGTAAAGGCTGCAGAGGATTGTAAATCCAGCTTCCATCATGGGCACTAGCCTCACCACCATGAGAAAAGGATATGCTTCTGGGATTCCTAATATTAATGCTGAATTCCACAGGTTGAGATCTACTATTGTGTAGGCCCATAGCTCCAAATATTATCAGTAATTTAGTTACCCCTTGCTTTGTTTGCAATTTGCATATCACGTCTAATTGCTGTAAGAAATGAGGGCAGGTATTGGCCCTGTTGTCATACAGTATGGCAAAGATAGACTGCGCTTGGCATTATCTACACTTCTCTGTGTCTCATCGCCCTTGGCTCCCCTGTAGACCAAATACCAACCTTAAATATACGTTCAGTGACTCTCTCTCTCTCTCTGGACCACCCATGAGCAGGGAAATGCAAAGCCTCACAACCTCTGACAGAAGATACCTTCCCCCTTAAAAGGGCAACCTTATTCAACCACAACTAAGCGATCCACAACTCGGTGGTCACTTTATTAGGTTCCTGCTGCTGCCCGTGAGGAGGCTGGGTTTTCTCCAGGTGCTCCGGTTTCCTCCTACAGTCCAAGGATGTACCAGATGGTAGGTTAATTGGTCATTTTAAATTGTCACGTGATTAGGCTGTGAGGCTCGAAGGGCTGGAAGGGCCTAATCTGCACAGTACCTCAATTAATGAATAAGTAACTCCTGTTCCCGATAAAGTGGCCACTGAGTGTCTATTTGTGGTCTTCTGCTGCTGTAGCCCATCCACTTCAAGGTTTGACGTGTTGTGCATTTAGAGATGCTCTTCCACACACCACTGTTGTAACGTGCATTTATTGAGTTACTGTCACCTTCCTGTCAGCTTGAACCAGTCTGGCCATTCTCCTCTGACCTCTCTCATTAACAAGGTGTTTTCACCCACAGAACTGCACACTGGATGTTTTTTTTTTTGTTTTTCACACTACTCTCTGTAAACTCCAGAGACTGTTGTGTGTGAAAATCCCAGGAGATCAGCAGTTTCTGAGATACTCAAACCACCCCATCTGGCACCAACAATCATTCCATGGTCAAAGTCACTTAGATCACATTTCTTCTCCATTTTGTTGTTTGGTCTGAACAACCACTGAACCTCTTGACCATGTCTACAGGCTTTTATGCATTGAGTTGCTGCCACACAATTGGCTGATTAGATATTTGCATTAATGAGCAGGTGTACAGGCATACCTAATAATGTGGCCACGAGTGTACAACTCTTCTCAGTATTCTTTTATTTGCACAATTGGCTATTTATGTTCTTTTGTGTATAGTGTTTTGTAAATTCTATTGTATTTCTTTATTTTTGTGTAAATACCTACAAGAAAATGAATCTCAAAGTAACATGGTAGCATGTAAATATCTTTATAATAAAATTTACATTGACTTTGACTTGAAGCAAATGCTGGAGGAAGTGCTGGAGGAATTCAGCAAGTAAGGCAGCATCTATGGAGGCGAATAATGAGTCAACTTTTCAGGCTTTATGAGGATATTTTCTAATAAATGTTCTCGGGCTGAACACTTGACACTGCACTTCTCTCCATAGATGCTTTGAGTTCCTCCAGCATGTTGTGTGCATTGTTCCAGATCTCCATCACCTGCAGAACCTTTGGTGGTCATCTGTTTTATCCGTCTATAAGGTAAACATCGTCTCAGCTTCTGCATGTCAAAAACTTGCATGTTACAGTAAGTTTGTCCCTCAATCTCCCAAGCTATAAACCAGGGGTTCTCAACCTGGGGACTATGGACCCCTTGATTAATGGTATTAGTCCATGGTATAAAAAAGGTTGGGAAACCCTACTTTAAACCCACTTGCTCAACTTCCTCTATCAGGTTATCCCTGGAATGAACCCAACGTATCTTCTTCGAATTCCTCCACTGCAGGTGTATCCTCTCTAAGGAGAGGAGAACTGAACTCACTGCTGATGCCTGGTCTAGATGTCACTCTGTTTCCTTGTGGGAGCTGCCCCTGTCCTTAAAGGCCAACATACCATAAGCAATCCTAATTATGTACCGTGAAGGACACCTCGATCTCTCTGTATAGCCACATTTTAGATTAAGATTAGTTTTATTTGTCAAAGTTCAGAGTGAATTTTATTATCAAAGTACATATATGTCACCATATTCAATATTGAGATTCATTTTCTTGTGGGCATACTCAACAAATCTTTAGAATAATAACTTCAACAAAATCAGTGTAAGACTGCCCAATGAGGGGGTTCAACCAAAGTGCAGAAGACAACAGGCTGTGCAAATACAAAAAGAAGAAACAATAATAAACAATAAAAAAGGAATGAAGATGGGGAACATGAGATGAAGAGCCTTTGAAAATGTCCATGGTTTTGGGAATATTTCAATAATGAGGCAAGTGAAGTTGAGTGAAGTTATCCCATTTATTACAAGAGCCTGATGGTTGAGGGGTAATAACTGTTCCTGAACCTGGTGGTGTGGGACCTGATGGTTGAGGGGTAATAGCTGTTCCTGAACCTGGTGGTGTGGGACCTGATGGTTGAGGGGTAATAACTGTTCCTGAACCTGGTGGTGTGGGACCTGATGGTTGAGGGGTAATAGCTGTTCCTGAACCTGGTGGTGTGGGACCCAGTGGTTGAGGGGTAATAACTGTTCCTGAACCTGGTGGTGTGGGACCTGATGGTTGAGGGGTAATAACTGTTCTTGTACCTGGTGGTGTGGGACCTGATGGTTGAGGGGTAATAACTGTTCTTGTACCTGGTGGTGTGAATCTTGAGTTCATATGTATATGTGTTAAATCAGCAGGAACATGCTGTGGACAGCCTGCAAGTGTCACCATGCTTCCAGCACCAATGTATCATACCCTCAATTTATGAACCCTAAACTTCCCCCCCCCCCAACTCATATATCTTTGGAACTTGTGAGGAAATAGGAGCACCTAGTGGAACTGACACGGCCACAGGAAGAACGTACAGACAGACGCAGGGATCGAATCCCAATCAGTGATTGCTGGCTCTGTAAGGTGTTGCTCCAACCGCTACGTTGCCACGTTGCCCATTGCGGGCCGAAGGGCCTGAACTCTGCTGTGGTGTGCTATAGCTACATTCTGTATTCATTTCAGATTCAGATTCATTTGTTTATCACATCTACATGGAATCATTCAGTGAAATGTATTTTTGTACTAATAACTAACACACCCAAGAGTGTGCTGGGGGCAGCCCGCAAGCATCGCCTCACATTCCAGCACCAACATCCCCAGTGTTCAGCAGAACAACCCAAGAAACAAAATCAACAAGCCCTTTCCTGCCCACTCACACCCACACAGATAGGAATCCAAATACATTACATCTACCACTTCCCCTTTATCCATCCTGCTTGTTACATCCTAACCAACTTAATAAATTTGTTAAATATGTTTTACTTCCATAAAATCACATTGAATTTCCTTGGACGTACTACAGTTGTGCAAAGATTCACTGCCAGTTCCTCACTACCGGAGTTCAGCATTGTTCCAGTGACACTTTGGGCTATACAAACCTCAGGTTCCTACTTTCTGTCCCCCGATGAAGAAGTTACAGTGCATTTGCAGTTTCCTAATCTGCCTGAACCTAGAGAACACTGGGACATCACCACTACCATCTCAATCAGGTCCGGGAGATTGGGCGTCTTCGTAGATTTTCTCCAACAATAGTCATTGTTTTAGGCTGCTCTCTCCCTTCTCCCCTGGATTTTTCATCACCATCAGGATACTTTCTGTACCTCTATCATGGAGTGATCTCAGCATTTTCGACATGAGGTGTTTAAGAAACATAGACCGATCCACTTCTGTAGAAGAATCTGCCAGGTTCATTCATGGGTCGGGGAAGACGGCGATCGCCCACGTCATTCAGCACGTTACATAACTAACAAACAATTTCAATAAATAAACACATATACCTGCAACACCCACCTGCACAGTTTTTTGATCAGTGTGCCTGCATTTTTGGTAATTTTCTTCGGGAACTCAATCATATCAATCCCTCTGAGGATTATGTTGTACGTCTGCATTGGGTCAGACCCTGAGAACGGGGGGCTGTGAAGGCAATGGATGACAAGAGGATGAAGATTCCCCACCAGTTGGATAACTCGTTGCCCATTAAACTGCAGAAATAATCTCCTTCACCCGAGGGACGTCCAAACCAGAAAACAGTCGGCAAGTGGGTGGGTGGAGAGGGAGAGGAGTATGAGCTCGTAGGTGTCGGGTGAGGGGAAGGTGGGTGGGTGGAGAGGGAGAGGAGTACGAGCTCGTAGGTGTCAGGTGAGGGGAAGGTGGGTGGGTGGAGAGGGTGCTGTGTTGAGAAGGTAGGAGAGGATAGGTGGAAAAGGTAGATTTCTTCAATCATGCTCCACCGCCTACTCTCACTGCGTGTAATTACCGAGCCACATCTTGTGGTTATTGGTGACTACATGCAATTCTTACGGTGCAGAGTCCCTTTCTGCCTCAACTACCTGTAGCATGGACACTGCGTTGTTGAACACCCAGTCTGGGTTGTTTCAGGGACCCGAGAGACCAAGACAGAGAGGACGTGGAGAGGAACTTTCCATTAGAGGGGAAGTTTAGTACCTTTGGGACAGAGATGAGGAGGAAGTTCTTTACCCAGAGGAGAATCGGTGGGATTCATTGCCGCAGACAACTGTAAAGGTGAAAGCATTGGGGCGCCACGGCACCGCAGCGGTTAGCGGGATTCTGTTACAGACTGGGGCGTTCTCGTGCTGTACCGCCGCCACAAAGCAACAAATCTCACTACACGTTGGCGATAGTAAAGCTGATTCTGATTCAGAGCGCAGCTCACCTGCCTGTCAGCAGCTCGTACATCAGGATGCCGAGAGACCAGTAATCAGCCGAGCTGTCGTGACCTTTGTTCAGGATGATCTCAGGGGCCACGTATTCCGGAGTGCCGCAAAATGTCCAGGTCTTCTTCCCAAAACCAATCTTTTTAGCAAAGCCAAAATCCACCTCAAAGTCACAACAGAAACATCTATTAACTCTCCCCAATAATATCCTGGAGTTTTCCTGCTAGCTCATTAGAGCAGTTCATCAGAGTCCTCCTGAACAGGCTGACCAAATCTCCATCATCAGATTTCTGACCATGAACACTAACTCATTATTCTACTCTCTTTGTACTAATTTATATATTTTATGTATGTCTTATTGTCACATAATATATTTTTGATGTACTGTACCATATAACAATTACTGCACGGAAACAGGCCATCTCGGCCCTTCTAGTCCGTGCTGAACGCTTACTCTCACCTAATCCCACCGACCTGCACTCAGCCCATAACCCTCCATTCCTTTCCTGTCCATATACCTATCCAATTTTACTTTAAATGACAATACTGAACCTGCCTCTACCACTTCTACTGGAAGCTCATTCCACACAGCTACCACTCTCTGATTAACAAAACACACAAAATGCTGGTGGAACACAGCAGGCCAGGCAGCATCTATAGGGAGAAGTGCAGTCGACGTTTCGGGCCGAGACCCTTCGTCAGGACTAACCGAAAGGAAAGATAGTAAGAGATTTGAAAGTAGAGGGGGGAGGGGGAAATGCGAAATGATAGGAGAAGACCGGAGGGGGTGGGATGAAGCTAAGAGCCGGAAAGGTGATTGGCAAAAGTGATACAGAGCTGGAGAAGGGAAAGGATCATGGGACGGGAGGCCTCAGGAGAAAGAAAGGGGGGGAGCACCAGGGGGAGATGGAGAACAGGCAAACAACTAAGTATGTCAGGGATGGGGTAAGAAGGGGAGGAGGGGCAGTAACGGAAGTTAGAGAAGTCAATGTTCATGCCATCAGGTTGGAGGCTACCCAGCCGGTATATAAGGTGTTGTTCCTCCAACCTGAGTTGATTAAAGAAGTTCCCCCTCGTGCTACCCCTAAACTTTTGCCCCTTAACTCTCAACTCATGTCCTCTTGTTTGAATCTCTCCTACTCTCAATGGAAAAAGCCTATCCACGTCAACTCTGTCTATCCCCCTCATAATTTTAAATACCTCTATCAGGTCCCCCCTCAACCTTCTACGCTCCAAAGAATAAAGACCTAACTTGTTCAACCTTTCTCTGTAACTTAGGTGCTGAAACCTAGGTGACATTCTAGTAAATCTCTGTACTCTTTCTATTTTGATGACATCTTTCCTATAATTTGGTGACCAGAACTGTACACAATACTCCAAATTTGGCCTCATCAATGCCTTGTACAATCTTAACATTACATCCCAACTCCTATACTCAATGCTCTGATTTATAAAGGCCAGCATCGAAACAATGAATTTCACAGCATATGACAGTAATATATTAAATCTGTTTTTGATCTGACATTCTGAAGACTGTCCGTCTATGCCCAGATCTGAGCAAACAGGAGTGTGTGAACCAGGGTGTTTGTGGGGGTTCGAGAGCGTGCATGTGTGCAAGAGCATTTATGTGAAGCAGAACGTGTGTGTGGTCAGAGCAAATGTATGTGAATGAGAGTACCTGTGTGTTTGAGAATGTGTGAATGAATGAGCGTTTGTGTGAACAACAAAGTTCGTGTGTTTGAGAGTGTTTGTGTGAACAAGAAAGTTTGTGTTTGAGAGTGTTTGAATGAGAGTGCTTGTGTGAACAAGTGTTTGTGTGTGGACGAGACCGTGTGTGTTCAGGAGTGTGAATGAGAAAGTTTGTGTGTGTTTGTGTGAACAAGACCATTTATGTGAAAGAGAAAGTTTGTGTGTGTTTGTGTGAACAAGACCATTTGTGTGAATGAGAAAGTTTGTGTGTGTTTAAGATTGTGTGAGTGAACATGACTGTTCTGTGGATGAGAAAGCTTATGTATGTTTGAAACTGTGTGAAGAGAAAGTTTGTGTGTGTTTGAGATTGTTTGTATGAGTGAGAGTGTTTGTGTATGTTTGAGAATATTTGTGTATGCTTGAGAATATTTGTGTGAACGAGAGCATTTTGTGGACAGGAAAGTTTATGCATGTTTGACAATGTTTGTGTGAACGAGAACATTTGTGTAAACTTGAATGTGTCTGTGTGAGCCCGTGTGCCTGTATGCCTGTGCGTGTGCCTGTGTGCATGCGTGTCTAACTATGGAAACATGCATGTGTGTCCGTGCATTTCTTTAGTGAGTGAGATGTGTTCTCTCGGGAAATAAGATTCTGGATGCCCAAGTTGGCGTTTGTACCTCTGTGTGAGTCTCTGTCTGGGTTCCTGTGCCTCCTGTCTCTGGATGACTGCCACTATATGTGAGTGTGTCTGTGTGGGAAAACTAGGGATCTGATCTCACTCAGCCCCTGCCCACCAAAACGCCCGGTGACCAGTCCACCCTTGCTTACCAGTTTAGCATAGCCTCCGTGGTTGAGGATTATATTCTCCGGTTTGAGGTCCCTGAAGATGACCCCTTTGTAGTGTAAGTATGCCAAAGCTTCAAGCACACAGGCAGTGTAGAACCGGGTTGTAGCATCATCGAAAGAGCCTCTGCAATTTACCACACAATCAGTATCTCAGCGTCACACACAAGGAGTGGTTGCCGCTCTCAGACCTGGGTGGGTTTCTGCACGGGGGCAGAATCCCTGGTCTCACAGTGCAACAGAACCACAGCTAAGGACTTCCAGTCCATTGGAATGTCCCAAGGCGCCTGCGGTGCTGTTATCACAGAGTTTGACTCTGGGCTGCAGAAGGATGTATCAAAACAAAAGGTAGGCCATCTTGAAGACAGCACAAGGGTGAGTGTGTGGAAATGAGAAAGGGAGAGAGAATGAACAAATGAATCATACTGATCAATCATGAAGAAGGCACACCAGTGCCTACGCTTCATTGGGAGTTTGAGGAGATTTGGTATGTCACCGAAGTCTGGGAGATTTCTACAGACGTACCGTGGAGAGCATTCTATCTGGTTCCGTCACTGTCTGGTATGGGAGGGGGGAGGACACTGCACAGGACTGGAAAAGGCTGCGGAGGGTTGTAGACGCAGCCGTTCCATCGAGGACAGTAGCCTCCCCTCCACCGAGACATCTTCAAACTGCAGCGTCCATCATTAAGGACCCACACCACCAAGGACATGCTCTCCTCCCATTACTACCATCAGCAAGGAGGCACAGAAGCCTGAAGACACTCACTCGACATTTCAGGAACAGATCCTTCCCCTTCGCCATCAGATTTCTGAACAGACAGTGAACTCGTGTACACCATCTCTCTATTTATGCACCACTTATTTATCTTATTTTAAATATATATTTCTTACTATTTACTCTAGTAAACATCTACCGATGTACCATGGAGAGAGTTCTGTCAGGTTGCCTCAACGTCTGGTGTAGAGGCTCAGTGCGCAGGATTGGAAAACCTGCAGAGGGACATAAACTCAACCAGCTACATGGGCACTAGCCTCTCCACCATAGAGGACAGCTTCAAATGGAGATGCCCCAAGAAGGCGGCATCCATCTTGAAAAACCCCCATCATCCAGGAATTGCCCTCTTCTCATTACTACCATCAGGGAGGAGGTACAAAGGGTTCACAAAAATGATTCTGGGATTGAATGGCTTGTCACATGAAGAGCGTTTGTTGGCTCAGGGCCTGTACTCACTGGAATGCAGAAGGGCGAGGGGGATCTCATTGAAACATATCAAATGTTGAAAGGCCTCCATAGAGAGGATGTGGAGAGGATGTTTCCTATGATGGGGGAGTCTAAGACCAGAGGACACAGCCTCAGAATAGAGGGGCGTCCATTTAGAATGCAGGAACTTCTTTAGCCAGAGAGTGGTGAATCTGAGGAATTTTTTTGCCACAGGCGTCTGTGGAGGCCAATTCATTGAGTATATTTACGGCAGAGGTTGATAGATTCTTCGTTGGTCAGGGAATGAAGGGATGCGGGGAGAAGGCAGGAGACTGGGGCCGAGAGGGAAATGGATCGGCCATGATGAAATGGTGGAGCAGACTCGATGGGCCAAATGGCCTAACTCTGCTCCTTTATCTTATGTTCTTACGGTACAGGAGCCTGAGATTGTAGTCAACGTTTTTAGGAGCAGCTTCCACCATCAGATTTGTGAATGGGCCGTGAGCCCGCAGACGTCGGTGCAGGAGCCGCAGATGCGTTCTCCAGCTGCTTTGGGTTCTGCGCAGCTTCTTACATTTATTATGCTGCACCAACTACCTCACAATTCCCTCTTTTATTGGATTTGTTTATTATTTAGTGTAACTCACAGTAACTGTATGCCTTGCTCTGTACCGCGCCACAGACATACGTCACTGACAATACACCCAATTCTGACTTTGGCAGGAATCTGGTGTTGCTGACCGGCAGGTGTTCTGCACCAGGGAATGCTACTTCTATTAACACCGTTTCAATGGACAGTCTTACACGGTGGGGACAGAAAACCTTATGGTAAACCAGCGTCGTTAAATAGGCTCATGCCGAGGCTGGTGAATCAGTGGAACTCATCACCACAGGCAACTGTGGAGGATATTTAAAATGGAGGTTGCTAGGTTCTTGATTAGTCAGGCTGTCAAAGGTTACAGGGAGAAGACAGGAGAATGGGTTGAAAGGGATAGTAAATCAGCCAAGATGGAATGGCACGTTGCATGGCCTAAATTCTGCTCCTGAGTCTGATGGTCTACTAGAAATGAGTGAACTGGGGTCCTGGAGAGAGAAGGGAGGGTAGTAAACACAACCTGAGAACAGAAAGACATCCTCTTTTCCTGTATTTACCAGGGATTTTTACACCCAGCTGAGGGGGGTGGGGGGAGTGAATGGAGATTCCGTTTCATGTCCTGTTGGAAAGGGGGCGGCCTGTCAGGGTTACATAGGAGGAGAGGTTCAGCTTACTGCAGGGTCTATTTGTCAGGATGGGGCCCGTGGAGTGGATACATTGCCTGACTCTCTAAGCGTGGGGGTGGGGAAGACAGTCAGTTACCTGTCCCTGAGGATGGTCCACAGTTCCCCTCCGAGGCAGGCCTCTAACAGCATGTAGAGGTACTTGGCATCTCTGAAGGTCCGGTAGAGCCTGAGAAACACAAATCACACACACACACACACTCACACACACACACACCACACACACACACCACACACACACACACACACACACACACACACACACACACACACACACACACACACACACACACACACACACACACACACACACACACACACACACACACACACACACACACACACACACACTACTGTCAGTCTGAGAGAACCTGGTGTGACAAACAATCTGTTGGAATGGGATGGCCATTGCTCCGACCCCACCCCGCCGGAACACCTTGCTCCGACCCCACCCCGCCGGACCACCTTGCTCCGACCCCACCCCGCCGGAACACCTTGCTCGGACCCCACCCCGCCGGACCGCCTTGCTCCGACCCCACCCCGCCGGAACACCTTGCTCCGACCCCACCCCGCCGGAACACCTTGCTCGGACCCCACCCCGCCGGACCGCCTTGCTCCGACCCCACCCCGCCGGAACACCTTGCTCCGACCCCACCCCGCCGGAACACCTTGCTCGGACCCCACCCCGCCGGATCGCCTTGCTCGGACCCCACCCCGCCGGAACGCCTTGCTCCGACCCCAACCCGCCGGACCACCTTGCTCTGATTCACGTTACCGGTCCAGTTCTGGAAACCTCATTATAGGAAGGATGTGGAAGCTTTAGAGAGGGTGCAGAGGAGATTTACCAGGATGCTGCCTGGATTAGAGAGGGTGCAGAGGAGATTTACCAGGATGCTGCCTGGATTAGAGAGGGTGCAGAGTAGATTTACCAGGATGCTGCCTGGATTAGAGAGGGTGCAGAGGAGATTTACCAGGACACTGCCTGGATTAGAGAGGGTGCAGAGGAGATTTACCAGGATGCTGCCTGGATTAGAGAGGGTGCAGAGGAGATTCACCAGGATGCTGCCTGGATTAGAGAGGGTGCAGAGGAGATTTACCAGGATGCTGCCTGGATTAGAGAGGGTGCAGAGGAGATTTACCAGGATTCTGCCTGGATTAGAGAGGGTGCAGAGGAGATTTACCAGGACGCTGCCTGGATTAGAGAGGGTACAGAGGAGATTTACCAGGATGCTGCCTGGATTAGAGAGGGTGCAGAGTAGATTTACCAGGATGCTGCCTGGATTAGAGAGGGTGCAGAGGAGATTTACCAGGACACTGCCTGGATTAGAGAGGGTGCAGAGGAGATTTACCAGGATGCTGCCTGGATTAGAGAGGGTGCAGAGGAGATTCACCAGGATGCTGCCTGGATTAGAGAGGGTGCAGAGGAGATTTACCAGGATGCTGCCTGGATTAGAGAGGGTGCAGAGGAGATTTACCAGGATTCTGCCTGGATTAGAGAGGGTGCAGAGGAGATTTACCAGGACGCTGCCTGGATTAGAGAGGGTACAGAGGAGATTTACCAGGATGCTGCCTGGATTAGAGAGGTTGCAGAGGAGATTTACCAGGATTCTGCCTGGATTAGAGAGGGTGCAGAGGAGATTTACCAGGACGCTGCCTGGATTAGAGAGGGTACAGAGGAGATTTACCAGGATGCTGCCTGGATTAGAGAGGTTGCAGAGGAGATTTACCAGGATGCTGCCTGGATTAGAGAGGGTGCGGAGGAGATTTACCAGGATGCTGCCTGGATTAGAGAGGGTGCGGAGGAGATTGACCAGGATGCTGCCTGGATTAGAGAGGGTGCGGAGGAGATTTCCCAGGACGCTGCCTGGATTAGAGAGGGTGCAGAGGAGATTCACCAGGATGCTGCCTGGATTAGAGAGGGTGCAGAGGAGATTTACCAGGATGCTGCCTGGATTAGAGAGGGTGCAGAGGAGATTTACCAGGATTCTGCCTGGATTAGAGAGGGTGCAGAGGAGATTTACCAGGACGCTGCCTGGATTAGAGAGGGTACAGAGGAGATTTACCAGGATGCTGCCTGGATTAGAGAGGTTGCAGAGGAGATTTACCAGGATGCTGCCTGGATTAGAGAGGTTGCAGAGGAGATTTACCAGGATTCTGCCTGGATTAGAGAGGGTGCAGAGGAGATTTACCAGGACGCTGCCTGGATTAGAGAGGGTACAGAGGAGATTTACCAGGATGCTGCCTGGATTAGAGAGGTTGCAGAGGAGATTTACCAGGATGCTGCCTGGATTAGAGAGGGTGCGGAGGAGATTTACCAGGATGCTGCCTGGATTAGAGAGGGTGCGGAGGAGATTGACCAGGATGCTGCCTGGATTAGAGAGGGTGCGGAGGAGATTTCCCAGGACGCTGCCTGGATTAGAGAGGGTGCAGAGGAGATTCACCAGGATGCTGCCTGGATTAGAGAGGGTGCAGAGGAGATTTACCAGGATGCTGCCTGGATTAGAGAGGGTGCAGAGGAGATTTACCAGGATTCTGCCTGGATTAGAGAGGGTGCAGAGGAGATTTACCAGGACGCTGCCTGGATTAGAGAGGGTACAGAGGAGATTTACCAGGATGCTGCCTGGATTAGAGAGGTTGCAGAGGAGATTTACCAGGATTCTGCCTGGATTAGAGAGGGTGCAGAGGAGATTTACCAGGACGCTGCCTGGATTAGAGAGGGTACAGAGGAGATTTACCAGGATGCTGCCTGGATTAGAGAGGTTGCAGAGGAGATTTACCAGGATGCTGCCTGGATTAGAGAGGGTGCGGAGGAGATTTACCAGGATGCTGCCTGGATTAGAGAGGGTGCGGAGGAGATTGACCAGGATGCTGCCTGGATTAGAGAGGGTGCGGAGGAGATTTCCCAGGACGCTGCCTGGATTAGAGAGGGTGCAGAGGAGATTGACCAGGACGCTGCCTGGATTAGAGAGGGTGCAGAGGAGATTTACCAGGATGCTGCCTGGATTAGAGAGGTTGCAGAGGAGATTTACCAGGATGCTGCCTGGATTAGAGAGGGTGCGGAGGAGATTGACCAGGATGCTGCCTGGATTAGAGAGGTTGCAGAGGAGATTTACCAGGATGCTGCCTGGATTAGAGGGGGTGCGGAGGAGATTTACCAGGATGCTGCCTGGATTAGAGAGGGTGCGGAGGAGATTGACCAGGATGCTGCCTGGATTAGAGAGGGTGCAGAGGAGATTTCCCAGGACCCTGCCTGGATTAGAGAGGGTGCAGAGGAGATTGACCAGGACGCTGCCTGGATTAGAGAGGGTGCAGAGGAGATTTACCAGGATTCTGCCTGGATTAGAGAGGGTGCAGAGGAGATTTACCAGGACGCTGCCTGGATTAGAGAGGGTACAGAGGAGATTTACCAGGATGCTGCCTGGATTAGAGAGGTTGCAGAGGAGATTTACCAGGATGCTGCCTGGATTAGAGGGGGTGCGGAGGAGATTTACCAGGATGCTGCCTGGATTAGAGAGGGTGCGGAGGAGATTGACCAGGATGCTGCCTGGATTAGAGAGGGTGCAGAGGAGATTTCCCAGGACCCTGCCTGGATTAGAGAGGGTGCAGAGGAGATTGACCAGGACGCTGCCTGGATTAGAGAGGGTGCAGAGGAGATTTACCAGGATGCTGCCTGGATTAGAGAGGTTGCAGAGGAGATTTACCAGGATGCTGCCTGGATTAGAGAGGGTGCGGAGGAGATTTACCAGGATGCTGCCTGGATTAGAGAGGGTGCGGAGGAGATTGACCAGGATGCTGCCTGGATTAGAGAGGGTGCGGAGGAGATTTACCAGGATGCTGCCTGGATTAGAGAGGGTGCGGAGGAGATTGACCAGGATGCTGCCTGGATTAGAGAGGGTGCAGAGGAGATTTACCAGGATGCTGCCTGGATTAGAGAGGGTGCAGAGGAGATTGACCAGGATGCTGCCTGGATTAGAGAGGGTGCAGAGGATATTTACCAGGATGCTGCCTGGATTAGAGAGGGTGCAGAGGAGATTTACCAGGATGCTGCCTGGATTAGAGAGGGTGCGGAGGAGATTGACCAGGATGCTGCCTGGATTAGAGAGGGTGCAGAGGAGATTTACCAGGATGCTGCCTGGATTAGAGAGGGTGCAGAGGATATTTACCAGGATGCTGCCTGGATTAGAGAGGGTGCGGAGGAGATTGACCAGGATGCTGCCTGGATTAGAGAGGGTGCAGAGGGAGATTTACCAGGATGCTGCCTGGATTAGAGAGGTTGCAGAGGAGATTTACCAGGATGCTGCCTGGATTAGAGAGGGTGCGGAGGAGATTTACCAGGATGCTGCCTGGATTAGAGAGGGTGCGGAGGAGATTGACCAGGATGCTGCCTGGATTAGAGAGGGTGCGGAGGAGATTTCCCAGGACGCTGCCTGGATTAGAGAGGGTGCGGAGGAGATTGACCAGGATGCTGCCTGGATTAGAGAGGGTGCGGAGGAGATTTACCAGGATGCTGCCTGGATTAGAGAGGGTGCGGAGGAGATTGACCAGGATGCTGCCTGGATTAGAGAGGGTGCAGAGGAGATTTACCAGGATGCTGCCTGGATTAGAGAGGGTGCAGAGGAGATTGACCAGGATGCTGCCTGGATTAGAGAGGGTGCAGAGGATATTTACCAGGATGCTGCCTGGATTAGAGAGGGTGCAGAGGAGATTTACCAGGATGCTGCCTGGATTAGAGAGGGTGCGGAGGAGATTGACCAGGATGCTGCCTGGATTAGAGAGGGTGCAGAGGAGATTTACCAGGATGCTGCCTGGATTAGAGAGGGTGCAGAGGATATTTACCAGGATGCTGCCTGGATTAGAGAGGGTGCGGAGGAGATTGACCAGGATGCTGCCTGGATTAGAGAGGGTGCAGAGGGAGATTTACCAGGATGCTGCCTGGATTAGAGAGGGTGCAGAGGATATTTACCAGGATGCTGCCTGGATTAGAGAGGGTGCAGAGGAGATTTACCAGGATGCTGCATGTATTAGAGAGGGTGCAGAGGGAGATTTACCAGGATGCTGCCTGGATTAGAGAGGGTGCAGAGGATATTTACCAGGATGCTGCCTGGATTAGAGAGGGTGCAGAGGAGATTTACCAGGATGCTGCATGTATTAGAGAGGGTGCAGAGGAGATTTACCAGGATGCTGCCTGGATTAGAGAGGGTACAGAGGAGATTTACCAGGATGCTGCCTGGATTAGAGAGGGTACAGAGGAGATTTACCAGGATGGTGCCTGCATTAGAGAGCATGTCTCATGAGGAGAGGCTGAGTGAGCGAGGGCTTTTCTCTTTGGAATGAAAGAGGATGAGAGGTGACTTGACAGAGGTGTATAAGATGATAAGAGGATTAGATAGAATGAACAGACAAAGAACATTTTTCTAAGGGTGGAAATGGCTGATATGAGGGGGCATAATTTTAAGGTGGTTGGAGGGAAGCATGGGGTTGGGATGTCAGAGGTAGGGGACTAGGGTGGTGGTGCAGGCAGATAACATTAGAGGCATTTTAGGGACTCTGATGTAGGATTATGGGGTTATGTGGGAAGAAGAGCTAGTTTGACCTTAGAGTAGGTTAAAAGGTCATGGGCCAAAGGACCTGTACTGTGCTGTACTGTTCTATGTTCTAAATCCCACTTCTATCTGTTCAGCCGATGTAGCTCACGTGCACCAGGATCCTTCTCACAGTCACAGAGTTGAACAGCATGTTAACAGGCCCTTCGGCCCACCTAGTCTATGATGACCAAGGTGAAGATTAAATACTAGCTTTATTTTAAACACAAGGGATTCTGCAGATGCTGGAAATCGAGAACAACGCACAAAATGCCGGAGGAACTCAGCATGCCAGGCATACAGGGAAATGTATCGTTTGTGTCAACGACCAACATGGTCCGAGGATGAGCTGGGGGCAGCCCACAAGCGTCACCGTGCTTCCAGTGCCAACATAGCATGCCTACAAGTGACTAACCCCAACTATTCATCTTTGGACTGCGGGAGGAAACTGGAGCACCCAAAGGAAACCCACATCGTCAAGGGGAGAACGTAAAAACTCCTTACAGAATGCAGGGGGAATATTCCCCATTTGGCGATTGACGACAATGTAAACTGATCGAGCTAACCGCTATGCTACAGTGTCGCGTAAAATGTACCGTGGTGGTGTCTAGGTGAGCTAGTCCCCTTTATCTGTATTTGACCCATTAACATCTAAATCTGACTAACTGCTTTTTAAACATTGTAGCTGTGCCCTGCTTTGCCACTGGCAGCTTGTTCAACACCTCGCCACCCTCTGTGTGAAAACATTTCTCCTTTGATCCTCTCTAACCCCTTCACCTCTCACCTCAAATCTACGGCCTCTAGATTTAGACTCCCCCACCCTGATCAAGACTGTATCTAGTATCTGTCCCAGAGGCAATGCTTCCCCCACCCACCTTCCTGCACAGGGAGGCGAGGGAGCTGGCTTTGAGGAGATCTCAGGGGAAGTGGGGCAGGGTTTCGAGGTGGGGGGGCGCGGGTACCTGACAATGAAGTCACAGTGAGCCTCCTGCATGATCAGCTTCTCCGAGCGGATGTGTTCCTGCTGCCGCGTGTCGACGATATGCTGCTTCTTCAAGATCTTCATCGCAAAGCTCCGGGAGTCCTCATTCTTCAGCTGGACCTGAGGAAGGAATCAAAACTCCATCCAAATTCAACCTGTCAGGATAGCCACAGAGAGGGAAAAAGCACTCGCAAAAATTCAAAGCAACATACACAAAATGCTGGAGGGACTCAGCAGGTCGGGCAGCATCTACGGAAAGGAATAAATAGTCGATGTTTTGGGCTGAGACCCTTTATCGGGACTGAGAAGGAAGAGGGAAGATGTCAGGATAAGAAGCTGGGGTGGGGGGAACGAGGATAGGTGAAACCGGGTGGGTGGAAAGGTAAAGGGCAGGAGAGGAAAGAATCTGATGGGAGAGAAGAGTGGACCATAGGAAAAAGGGAAGGAGGAGGGGACCCACAGGCAAGTGATACCCCCGTGAGAAGAGGTAAGACACCAGCGTGGGAAAAAGAAGGGGGGCAGGGGAGGGAATTTTTTTTAACCAGAAATAGAGATTGATATTCATGCCGTCAGATTGAAATATAAAACATTGCTCATCTACCCTGATGAAGGCCTTAACTGGACAGAAAAGGAGGCCGTGGGGAATGGGAATGGGAATTAAGGTGCTTGGCTCCTTTTGGCGGATGGAGAGGAAATGTTTGATGAAGCAGTCCTTATTCAACACTACACACAGATCATAAACTTCAAAGCTCTTCATTATAGGAAGGATGTGGAAGCTTTAGAGAGGGTGCAGAGGAGATTCACCAGGATGCTGCCTGGATTAGAGGGCATGTCTTGTGAGGATGGGTTGAGCGAGCTGGGGCTTTTCCCCTTGGAGTGAAGGAGAATGACATGTGACTTGCTAGAGGTGTACAAGATGATAAGAGGGGTCGATCGAGTGGATAGCTAGAGAGTTTCTCTTAGGGAGGAAATGGCTTATACCAGGGACCTTACCAGCTCAACACGTCCAAATCCTCCAACTCCAAGAGTACCACAGACGGTGAAGTCCATACGGTTTAGGTTGGCAAAGAACGCAGTTTCCAACTCAAAGCTGGAAAAGATTGGAAACACGAGAGGAGATGAATTGCTGGTCACCCATGGAGGGGGTGCAGGCCAGTCCCCTGAGATCCAACCTTACGAGCAGAGCAAAGAGGGGCCTGAGCCTATGACCATCATTGGGAGAGAGTGGAGCTGTGGAGAGAGAGAGCGTGGAAGAACCACGGTGTTGGTAGAGCATGGGGTAGGGGATAGGAGGGCCAGATAGCACACGGTAGAAGGGGATTGCCACCCAAGGGGTTTTGGCTTCCCTAGTTTGCTGAATGTTGGTGGGGGGCTGGAATCACATTGAGGGAGACTCCGGACCATAAGAGCATAAGACACAGGAGCAGAATTAGGCCATTCAGCCCATCGAGTCTGCGCCACCATTCCCTCTCAACCCCATCCTCCTGCCTCCTGGAACCTTTGACACCCTGACTAATCAAAAATGTATCAACCTCCACTTCAAAGGTACCCAATAACTTGGCCTCCACAGCCATCTGTGGCAATGAATTCCACAGATTCACCACCCTCCGGCTAAAGAAATTCCTCCTCATCTCTGTTTGAAATGGATGTCCCTCTTTCTGGGCTGTGGCCTCTAGTCCTAGACTCCACCTATGATGGGAACCATCCTCTCCACATCCACTCTATCTAGGCCTTTCAATATTTGGTAGATTTCCACAGTTGTGGGGTCTTACGTACTCCAGGGAATTTGGGGGAGGGATTGGAAGCTTAGGAAGAATGGAGCAGAGCTTCCAGACAGGTATGATTTCCAGAGACTGTGCACTAATAGAGCATAGAAGAGTACAGGCCTTCCATGTGGTACCGACTCTAAGATCAATCTAATTCTTCCCTCCCACGTAATGCTCTATTTTTCCTTCTAACCAAACCAAACTGTCAGGAGAACCCCAGAAAATAACAACTAGAAAATCTTCAACAACACACACAGTCCATGGGCTTAGAAGTGGCAGGTGGAGTTCTATCCGGATAAGTGTGAAGTGATTCTCTTTGGAAGGCCAAACATAAAGGCAGAGTACAGGGTTAATGGCAGGATTCTTAGCAGTGTGGAGGAACAGGAGGATCTTGGGGTCCATGTCCATAGATCCCTCCAAGTTGCTGTGCAAGTTGATAGGGTGGTTAAGGTATATGGTGTGTTGACCTTGATTAGTTAGGGGATTTTGATCAAGAGCCGTGAGATAAAGTTGCAGCTCTATGAGACTCTGGTTTGACAACACTCACTATAGGAAACAGCATCTCCACATGAGAGGGTGCCTCATTATTGTGTTCAGTTCTAGTAGCCTCACTATTTTCGAGAGGGTGCAGAGGAGATTTACCAGGATGCTGCCTGGATTAGAGAGGGTGCAGAGGAGATTGACCAGGATGCTGCCTGGATTAGAGAGGGTGCAGAGGAGATTGACCAGGATGCTGCCTGGATTAGAGAGGGTGCAGAGGAGATTGACCAGGATGCTGCCTGGATCAGAGGGCATGTGTTATGAGGAAAGGTTGAATGAGCAAGGGTTTTTCTCTTTGGAGTGAAGGAGAATGAGAGGTGACTTGATAGAGGTGTATAAGATGATATAGCATAGATCGCATAGATAGCCAGGGATTTTTTCCCAGGGTGGAAATGGCTAATATGAGGGGGCATAATTTTAATGTGATTGGAGGAAAGCATAGGGAGGATGTCAGAGGTAGGTTTTTTACTCAGAGGGTGGTGAATGTGTGGAACACCCTGCCGGGGTGGAGGTAGAAGCAGATACATCAGGGACATTTAAGAGATTCTTGGATGGGCACATGGATGATAGAAAAATGGAGGGCTATGTGGGAAGGAAGGGGTAGATTGATCTTGGAGTATGTTATAAGGTTGGTACAACACTGTGGGCTGAAGGGCCTGTACTGAGCTGTACTGTTCTATGTTAGACATTTCAAGTGGAATGATTGCAGATATTACACGAAAGGTTACATCTGAGAAGAGGGAGTCATTCAGAAGTGAACAAGTGAGAGTTCAGGACCAGTGAGTTCCCAGGTAAGGACAGGTTGTCTACTTGACGAGCAGGATCTCTACAATCCTCCGTGTCCACTGTGGCTCAGAGAAATGACCACACATGTGAGGTGTACTTACTGTGCGCTCCCAATCTTCACACCCACCTTGCCCGCATCTCTGCACTCTCGTACTCTTCAGAGGGAACATCTGACAAGCCTCCGGTTAACTGCCGGAATGAACTGCAGGCAGAGGGAAAGAAAATACTTAGACCCAATTTCATAACGAGGGAAAGTCAGCAAGGAAACAGCGAGAGATCCGGGCTCGAGTAATGCCCAGCGATAATCAGCCTCCAACAACTGCAACCAACTATTGTAGGGTAACCAAATCATACACACAATAATATTCCATCAGGGTAACTTTCAATCTGACGGCATGAAAGTTGATTTTTCAAATATCTGGTCATTTCTCTCCCCTCTCCCTTCTCCCTGCTTCAATTCTCCATTCTGGCTCCCCTCTCATCCCTTCCCGTCTCCTCACCTGACGATCACCTCCCTGTGGTGCCCCTCCTCCTTCCCTTTCCATGGTCCACTCTCATCTCCAGTCAGATTCCTTCTTCTCCAACCTTTTACCCCTTCCCCCTATCACCTCCCAGCTTCACACTTCCCCTCCTCAGTCCAGCCACCTTCCCCCTCACTTGGTTTCACCTATCACCTGCCAACTTGTACCCCTCCCCTTCCTTCCAACTTCTGTTTTTGATTATGGCCCTGTTCCTTTCCTGTCCTGACAAAGGGTTTGTGTTGAGATGTCAAATATTTATTCCCTCCATAGATGCTGCTCTGCTCATCCAGCACTTTGTGTGTTGTTTTAGGGTAAGGTTTGGTCCAGCCTGTGATGTCCACAAAGCCATTGAGTATTTGAACTCAACGCTACTGACACAGAGAGTGTTGTATTGATGTCGAGGGCATTATCTCTCACTGCAGCCAGGTATGTTGCTCTGTAGTTCCCCCTGGGGGTGACGGAGTGGATATGTCTCTAACATGGGTGATCATGATCTTTCCATGACTATAATTGTTTCTGGCAGATTTTCCTGCAGAAGTGTTTTGCCATTCCCTTCTTCCGGGCAGTGTCTTTACAAGATGGGTGACCACAGCCATTATCAATACTCTTCAGAGATTGTCTGCCTGGTGTCAGTGGTCACATAACCAGGACTTGTGATCTGCACCGGCTGCTCATACGACCATCCACCACCTGCTCCCATGGCTTCACACGACCCTGATGATTGAGGGGTAATAACTGTTTCTGAACCTGGAGGTGTGGGACCTGATGGCTGAGGGGTAATAACTGTTCCTGAACCTGGAGGTGTGGGTCCTGATGGTTGAGGGGTAATAACTGTTCCTGAACCTGGTGGTGTGGGACCTGATGGCTGAGGGGTAATAACTGTTCCTGAACCCGGTGGTGTGGGACCTGATGGTTGAGGGGTAATAACTGTTCCTGAACCTGGTGGTGTGGGACCTGATGGTTGAGGGGTAATAACTGTTCCTGAACCTGGTGGTGTGAGTCCTGATGGTTGAGGGGTAATAACTGTTCCTGAACTTAGTGGTGTAGGACCTGATGGTTGAGGGGTAATAACTGTTCCTGAACCTGGTGGTGTGGGACCTGATGGTTGAGGGGTAATAACTGTTCCTGAACCTGGTGGTGTAGGACCTGATGGTTGAGGGGTAATAACTGTTCCTGAACTTGGTGGTGTGGGACCTGATGGTTGAGGGGTAATAACTGTTCCTGAACTTAGTGGTGTAGGACCTCCCGTATCTCCTTCCTGGTAATAGTAGTGAGAAGACTGCATGACCTAGATGGTGCTGGAAGGGTTGGGTGGTAGGACAAAATGATTCGTAAATGCATGCGCTTTGCTTCCTTTTCTCTAGAAAGCAGTGGTTTGGCACTCAGCACATCAGCAAAGACCCCATGTGACAGCTTGTAACTGCCCCTGTAAGACGGCAGACAGTTGTGGACACAGCTCAGTCTATCACAGAAACCAGCTTCCCCTCCCTCGACTCTGTCTATACTTCTCACTGCCTCAGTGAAGCAGCAAAAGTGATCAAAGACCCCACCCACATCCCCTCTTCTCTTCTCTCTGCGGGACATCCCCTCTTCTCTCCTCTCCTATCGGGCAGAAGATACAAGCCTGAAAGCACGTATCCCAAGACTCAAGGGTTTGACTTTGAGGTGAGGGGCAGAAGTGCCCCCCCCCATCCCTGAGCTGCAGGCTGGGAGCTTGCAGCAACTTTACGATTAATGCACACTCACCATCCCAGGTAAGAGGTACTCACTCTCGGTCAATCACCAGGCAGGTGACCTCCTCTGCCGCTATCACACTGGCCAACCTCACGTCTTCCCTGAGAGGAACCACAATCAGGTTAATATCACTGGCAGATGTTGTGAAGTTTGCTGTCTTTGTGGCAGCAGTAGAATAGAGTACACAATAATAGAAAAACTCTGAATCACAGTGAGTATATATAAATAAAATACTTAAATAAGTAGTGCAAAAATAGGAAATTAAACAGTAGTGGGGTAGTGTTCATAGGTTTAATGTCCATTCAGAAATCAGATGGCAGAGGGGAAGAAGCTGTTCCTGAATCGTTGAGTGTGTGTCTTCAGGCTTCTGTACCTCCTCCCTGATGGTAGCAATGAGAAGAGGGAATGTTCTGGGTGGTAGGGTCTTTTAATGATGGACGCTACCTTTTTGAGGCATCACTCCTTGAGATGTCCCGGATACTTGGAGTCTAGTACCCATGATGGAGCTGACTACATTTACCACTCTCTGCAGCTGCCTTCGATCCTGTGCAGTAGCTCCCCACCCCCATGCCAGTTAGAATGCTCCCCATGATACATCTGTAGAAATGTGTGGGTGTTTTTGGAGACATATTAAATCTCCATGCTAAACCATCCCATATCAAAGAGGAAAGAAGAGTTTAGGTCTGTTGGGTAGGATCATTTCCTCCAGTATCACCCGCACATTGCCGGAGGGGAGGAGTTGTGAAGGTTCCTGCCCCCTGACCACCTTGTCAGTTTTGCCCCTCCAGCAGAAGCAGATTTCTCTGAGAACTGGTACACGGCACAGGTTCCCCTCTGCACACGAAACACGAGAAAGAAGGAGCAGGAGTAGATCATTTGTCCCCTCAAGCCTAGCCCCCTATTCAATGTAATCATGTCTGATCTATAACTGGCCTCAGCCCCCCGTCCTGGGCTGGAAGCCCCATAATCTCCATCCCTCCCTCAAATTTTCAAAAAGTTATCTGCTCCACCTTAAGTATTCTTAACAAACTATTGACAGGTCAGAAGAAATTTCTAGACTTCAGTTTAATGTGGGCGATGTGGAAGCTATGCAGTTAGCATAACACTTTACAACGCCAACAAACTGGGTTCAATTCCCACTGCTGTGCGTAAGGAGTTCTCCCTGTGCCCATATGAGCTTCCTCCAGGTATTTTGGTTTTCATAGACAAGGGAGCAGAATTTGGCTATTCAGCCTAATTATTATCACTCATCCCCATTCTCCTGCCTTCTCCCTGTAACCTTTGACACCCTGACTAATCAAGAACCTATCAACCTCTGCTCGAAATATAATGACTTGGCATCCACAGCGTCTGTGGGAAGGAATTCCACAACCTAAAGACGTGTGGTTTAGTAGATTAATTGTCTGCAGGAGGTTACGCTAACTGCTAAGCCTTCATGCCTTGATTCCCCCATTTCCCCAGCACTCACCACTCTGACTAAAACATGTTTGCTCTGCAAATCCCCATTAAACGTACCCCTGTCTCACCTTAAATTAGGGGTTCTCAACAGAACACTTGGTTAGTGGTAAGGATCCATGGCATTAAGAAAGGTTGGGAACCTCTTCCTTAGGGATCTATTCTCACTACATTCCCATCCCCACCCATGCAACCCCAGATCCTACCCTTCTCATACACACACTTGAGGCAATTAAACCAGCCATGATCGAATGGCAGAACGGACTCGATGGGCCAAATGGCCTATTTCAACTCCTGTGTGCTTTGGTCTTATTTACAGCAGTCAATTATCCGGCACACCTTTGGGATGTGGGAGGAAACCGGAGCACTCAGAGAAACCCATGCATCCACAAAGGGAACGTGCAAACTCCACCCAGACAGTGCCAGAGGGCAGGGGGCTGTAAGGCACTGGCTTTGCCCATTGTGCCACTGTATTGGAAGGTAAGTAAAGTCCAGGATATCCTGACTGGGAACAGGATGCACAATCCCAAATAGTCTTATGAGGAGGATAAGCTGAGCGAGCGAGGGCTTTCCTCTTTGGAACAAAGGAAGATGGGAGGTGACCGGATAGAGGTGCACAAGATGATAAGAAGCATAAATCAAGGGTGGAAATGGCTAATATGAGGGGGCATAATTTTAAGGTGATTGGAGGAAATTAGAGAGGAGATGTCGTAGTGTGATGAGTGCATAGAACACGCTGCTATAGTGGTGGTAGAAGCAGATGAAGAAAAATGGAAGGTAAGATTAGATTGATCTTGGAGTAGGTTAAAATCAGCACATCATTGCGGGCCAAAGGGCCTGCACTGTTCCAGTGAAATGGAAGGAAGACGTACCCTTGAAGAGCTTTCTCCCCAAACCAGTCTCCTTGCGACAGGAAACTGGGAGATGTTGCCTCCTCGTCTGACAATTGTTCCTGTGTCACTCTCACCTGGAGTCAAGTCAAGGCAGAAGAAATTAGGGTAAGACCAGGCCCTTGTTAAACTGATGCAGTCCAGTAAAAGCACTGAAGGCAGGCAAAGCAAGATGTGTAGAGCAACAAGCTAGAGGTCGTTTACTTTGTTTTGTACCACGTGATCATGGTCTGGCCATTGTCTTCTTAGGGGTAGAGCCATTATCAATACTCTTCAGAGATTGTCTGCCTGGTGTCAGTGGTCACATAACCAGGACTTGTGATCTGCACCGGCTGCTCATATGACCATCCACCACCTGCTCCCATGGCTTCACATGACCCTGATCGGGGGCTAAGCAGGTGCTACGCCTTGCCGAAGGGTGACCCGCAGGCTAGCGGAGGGTAGGAGTGCCTTAGACCACCTTTAGTAGGAACGCATTTCCACCCACCACCCATAACCAGTGTTATCATGAATAAATTACTCAACTTCTCAGTTACGCTCAGCACCCTTTTATTACACATCAGCTGGTATTCCCTTGTTTAGAAACTACCCAGACCCATTAATCATGCAGTTTAGGGGTGTGCTGTGTGAGCAGAGGGGTGAGTTACTATCAATACTGAGCTGCTCAGGTGTGATTGGTTCAGCCGTGAGCTAATGTCTGTTGTCATTGGTCCAGGAATAAGATGATGCCTGCTGTCATTAGTCCAGGTATTGGATGATACCTATTTTAATTGGTCCGTGTAAGCTGGTACCGGCTATGACTGGGTTAGCTTTGAGCTAGTTACTCAGAAACTCAAGAAGTTCAGCAAATACTGGAAATTTAGCTGTTGGTCACTTCCTTTTCAGTCCTGCTGAAGGGTTTCGGCCTGAAATGTCAACTGTTTATTCTCTCCATACATTCTGCCAGACCTACTGAGTTCCTCCAGCATTTTGTGTGTTGTGAGCTAGTGTCTGCTGTGATTGGTCAAAATGTGAGTTAGTATTTGCTGTGATTGGTCCATTAGTGAGCTGGTATCTGCTGTGATTGGTCTATGTGTGCGTAAGTGTCTCTGTGATTGGCCCAGGTGTGGTAGCGTTGCTCCAGTTGCAACACTCACCTTTCCCTTGCTGATGATGAAGAAAGTATCTCCACTGGCTCCTTGCCTGACGATGTAGTCACCCTCTTCGTAATGAGTCTGGAAGGCAATGTTAGAATGAAACAAATGAACTGGGCTGAGATTACTTGGTGCTTTAATGGATGAAGGCACCCACCTTGGTCAACGTGCTCATCTTGAAGGGATGGAAAGGGAGGATCGAAGAAGGATACAGGTGGTTCAGAATCAGAATCAGATTTATACCACTGGCATATGTCACGGAATTTGTTGTTTTACAGCAACAGTACATTGCAATAAACAAAAAATATCACCTTCTAGCTACCCTGCCCCCACCTTTTTATTCTGCTGTCTTGCCCCTCCTGGAAGAAGGTTCTCAGCCTGAAACATCAACAGTTTGTTCACTTTCATGGATGTTGTCTGACCTGCTGAGGTCCTCCAGTGTTTTCCGTGTCACTTTATATACACATAAGAAATAAATATAGATTAAATAATAATACAAAAAGAGCAAAAAAATGGTGAGGTAGTGTTCATGGGAAGCTGCCCCTGAAAGATTGAGTTTGTAAAGTACTTCCAGGCTCCTGTACCTCGTCCTTGATGGGAGTGATGAAGGGAAGGTGTGCCCTGGATGGTGAAGGTCCTTAATGATGGACACCACCCCTCCGGGGCATCGCCTTTTGAAGGTCACCTTGATGGTGGAGAGTGCCCATGGTGGAACTGTGTGGGCATCAATGTCATGGTGAAAGGTGGGGTGATTAAGAACTGGATCTTGTGAGGTAGAGAGCATGTGTTGGGTACAATCATCCAGAAAATGAAATGGCTTAAACAGTGATTCAGCATTTCAAAGCAGTCGTGGCTCGTGACGTTAAACTGACACACACGTGTAAATTGGTAAGATAACTGGATTACATGCATGACAGTCTCATTTCACACACACACATGCACACGTGCACCTGCACAGATGCAAATGTACATGCACGTGTACAAACACACGTGCACATGAACACACAAACATGTGAACAATCGAAAAGACAGTGAAATAATGAGATGACAGTCTGATATTGTCACAGGAACCATCATTTAAACGAGGGGATATGTTCCATTCCTACTCTCCTTGGTGACAAATTCCCTCGTCCCCGTCATCATGATTAAAATGAGTGCTGTATCTCAACAAATAAAAATAAATATTTGCATAATTTCAAAATTTTATTAACATTAGCAATGAAGGCTATGTTCACGGGATATTTCAGTTGCTGCGTGACCGCGCACCCGCACAGCTTAGAGGGAAGAGTGGAGCTCTCGTTCTCCACTCCTCACCCTGGGAAACAGGCTGCGCGTAACCAGCCTATCCACGTCCCTCCTGATCTTCTACAAGCTCATACACCTCGGCATCACACACGAGCACAGTGCCGAGTTCTGAATTCCGCACGGTACTGTGTGACGAGGGGCAGCCTCTGGGCGTGACTCTGCAATGTTATCACTATGTCCCGTCTTCAGTCTGGACGTGCCGAGTCTCCTCACGAAAGCGCGGTGGTTAGTGCACTGCCAGCATCCCGGGTTCAATACCTGCCGCTGTCTGTAAGGAGTTTGCACGTTCTCTCTGCGACTGCGTGGCTCCCTCTGGGAGCTCCAGTTCCCTCCCACATTCCGAAGGGGTATGGGTTAGGGTTAATAGGCTGTAGCCATGCTAAGATGACTCTTGCGGGCTGCCCCCAGCACATCCTTGGACTATGCTGGTCATCGACCCAATTTGCTCTATGTTTCGACGCAGGATATCCAGGGTATCTGGCACGTGCCCTCTCCTCATTAACAGGAGCCTGAAGACCCACACTCAATGGTCTAGGAACAGGTATCAGATTTCTGAACAGTCCACAAACACTGCCATACTCTCGTTTTACACTAACCTTTTTCACCCCGAGCCTGAGTGTGGACAAGACAAAAGGGCTTCAGGA
Organism: Hemitrygon akajei; assembly: GCF_048418815.1. NCBI lineage: Eukaryota > Metazoa > Chordata > Chondrichthyes > Myliobatiformes > Dasyatidae > Hemitrygon > Hemitrygon akajei. The sequence continues at coordinate 218,912,336 of NC_133124.1, read as the reverse complement.
GCGCGCAGATCAGCTACTCTGCATTCCACATCAATGGCTCTGCCGTGGAGAGAGTGAAGAGCACAAAGTTCCCTGAACCTTCTTCGTTGCAAACAATCCAAACTGGACCCACAACACCTTCTCAACAAGGCACAGCAGTGCCTACATTCTCTGAGGAGTTTGCGTGAAAGGCTCCACACCCTCATTCTGACAACTTTCCGTAGAAGCACCACCGAGATTGTCCTAATGGATGCACCTTTACGTGGTACATAAGCCACAAGGTATTGGACCACAAGACCCTACAGAACAGGGGATCCCAACCTGTTTTATGCCATGGACCCCCACCATTAACTGACGGGACGCCAGATTGGGAATCCCTGCTGTAGAAGATAGCAAAAGCCAGCAAGAGGATTACTGAGGTCTCCCACCCCTCCACCATTTGTGACGTTCACTGGGACCATTGTAGACGAAGGGCCTGAAGCATTGAGGATCCCACGATCTCTGACCCACTACCGTCGGGAAGGAGGTACAGGAGCATCAGGCCTAGGTCTGCCAGGCTGGGTAACGGCTTGTTCCCTCAGGATCTGAGTCTAATCAATACCCCGTCAGCAGCACCGAGGTCTCATTACAAGGACTCTGAGCTATTTACTGTTTACCTGTGCTGCACACCATGCATTTTAAATTATATTTTTTAACTTGTTTATGGTAATACTTTGTGGGTACACTGTGGTCTGGAGGAACATTGTTTTGTTTGGTAGAACATACGATCAGTCAGATGACAATAAATTTGAACTTGACTTCGCTTATATTTCATATTGTAACTTATAGTGTTTTTTAATATATTGCACCGTACTGCTGCCTCAAAGCAACAAATTTTGCGACATAAAATACCGCACAGGAACAGGCCCTTGAGCCAAACCATTTAAACTGCCTACCCCCATTGATCTGCACTGGGACCAGAGCTCTTCATACCCTTCCCATCCATGTACCTATCCAAACCGCTCTTAAACGTTGAAATCAAGCTCACATGCTCCACTTGTGCTGGCAGCTCATTCCACACTCTCACCACCCTCTGAGTGAAGAAGTTTCCCCTCCTGTTCCCCTTTAACTTTCACCCTTAATTCATGACATCTGCCGGTGATAGTAAAGCTGATTTTGATACGCATATGACAAATGAAGCTAATCATTAAGGGGGCAATCAACGTGAATAAGAAATTACGTTACTCTTCCAGATCACACATGGAGTGAGGGGGGCTGATTACAAATATTATTCTACTCAAGGGTGATCCAGTGATTTTGTGGCAGGAGCTTTCTTACTCCCCACGGGTTCTGCAGACGATCAGTGGGTGAAGGTGGGGGACTTCTTTCTCTGGGTTACTGGAAGGAGCTTGGGGCACAAATAGGCCCCTTGAGCACATCTACATGAAGCACTGTCGTAGGAAAGCAGAGATCTCCACCACCCAGGCCACGCTCTCTTCACACTGCTGTCATCAGGATCCCCACCACCCAGGCCATGCTCTCTTCACACTGCTGTCATCAGGATCCCCACCACCCAGGCCATGCTCTCTTCTCACTGCTGTCATCAGGGACCCCCACCACCCAGGCCATGCTCTCTTCACACTGCTGCCATCAGGGACCCCCACCACCCAGACCACGCTCTCTCCTCACTGCTGCCATCAGGATCCCCACCACCCAGGCCATGCTCTCTTCACACTGCTGCCAGCAGAGATCCCCACCACCCAGGCCACGCTCTCTTCACACTGCTGCCAGCAGGATCCCCACCACCCAGGCCATGTTCTCTTCACACTGCTGCCATCAGGACCCCCACCACCCAGGCCACGCTCTCTTCACACTGCTGCCAGCAGGATCCCCACCACCCAGGCCATGCTCTCTCCTCACTGCTGCCAGCAGGATCCCCACCACCCAGGCCATGCTCTCTTCTCACTGCTGCCATCAGGATCCCCACCACCCAGGCCATGTTCTCTTCACACTGCTGCCATCAGGATCCCCACCACCCAGACCACGCTCTCTTCACACTGCTGTCATCAGGAACCCCACCACCCAGGCCATGCTCTCTTCACACTGCTGTCATCAGGATCCCCACCACCCAGGCCATGCTCTCTTCACACTGCTGTCATCAGGATCCCCACCACCCAGGCCATGCTCTCTTCTCACTGCTGTCATCAGGGACCCCACCACCCAGGCCATGCTCTCTTCTCACTGCTGTCATCAGGAACCCCCACCACCCAGGCCATGCTCTCTTCACACTGCTGCCAGCAGGATCCCCACCACCCAGGCCATGCTCTCTTCACACTGCTGTCATCAGGATCCCCACCACCCAGGCCATGCTCTCTTCACACTGCTGCCATCAGGAACCCCACCACCCAGGCCATGCTCTCTTCTCACTGCTGTCATCAGGAACCCCACCACCCAGGCCATGCTCTCTTCACACTGCTGCCATCAGCTAGAAGGTACAAGAGCCTCAGGACTCACGCCACCAGGTTCAAGAACTCCTCAACCATCAGCTCTTGAACAAAAGGGGATAACTACACCCACTTGCCCATCCATTGAGATGTTCCCACAACTAATAATCTCCCTTTAAGGACTCTTTATCTCATATTCTTGTTATTTATTGCTATTTGCACGGTTTGTTGTCCTTTGCACTCTGATTGATCTTTCTTTGATTTTATTACAGTTATTATTCTATAGACTTGCTTAGTAAGCCTGCAGAAAAATGAATTTCAGGGTTGTATATGCTGACATATATGTACTTTGATAACTAAATTTGCTTTGAACTTCGACAGAGCACGGGGAGGAAGACAGTGGAACGTCAGAGCGTCAGTACCTCCTCCAACATGTCAGCAAGCTTACTGAGTACATCCTCCTGGAGATCCTGGAACGTAGGAACACTGGAAGGAGAAGGAAGAGGCCGGGTATGAGAGTCTTATCAGTACAGCTTGATGTCACACGCAGTCAAGTGGGAAAAAAAACCAAAAGATACTCCATAACAAAACCATTGAATCAGAAATGGTACATTTTTTAAAGATGTCAATATTTAATGGTGTGGCAAGAAGCCAGCTCCCCCTAGCAGAGCGACCTCATGTGTTAATGAACATTGCCAGCCTCCTGCACCAGTTTGTAACGGCCTCTGGTTTTAGGTGGAACTTGTGAGAGGCAGGAGTGGAGGCCAAGTCATTGGGTATATTTAAAGTGGATGATTACAGGTTCTCAATTAGTAACGATGTCAAAGATTACAGGGAGAAGGCAGGAGAGTGAGGTTGAGAGGGATAATAAATCAGCCTGGCTCAATGGAATGGACTGATTAGCCTAACTCTGCTCCTGTGTCCGATGGGGATGGAGTGCAGGAAGAAGGCTGGCAGGTGCAGAGGAACAGAATGTGAGGAAATATGACTAAAATTTCTTCCCTTTTAAAAAGTTATTTCCTTGGCAAATTAATTGGGAGGATAGCGAAATGGAGGGCTGTGTAGGAGGGAAGGGTTAGATTGATTGGATCAGACCGGATGACACACTTGGGTTTCTTTTCTCCATGGCGCCGGAGAACTGAGGGGAGATCTGATAAAGGTTTAAAAGATCATCAGAGGCATAGATAGAGTAGGCAGACGTTTCGCTGAACACCTACGCTCTGTCCGCCAGAGAAAGCAGGATCTCCCAGTGGCCACACATTTTAATTCCACGTCCCATTCCCGTTCTGATATGTCTATCCATGGCCTCCTCTACCGTCAAGATGAAGCCACACTCAGGTTGGAGGAACAACACCTTATATACCGGCTGGGTAGCCTCCAACCTGATGGCATGAACATTGACTTCTCTAACTTCCGTTAATGCCCCTCCTCCCCTTCTTACCCCATCCCTGATATATTTAGTTTTTCCCTCCTTTTTTTTTCTCTCTTTCTGCCCATCACTCTGCCTGTTCTCCATCTCCCTCTGGTGCTCCCCTCCCCCTTTCTTTCTCCCGAGGCCTCCCGTCCCATGATCCTTTTCCTTCTCCAGCTCTGTATCCCTTTTGCCAATCACCTTTCCGGCTCTCAGCTTCACCCCACCCCCTCCCGTCTTCTCCTATCATTTTGCATTTTCCCCTCCTCCTCCTACTTTCTTACTATCTTTCCTTTCGGTTAGTCCTGACGAAGGGTCTCGGCCCAAAACGTCGACAGCGCTTCTCCCTATAGATGCTGCCTGGCCTGCTGCGTTCCACCAGCATTTTGTGTGCGTTGCTTGAATTTCCAGCATCTGCAGATTTCCTCGTGTAGGCAGACATTCGATAGGTTTCACTGAGTTCCCCCCTCATTCTTCTGAACTCGAACAGGCACAGACCTAGAGCCACCTAATGGTCTTCATACATTAACCCTTTCATTCCTGGAATAATTCTCATGAACCTCATTTGGATACTCTAAAATGCCAATAGATTATTTCTGAGATAAGGGACCCACCTCACAATATTCCAAGTATGGTCTAACCAATGCCTAATAAGCCCTCAGCATTACATCCTTGTTTTCATATTCTAGTCCTCACAAGATGACTGCTAATGTTACATTTGCCTTCCTTATTGCAAATTAAGGGCAATTTACCACAGCCAATTAACCTACCAAACCTTTGGGATGGGGAAGGAAACCAGGGCACACAGATGCTACCCTGTAGAGTCAATGGGAGCTTTCAGGGTAACTGCATTCTTCCAACTGTGGCCTCTTGTTCATCCCCAAACTTAACCCCTCCTCTGCCTGCAGCTACGAGTTCAGCTAGTGTGGGCCTAAGCTATTCTCTTCTTAAACAGCTCCTTCTCACTTTCCTTCTTTAGGATGACACTTCATGAAGATCTTTTGGACCAAGCAGTTGGTCAGTGGGTGTTGGGGAGGGGTGTTAGAAAGCTGCCACTCACCTCCTGAGAAGTTCCGTGTGCTCAATGTGTTTGATGAGCCCCGTCCGCATCATTATCGTTTGGAAGCATTGTCGGTCGATGGCCCAGAGCTTAATGTTGGTGAGAGCTGCCAAAGACAAAGGGAGGAAAGTCTTAGATCAGCCACCTGAGGCAAATCTGTCACAAAGACAGCCACTAACCCACTGTTAGAGGACTATTGAACAGTTCCATGACTCTCTAGTACAATAAAATAGACTTGATTAATGATTAAAGAAAAATGTGAGACCTGCACAGGCAGGCTCCTCCCAGTCTCCACCCAACCAACAGGCATCACCTGCCACTCATTTCCAACTTCATCACCTGCAGCCTATTTAAACCCAGCTCCCATCTACAATCCTTGTGATTGGCGTCATTGAGCTTCACGGGGGACAGTGTGGCGCAGCATCCAAGCTGGAGGCAGTGCTGCCCCCCACTGTTCACTTGATAGAAGACAAGCTGAATTGTGTTTGACTGCAGACTGCTGAAACAGTCATGGACTCAGGAACTAGGACGATATATTTTTTGTGTGACTGTATTTTTCTGCTATCTTGTATGTGTTTGGTGTGCCTTGTGCTGTGTATGACTTGGTACTGTGCTTTACATCTTGGCCCTGGAAGAACGCTGTTTCGTTTGTCTGTGTTCACGTATGGTTGAATGACAATTGAACTTGAACTTATTCACTCATATGAACCAGCCACCCTCAGCCAGTGGCTCTTAGCTTTCAGCTACCTCATGTGGTACCCACTCTCCCTTGTCTTGTGGCCATGTGTGGCTTGGTATTTTGCAGTTTATTGTTAAAGTTATCACTTTTCGCTAAATCGTCTCCGTTGTTCTGCGTTTGGGTCGAGCCCCCGCTACCGTTTCTGAGAGTTAGTTTTATTTGTCACATGTACATCAAAACGTGCAATGACCTGCGTTGCGTGCATCGATGATGAACACAGTCTGGGGATGTGCTGGAGGCTGCCCACACGTGTTACCGTACTTCCAGCTGCAGCATACCAGGAACGTACAAACGCCTTACAGACAGCGGTGGCAATTGAACCCGGGTTGCTGGCTCTGTGAAGTGTTACAGTAATCACTACACCGCCGTACCACCCTCACTATCTACCTCGTCATGGTCTTGCACCTTATCGTTTACCTGCACTGCTCTTTCCCTGCATCTTGTACACTTTATTGTTATCGTTTCACCTTATTCTAGCTCAATGTTCATGCAGATTTGATCTGTATGAACAGTAAGCAAGACAAGCATTTCACTGTAACTCAGTACCTGTAGCAATAATAAGACCATAAGCCATAGGAGAAGAATTAGGCCATTTGGCCCATCTAGTCATGGCTGATTTACTATCCCTCTCAACCCCATGTTCCTACCTTCTCCCTGTAACCTTTGATGCACTTATGAATCAAGAACCTATCACCCTCTGCTTTAAATATACTCAATGTCTTGGCCTCCACAGCTGTCTGTGGCAATGAATTCCACAGATTCATCATGTTTTGGCTGAAGAAATATCTTATTGTTCTAAAGGGACGTCCTTCTATTCTGAGTCTGTGCAGTTTGGTCCTAGACTCACACCCTCCACCCCCCACTCAATAGAGGAAACATCCTCTCCACATCCACTCTATCTAGGGCTTCCAATATTTAACAGGTTTCAATCAGATTCCCCCTAATTGTACAGGCCCAGAGGCATCAAACACACCTCATACGTTATAACCATATAACCATATAACAATTACAGCATGAAAACAGGCCATCTCGGCCCTTCTAGTCCGCGCCGAACACTTACTCTCACCTAGTCCCACCAACCTGCACTCAGCCCATAACCCTCCATTCCTTTCCTGTCCATATACCTATCCAATTTTTCTTTTAATGACAAAATCAACCCTGCCTCTACCACTTCTACTGGAAGCTCGTTCCACACAGTTACCACACTCTGAGTAAAGAAGTTTCCCCTTGTGTTACCCCTAAACTTTTGCCCCTTAACTCTCAACTCATGTCCTCTTGTTTGAATCTCCCCTACTCTCAATGGAAAAAGCCTACCCATGTCAACTCTATCTGTCTATATCCCTCATAATTTTAAATACCTCTATCAAGTCCCCCCTCAACTTTCTACGCTCCAAAGAATAAAGACCTAACTTGTTCAACCTTTCTCTGTAACTTAGGTGCTGAAACCCAGGTAACGTTCTAGTAAATCTCCTCTGTACTTTCTCCATTTTGTTGATATCTTTCCTATAATTCGGTGACCAGAACTGTACACAATACACAATGTTAACCCTTTTATTCCCGGGATCATTCTTGTGAATCTCCTTTTGAACCCCCTTCAATGTGAGCACATCGTTTCTTACATAAGGGGCCCAAAATTGCTCACAATGCTCCAAGTATGGTCTGACCAATGGCTTATGAAGCCTCAGTATTACATCCTTGCTTTTATATTCTAATCCTCTCAAAATGAATGCTAACATTGCATTTACCTTCCTTACCACTGATTCAACCTGCAAGCTAACCTTTAGGGAATCCAGTAAAGGACTCCCAAGTCCCTTTGCACCTCAAATTTTTGAATTTCCTGCCCGTCTAGAAAATAGTCTATAACTTTATTCTTTTTACCAAAGTCCATGACACTTCCCAAAACTATATTCCATCTGCCAATTGCCTGTACTTCTATTCTGTCCAAGTCCTTCTATAGTCTCTCTGCTTTCTCAACACTACCTGCCCCTCCACCTATCTTCATAATGTCCGCAAGCTTGGCTACAAAACCAACAATGACAATCCAACTCCAATTCCGATTCCAGTTCTCCAGCTTCTGGACTCCACGTGAACGAGAGAGCTTGATCATGAGTCAACAATTGTGTGTAAACACACTCATCCTCGGCACACCTCCAGGGTAGCGGGTTTGTGAGCTCGAGACCCACTTCACAAATTCTGGCAAACAACCAACGTGCTAAAGAAGACATATCGAACAAACAAAAATACTGAGAATATGAGTTGTAGAGTCCTTGAAAGTGAGTCTGTAGTTTGTAGAATCTGTTCAGAGTTGAGCTGAGTGAAGTTATTCACATTAGTTCAGGAGCCTGCTGGATGAGTAGTGGGTGCGTGGAATGCACAGCCAGCAGTGGTGATGGAAACAGATAGAATAGGGTCTTTTAAGAGCCTCTTAGATGGATACATGGAGCTTAGAAAAATAGAGGGCCATGCGTTAGGGAAATTCTAGGCAGTTTCTAGTAGGTTACATGGTCGGCACAAGATTGTGGGCCGAGTGGTCGGTAATGTGCTGTAAACTTCTATGTTCTGTGTTAACTCGTGATCTCAGTATTATTTATTTTCTCTTTTACACTTATCATTTGCACGATTTGTCCTCTTTTGCACATCGGTTGTCAGTCATTGTTATTTATAGTTTTCATAAATTCTGTTGTGTTTGGTTCTCTGACCTTGGCAATTTACTTGCAAATGTTTCATCACCACACGAGGAGACATCATCAATGCAATGTTGATTGTGGTGTGTCCTCCAAATGCTTGGTCCTTATATACTTTTCAGTCAGCTGATTGGCTATCACTATGGAAACGCAGTTGTGATGTGGGGAAGAGCTTTTGTTGCTCTGGGCTGTGTGGTGAACTTCGTGCATTGTGGTCTGTGATTTCTCCCGCATCAGCTCACAAATAGGATTGAGGTCCACATGTCTGTTTACTGAATTGTTTGTGTTAAACCATGCTTCAGGGAACTCTCTTGCATGCCACAAGTAACAGCTCACTGAAGATGTCTTCTTGTATGGCAACAAAACATTTGCAAGTCAATGGCCAGGATTGGAGAACTCAACCCAACCATCTGTTGTATTTCTTCATTTTCCGGTAGATTCCCGCAAGAAAGTGAGTCTCAAGGTAGTATATGATGACTTTGATAATAAATTTGCTTTGAACATTGAAGAGTGTCTGCTGGGTCGCTAATCTCCAGTGTGACATGCAGGTGACAAAACACACAGGCTGCAGACTTGGCAGTGGCCTTGAACACGATGCTGACATGCAGACTGGTGTGTCTTTTCTCTCAAAACGCCAGGCTCTATGCTGGAACACGTTCAGCACAGTTAGCGCCCAGAATCCTCCCATGATAAGGACAGATTTAAAATCCTGGTGTGTCAAGAAGCTTAAATCAAGCTCCATAAATGTTAGTCTATCCCCAGTCCTCCATGTCTCCTGATATGAAAGCATTTCCTATTAGGCTTTCCATTCAGTTTCCAGGTTTGATAAAGCCCCTCAGGGAGTACTGTTGCTATGGTAACCAAGGTGCTATTGCCTTTGTTACCTCAGTACAGATGCCTCACAAATCCCTATGGAAAGGCAGAGCGAGGCTTGAACCTGGAGCTGATTTGTATTCCTGTCACCCTTTTGGATTCCGTAGAACTCTGGTTCGGAAAAGAATGCATTGGTTTCCAATGTCCCAGTTCTGAAGCTTGCCTGTTGAAGCTGAGGACTAAATTATCATGTACAGACTCTGCTTTGGAGACTCACAGCAGAGAAGGGGACACATCAAACTGGTTCCTGATGAAAATCAATGAAGAACATCATGTTTCAGTTGTACAAGACTTTGGATTCAACATGGTTGGAATATTGTGTGCAGTTCTCATTTCCAGAACGAGAAGATATATGGTCACACTAGAAAGAGTGCAGAAGAGATTCACTGGGAAGGGGGCTTATCCTAATGGACATTTCGGAAAGGGTGGGATTATGTTCACCAGAGAGTAGGTGTAATGAGCTTCCCAGGTTCCCTAGGTCTCTCTTGAGGTCCCCAGGTCTTTCTTGAGGTTCACCGGGTCTCTTTCAAGTTCCCCAAGTCTCTCTCAATAGTCCCCAGGACCTCGTCCAGATTCACAAACCCTTCTTGAGGTTCCCATCTTTCTTGAAATTCCCCAGGTCTCTCTCCCAAGGTTCCCAAGTTTCTCTCGAGGTTTCTAAGTCTCTCTCAAAATTCCCAGGTCTTTCTCAGCTGTCAGGTACCACCTATAGGGAGGGGTCTACTGGAATGAGCTCTTCAGGCCTGTGTGGGGGCATCAGAGAGCATTGTAATCTTCATCTTTTAGAGCTCCTGAATTGGTTAATTGTAACTTAACAAGAGTTGTTAATCATTTAAAGTTCCTTGTGTTTTTCTCAAGAGATTTGCTCTTTGTATTGTGGTCTCCTGATGTTTCTGTCTAAGCTTGTTGTTTAAGTTTATTTTGATGGGCTCATAGATTCTGTGTTATTTTTATTGTTTAAGTGGACTCCTGATTAGAGCTAATAGTGGGGTCCTAGTTTTGAGAAAGTTACGTCTTGCAGTGTCACTTGGCCAAGCCAGCAGTGTTCTCTTGGAATTATTATGAATAAACTCTGGTCACCGTCGCTACATCGAGGTCTGTCTTTCCTCCTCACTGGGTGGCTGACATTGCCAGTGTACATAGTGAGGAATGACCCCTCGCACAGCAATCCTCCCCAGGGTGTCTGCTATTTGTTCAGTCTCTGCCAATCTTCTACCACTACTTCCCCTCCCATTCTCCCCCAGGCCATCACACTCCCAACCGCACCCCTCCTCGGCAGCTGACCCTCACTCACCTTTGACAGTGGCTGTCCTCGTGCAGTTGTAGAGAATTGCCAACTCTCCGAACACTTTCCCTGGCGTCATTGTGCAGAGCTTCACGCCCTCTTTGGTCACCTCCACCTTGCCCTCTGTGGAGAGACACAGACAATCATTCACCTCATCCCAGAACAGCCCATTTCACTGGAGCCCTGTTATATCATCTCAGATCCATAAAAGGCTTGAAACTCTGGAAGCCCTGTGCAAAATTCAAGTGTACCACTCACCCTCTTCAAAGAGAGTTCCTGAGCTTTTGCATGGATACCAGCCAAAATTCTTGTAGACAGAATCTGTGTCTTCTTTATTGAGAAACCACAGTCAGTCCAGATCGAAAATTGTATCTCCTCTTTGCTGACAGTCAACACAGGCACAGCTCAAGGATTCAACCAGTTCCCTCAAGGGCACTCAACCCCCTCCCCACCATTGAGGACATCATTGCCTCAAACAGGTGGTTTCCATTGTCGAGGGTCCTCACCATCCAGGACATGCCATCTTCTCATTGTCACCATTAGAGTCAAAATACAGGACCCTGAGGATATGCACTCAACACTTTTTGGGAACAGCTACTTCCCCTCTGCCATTCGATTTCTGAATGCACCATTAACTCATGAACACCACCTCACTTTTTGCTCTCTTTTGTACTTCTTTTTGTATCTTTTCGATTGTAAAGAAATTTTTAACATATAGCACTGTAGTGCTGCCACAAAACAACCAATTTCATGACATCTGTCAGTGATAATAAACCTGATTCTGCTTCTGAAATGTGTTGCTTTGAGGCAGCAGTACAGTAGAATACATAAATTATACATGACACCATAAATAAAGATAGAAATGGTGCAAAAGCAGAATAGTGAGGAAGTGTTGATGGGTTCATGGTCCATTCAGAAACCAGATGGTGGAGGCGAAGAATCAGTTCTTAAAACATTGAGTGTGGGTCTCCAGGCTCCTGTACCTCCTCCTTGATGGTGTTAATGAGAGGAGGACATGTCCCAGATGGTGAGGGTCTTTAACAATGGAAGCATACAGGTCATGCCAAACATAGTTACTTCTATCATCATTATCATTATGTGCCATGCCATGTTACATGGGCGATTGTGGTCTTTCAATGGTCATGATTGTTTTTGGCAAATTTTTCTGTAGAAGTGGTTTGCCATTGGCTTCTTCTGGGCAGTGTCTTTACAAGATGGGTGACCCCAGCCATTATCAATACTCTTCAGAGATTGTCTGCCTGGCGTCAATGGTCACATAACCAGGACTTGTGATCTGCACCGGCTGCTCATACGACCATCCACCACCTGCTCCCATGGCTTCACGTGACTCTGATCAGAGGGCTAAGCAGGTGCTACACCTTGCCCAAGGGTGACCTGCAGACTGTAGGCTAGTAGAGGGAAGGAGCACTTCACACCTCCTTTGCTAGAGATATATCTCCACCCTGTCACTGAAAGCAATACATTTGGGCACTCTAAGTGAACAGAACAAAAGATATTTTAGTTGACCTGGAAAGAGGGTGCCCTAGTGACAAATGTTCTTGCCTGCCTGTAATGACAGTTCAATCAGATTTGAAATGAGTTGCCTCAAATTTCCACTTAATCCTTTAGACACAGCTATGAATCGCATTTGTCACCCTGGCACCTAATCCTATTTCTTGCTGTAATTGCTGCTAAATGGCTTGCATGCACAGATGGAGTGACAGTGACTCTCAGCAAACACACTATGGAAAGAAAACAAGGAAGCAAAGTATAAATGAACACTGAGTCAGGGAGAAGATCTCCTGGTGGGCATGAAGGAAGGAACTGAGTCAGGGAGAACATCTCCTGGTGGGCATGAAGGAAGGAACTGAGTTGGAGAGAACATCTCCTGGTGGGCATGAAGGAAGGAACTGAGTTGGAGAGAACATCTCCTGGTGGACATGAAGGAAGGAACTGAGTCGGGGAGAAAATCTTCTTGTGGACATGAAGAAACTGAGTCAGGGAGAACATCTCCTGGTGGACATGAAGAAACTGAGTCAGGGAGAACATCTCCTGGTGGACATGAAGAAACTGAGTCAGGGAGAACATCTCCTGGTGGACATGAAGAAACTGAGTCAGGGAGAACATCTCCTGGTGGACATGAAGAAACTGAGTCAGGGAGAACATCTCCTGGTGGACATGAAGAAACTGAGTCAGGGAGAACATCTCCTGGTGGACATGAAGAAACTGAGTCAGGGAGAACATCTCCTGGTGGACATGAAGGAAGGAACTGAGTTGGGGAGAACATCTCCTGGTGGGCATGAAGGAAGGAACTGAGTTGGGGAGAACATCTCCTGGTGGGCATGAAGGAAGGAACTGAGTCAGGGAGAACATCTCCACATCTCCTGGTGGACATGAAGGAAGGAACTGAGTTGGGGAGAACATCTCCTGGTGGGCATGAAGGAAGGAACTGAGTCAGGGAGAACATCTCCTGGTGGGCATGAAGGAAGGAACTGAGTCAGGGAGAACATCTCCACATCTCCTGGTGGACATGAAGGAAGGAACTGAGTCGGGGAGAAAATCTTCTTGTGGACATGAAGAACTGAGTTGGGGAGAACATGAAGGAATTTTTCAATCAAGGTGACTTGTGATATTTGGTGATGGTGTGCTGATAATCTTCATTCTTTATGACTGTAGAAAGTTGTTGCTCAATGGAGTGGTAAGAGTAGAAGCAACAGGCTTTGGCTGAAAGGAGACCTCAGGTTGGAAGAGGCGTTGGCTCTCTGTAAAGCATCTGTTAAGGTTTCCTTTTTCTTTTTTTCCTCTCTTACTGTACCATTTAAACGGCTGTGGTGTACTTTTTGTGCTGGATGTCAGAGAACTGGGAGACCCAGCGTCTCCCGGGGAACTACATCTGCCTGAAGAGCATCCAGCTGCAGCTCCTTGAAGACCATGTTCGGGATCTGGAGCAGCAGCTGGATGACCTTTGGCTTGTACGGGAGAGTGAGGAGATCATTGATCAGAGTTACAGGGAAGTAGTCACCCTGAAGTTGCAGGAGGTGAGTAGCTGGGTGACCGTCAGGAGAAATGGAAATAGACAGTTAGAGCAGAGCACCTCTGTGGCCATTCCCTCAAAAACAAGTATACTAGCTTTGGATATTTTTGTGGGGATGACCTCCTGGGAATATGCCACAACAACCGGGTTACAGGCACTGACCATGGGTCCATGGTGCAGAAGAGGAAGGGAGAGAAGACGGGAGTGGTAGTGATCGGGGACTCGATAATGAGAGGAACAGACAGGGGATTCTGTGGATGTGAACGGGATATCTAGATAGTACGTTGCTCCCTGGTGCCAGGGTCAGGGATGTCTCAGATAGTGTCCACAACATTTTGGAGAGGAGAGGGGGAGCAGCCAGATGTCTTGGTACATATTGGTATCAATGGCATAGGAAGGAAAAGCAGTGAGGTCCTGAAAACAGAATATAGAAAGCTAGGTAGAAAGCTGAGAAGCAGGACCTCCAGGGTAGTAATTCCTGGATTGCTGCCTGTGGCACGCACCAATGAGGGTAGAAACAGGATGATTTGGCAGATAAGTACGTGGCTGAGAGGATGGTGCAGGGAGCAGGGCTTCAGGTTCTTGGATCATTGGGATCTCTTCTGGGAGAGGTATGACCTGTTCTAAAGGGATGTGTTACACCTGAACCCAAGGGGGAGCAATATTCTCACAGACAGGTTTGTTAGAGCTGTTGGGAAGGGTTTAAACTAACTTGGCAGAGGGGTGGGAACCGGAGTGAAAGGACTCAGGATAGGACAGATGGTAAAAGAGTAAAGATAGCGTGCAGTCAGATTGTCAGGAAGGGCAGGAAGTTGATGGGACTTAGCCGCAGCCAGCAGGCTGAGTATCAAAACATTAGGGATGCAGAATCAGAAAGGATAGCAAATACAATACTCAAGGTGTACCTAAACGTGCGTGGTATAAGAAATAAGGTGGATGATGTTGTTGCACTGTTACAGATTGCCAGGTATGATGTTGTGGCCATCACTGAATCATGTAAAGTATATATTCAATGTAGTCTTTGCGTACTGCAAGTCTGCGTCTTTGCTGTTGCTTTTGCTGCACGCTTGAGTGTTCGGTGACGGGTTCCAATGCTTTTTTTTACTGGAGTGTGGGGGTCTGGGGAGGGGTAGCACCTCTGGTGGGGGGGGGGGACCTGCCGTGCCCTTTTTCAGGGCAGCTCGTCCACCTTTGGTCCCCATCTGGCGCTCAGCTCTCACCTCTGGCTCCAAGTAGCTGTAACACGCGCAGCGGCCACACCCCGGTTAACCGTCTCGGCGGACGGGCCAAACCAGGTGAGGGTAGCCAATGGGTCTTCGACCCTCGGTGAGGTAGGGGATCTGTCTTTCCCAGCGTGTGAAGTCTGGCCCTGGCGGACTGAGCAGAGGAGACTGATTAATGGCCCAGCGGTCAAGAAGGCAGGCCAGCAGGTGCTGTGGAGCACCAAGAGCACGACAAGACTCTTAGACGTCCTGGTCATCCACTGCAAGAGGTGGTGATCTCTTTAAACTCCCCCGGCAGTAGGCAAAGGAAAACCACTGTGGTAACCTGCGAGTACATGATTTCCCAATGTCAGAGCGGCCTGGAGGGAAATCGCCCGCCAACTGGAAATTCCAGATGCGACCATGACAACGACGGGGGAGGAGGGGGAATTGTTGCTCGCTGCTGCTTACGTGTGGGGGGGAGCTGGGGGGGACTTCGGGGTTCTAACATTTAACAGTCATTCATTCTTTGAGGCACTCCTCTGTTTTCACAGATGGTTGCAAAGAAAAAGCATTTCAGAGTGTATATGTACAAGTGTTCCCCCCCTTCACAAAGGTAAAGCGTTCCCATGAAACCTTTCTTAAGCCGAAATGGCGTAAAGCGATTAACCATTAATTTATATGGGAAAAATTTTCGTAAAAGCGAGAATCCTCTTTGTAATGTGAGAACAGGTTACTAAAATAGGCCTTTTGTAAAAGCAAAGTGGCGTAAAGCGAACATTTGTAAACCTGTATACATTTCTCTGACATTGAGTGTACCTTTGAAAATGGGATCTGAGTGACTTTGACCGTGGAATGATTGTTGGTGCCAGGTGGGGTGATTTAAGTATCTCAGAAACCACTGATCTCTTGGGATTTTCACACGCAACAGTCATTAGCGTTTACAGAGAATGGTGTGAAAAACAAAAATAATCATCCAGTGAGCAGCAGTTCTGTGGGTGAAATTGTCTTGTTGATGAGAGGTCAGAGGACAATGGGCAGACTGGTTCAAGCTGACAGGAAGGTGATGGTAACTCAAATAACCACAGGTTACAACAGCAGTGGGCAGAAGAGCTTCTCTGAACACATTGAGCCTTGAAGTGGACGGGCTTCAGCAGCAGAAGACCACAAACATTAACACAGTGGCTACTTTATTCAGTACAGGAGGCACCTAATAAAGCAGCTACTGAGCATATGTCCTCTATAATAAATTTGCCTTGGATTTTGAACTTTGAACTTTGAAGATCAACTCAGGGTCCATCACCGCTACTCGATCCTCGACTCAGCACAGACAAGTCTCACCGCAGAAAGCGGCAGTCTGAACTGTTGTTGTGTACAGGTGGCAGCCAACTCCCAGGGCTGTCACTAACAAATGTTCTGTGTGACAGAGAGGAGACTGCAATCATTCCTGGATTAATCAGACGAATGAACTATAATTTCCAGGAGGATTTACACATGATCTCACACAGAACAATTCAATTTCATGTGTCTTTTTAAGGACGGGGCTACAATATTCACTGAGAATTTGTATCTGCAAAGCTCACTGTCTTTTTGCACACTGGTTGTTTGGCTGCCTTTGAGTGCGGTCGATAATTGATTCTACTGTGTCCCTATGGAGTTACTGTGAATGCCCACAAGAAAATGAATCTCAGGGTTGTCTATGGTGACATGAATGTACTTTGATAATAAATTTACTTTGAACCTGGAGGAACAATGAAGGGTGTTGTTGATACCAGCAGCAACACACAAAATGGAGGAGGAACGCAATGTGTCAGGCAGCTCCTGTGCAGTGGAGATCATAAGATTTAGGAGCGGAACTGGGCCATTTGGTCGATCAAGTCTACTCTGCCATTTCATCATGGCTGATCCAATTTTCCTCTCGGCCCCAATCTCCTGCCTTCTCTCCATGTCCCTTCATGCCCTGACCAATCAATTAAGTATCGGCCAATCTTTGACTTGACCTCCACAGCCGCCTGTGGCAATGAGTTCCACAGATTCATCACATGCCGGCTAAAGAAATTCCTCCTCATCTCCGTCCTAAATGGACATCCCTCTATTATGTGCAATCAAGGTTTCTGGTTGGGACCTTCTTTTGGACTGGCCCTTATCCTATTGTAAGGTCTCGACCTAAAATGCTGACTGTCCTTTTAAAGATAAAGATTTGCTTTATTTTAAACACAAGAGATTCTACAGATGCTGGAAATCCAGAGCAACACACACAAAATGGTGGAGGAACTCAGCAGGTCAGACAGCGTCTATGGACAAAGTAACACACACAAAATGCTGGAGGAACTCAGCAGGTCAGACAGCGTCAATGGACAGAGTAACACACAAAATGCTGGAGGAACTCGGCAGGTCAGACAGCGTCTATGGACAGAGTAACACACACAAAATGCTGGAGGAACTCAGCAGGTCAGACAGTGTCTATGGACAGAGTAACACACACAAAATGCTGGAGGAACTCAGCAGGTCAGACAGTGTCTGTGGTGAGGAATAAACTTCTAATGTTTCTGGGTGAGACCCTTCACCAGGTCTAGAAGGGAAGGGGAAAGAAGCTAGATTAAGAAGATTAGGAAGAGGAGGAAGAGTACAAGCTGGCAGGTGATAGGTGAGAGCAGGTGAGGGGGAAGTTTGTTGGGTGGCAGAGGGGGAGTGAAGTAAGAAGCTGGGAGGTGATAGGCAGAAGGGGTAAAGTGCTGAAGAAGAAGGAATCTGAAAGGAGAGAACAGTGGACCCTAGGAGAAAGGGAAGGAGGAGCTCCAGGGGGAGGCGATGGCCAGATGAGAAGTTGTAAAAGTTGGTGTTCATGCTGTTAGACTAGCTTTACTTGTCACATGTACATCGAAACTTACAGTGAAATGTCTTGTTAGTGTCACCGACCAATGTCGGCTGTTCATTCCTCTCCAGAGATGCCTGGCCTGCTGAGTTCCTCCAGCATTTCTCTGTGTGTTGCACTGTATTTCCAGCATCTGCAGAATCCTTTGTGTTTATTATTACAGTTATTCTGAGTTGTTTGCAAGTTACTAAAATGTAATCTAATAAAAAATTGATTTATACAGTTTAGAGAAAAGTAACTGAAATCCTATACAAAGGTGATGCTTCAGACCATCAGACACAGGAACAGAATTAGGCCAGTGAGGTGCATTTGATGGCTCTGGGCCTGTACTCATTGAAACCTAGTGAGTTTTGAAAGTCCTAGAGTTGATGTGGAGAGAATATTTCCTACAGGGGGTGAGTCTAGAACCAGATGGCTCAGCCTCAGAATAAAAGGATGTCCCTTTAGAACAGAGACAGAGAGAAGTTTCCTTAACTAAACATTGGTGAATCTGTGAAATTCATTGCTACAGATGGCTGTGGAGACCAAGTCACTGGGTATATTTAAAGCAGAGGTTGATAGGTTCTTGATTAATTATAGGTGTCAAAGATTACAGGGAGATGGCAGGAGAGTAGTGTTGAGAGGAATTTTAAATAAGCCATGATGGAATAGCTGAAAAGAGAAAATAATTTAGAAATGTGACTCAGCTTTTCCTGAGTCAAACTAAATTTTCAAACTCTTTATTCTGATTAATTCCCATTGAAATTGCAGGTAGTCTGGGAAAATCAGATTGGTACTGGACCCAAAGAAAGGGAGTTTGTGGAGTGCCTCCGTGATCGATTCTTAGAGCTGTTTGTACGGGAGCCTACCAGGGAGAAGGCAATTCTGGATTTAGTATTGTGTAATGAACCGGATTTGATAAGGGAACTCGAGGTAAAGGAGCCATTAGAAGGTAGTGACCATAATATGATAAGTTTTAATCTACAATTTGAGAGGGAGAAGGGAAAATCGGAAGTGTCAGTATTACAGCTGAACAAAGGGGACTATGGAGTCATGAGGGAGGAACTAGCCAAAGCTGACTGGAAGATACCCTAGCAGGGATGACAATGGAACAACAATGGCAGGTATTTCTGGGAATAATACAGAAGGTGCAGGATCAGTTCTTTCTAAAGAGGAAGAAAGATTCTAAGGGGAGTAAGGGGCGACCGTGGCTGACAAGGGAAGTCAAGGACAGTATAAAAATAAAAGAGAAGTATAACATAGCAAAGATGAGTGGGAAGCCAGAGGATTGAGAAATTTTTAAAGAGCAACAGAAGGTAACTAAAAAGGCAATATGGGGAGAAAAGATGAGGCACAAAGGTAAGCTAGCCAAGAATATAAAGGAGGATAGTAAAAGCTTCTTTAGGTATGTGAAGAGGAAAAAATTAGTTGAGACCAAAGTTGGGACCTTGAAGGCAGAAATGGGTGAATTTATTATGGGGAACAAGGAAATGGCAGACGAGTTGAACAGGTACTTTGGATCTGTCTTCACTAGGGAAGACACAGACAATCTTCCAGATGTAATTGTGGCCAGAGGACCTAGGGTAATGGAGGAACTGAAGGAAATTCACATTAGGCAGAAAATGGTGTTGGGTAGACTGATGGGACTGAAGGCTGATAAATCCCCAGAGCCTGATGGTTTGCATCCCAGGGTACTTAAGAAGGTGGCTCTAGAAATCGTGGACACATTGGTAATCATTTTCCAACGTTCTATAGATTCAAGATCAGTTCCTGAGGATTGGAAGGTAGCTAATGTTATCCCACTTTTTAAGAAAGGAGGGAGAGAGAAAATGGGGAATTATAGACCAGTTA
Source organism: Hemitrygon akajei (assembly GCF_048418815.1). Classification (NCBI taxonomy): domain Eukaryota; kingdom Metazoa; phylum Chordata; class Chondrichthyes; order Myliobatiformes; family Dasyatidae; genus Hemitrygon; species Hemitrygon akajei. Next base: position 218,892,941 of record NC_133124.1, on the reverse strand, counting down.
GCCTGACATCAGTGGTGGGGAAGATGCTGGAGTCAATTATAAAAGATGAAATAGTGGCACATTTGGATAGTAGTAACAGGATCGGTCTGAGTCAGCATGGATTTACGAAGGGGAAATCATACTTGACTAATCTTCTGGAATTTTTTGAGGATGTAACTATGAAAATGGACAAGGGAGAGCCAGTGGATATAGTGTACCTGGACTTTCAGAAAGCCTTTGCTAAGGCCCCACACAGGAGATTAGTGGGCAAAATTAGAGCACATTAGGCAGGGTACTAACATGAATAGAAAATTGGTTGGCAGACAGGAAACAAAGAGTAGGGATTAATGGGTCCTTTTCAGAATGGCAGGCAGTGACTAGTGGAGTACCGCAAGGCTCGGTGCTGGGACCGCAGCTATTTACAATATACATTAATGATTTAGATGAAGGGATTAAAAGTAACATTAGCAAATTTGCGGATGACACAAAGCTGGGTGGCAGTGTGAAATATGAGGAGGGTGTTAGGAGAATGCAGGGTGACTTGGACAGGTTGGGTGAGTGGGCAGATGCAGTTTAATGTGGATAAATGTGAGGTTATCCACTTTAGTGGCAAGAACAGGAAGGCAGATTACTATCTGAATGGTGTCAAGTTAGGAAAAGGGGAAGTACAATGAGATCTAGGTGTTCTTGTACATCAGTCACTGAAAGTAAGTATGCAGGTACAGCAGGCAGTGAAGAAAGCTAATGGCATGTTGGCCTTCATAACAAGGGGAATTGAGTATAGGAGCAAAAAGGTCCTTTTGCAGTTGTACAGGGCCCTGATGAGACCCCACCTGGAGTATTGTGTGCAGTTTTGGTCTCCAAATTTGAGGAAGGACATTCTTGTTATTGAGGGAGTGCAGCGTAGGTTCACGAGGTTAATTCCCGGGATGGCGGGACTGTCATATGTTGAAAGATTGGAGCGACTGGGCTTGTATACACTGGATCTTAGAAGGATGAGAGGGGATCTGATTGAAACATATAAGATTATTAAGGGATTGGACACACTCGAGGCAGGAAACATGTTCCCGATGTTGGGGGAGTCCAGAACCAGAGGGCACAGTTTAAGAATAAGGGGTAGGCCATTTAGAACGGAGTTCAGGAAAAACTTTTTCACCCAGAGAGTTGTGGATCTACGGAATGCTCTGCCTCAGAATGTAGTGGAGGCCAATTCTCTGGATGCTTTCAAGAAAAAGTTAGATAGAGCTCTTAAAGATAGCGGAGTCAAGGGATATGGGGAGAAGGCAGGAACGGGGTACTGATTGTGGATGATCAGCCACGATCACATTGAATGGCGGTGCTGGCTCAAAGGTCTGTGTGACCTACTCCTACACCTATTGCCTATTGAAATAAAAGGTGTACCCCCTGCTGCCCCCTGCTGTTCTATGTGTGTATGGTAAGTCCTCTCTCCCACCTCCATAGAGTCATAGCAACACGGCACTGAATCAGGCCATTCGGCCCAACTACTCCATGCTGACCACTACTTCCTGTTACTCTGACTCTGCTGGCCTGCACTTTTATCCGTTCCACAGCTTCACATGTCTCTCTCCCTGGGCAAGGGACCGACACTGTCAAATAGAAATAGTAAAAACCCAGCCATGTGCACAAAGTGCTGGAGGAACTCAGCGGGTCAGGCTGCATCTGTGAGGAAAACAGAATTTCCCGGTGGCCAAACATTTTAATTCCAGTTCCCATTTCCGTTCTGATGTGACGGTCCGTGACCTCCTTAATGTGCCAAGATGAGGCCACTCTCAGGGTGGAGGAGCAACACCTCATATTCCACCCAGGTAGCCTCCAACCTGATGGCTTGAATATCAATTTCGCCTTCCAGTAAAAGAATCCCTCCCTCTCCCCCTTCTTCTATTCCCCTCTCTGGCCTCTTACCTCTCCTCACCTGCCTATCACCTCCCCCAGTGCCTCTCCTTCTTCTCTTTCTCCCATGGTCCACTCTCCCCTCCTGTCAGATTTCTTCCTCTCCAACTCTTTGCTTTTCCAGCCCACTTGGCTTCACCTATCACCTTCTAGCCGTCTTCCTTCCCCTCCCCCCCTTGTTTACTCTGGGATCTTCCCCCTTCCTTCCCAGTCCTGGGTCTTAGACTGAAGCAGTCACAACATGTGCTGGCAATATCAGAACCCATCCAGAGGAAAGACCAACTCCGTGTGGAACAACAAAGTAAGTTTATTTGTATTAATTCCAAAAGAACATCGGTGGCTCAGCTGAGCGATACCCCGAGAAGTAACATTCTCAAAACTAGGACCTCACAATTCGTGCTGATCGGGCGTCCACTTAAATAATACAAGTAACACGAGTCCCTGAGCCCATCAAAGTAAACTCAACAAGCTTAAACAGAAAGCACAACAAGGCCGCGTTACAGAGAGCAAGTCGACTGAGAAAAAAACACAAGGAACTCCCACCAATTAAAGATTCACATTAAGCAACAATTAACCAATTCAGATGCTCTGAAACCCTTGGAGTCCAATGTTGTCCAGGCCTTAAGAGCTCTTTACAGAAACGTCGACTGCTTATTCATTTCCATAGATGCTGCCTGACCTGCTGAGTTCCTCCAGCAAGTTGTGTGTGTTGCTCTGGATTCCCAGCGTCAGCAGAATCTCTTGTGTTTATACAAAAATAGAGGAAGAACTTGTGTCCATCTCCTTACATCTTGTTGGCTTCCAACTGGCCATTTCATTCATTATCAACACCATTCAAGCCCCAGCTCCCTATCTGATGACACGGGAATGGAGTGGTTAGAGTAACAATTTACAGCAGCAGCGGGTTCAATTCCCACCCCTGTCTGTAAGGAGTTTGACGTTCCGGGTTCTTTGTCCCAGGTTCTCTAGCTTCCACTCACATTCCAAAGACGTACAGATTGGTAACAATTAGTAAATTACGAGGATGCTATGCTGGCCCTGGATGCATGGGGCTGCCCCCGGCATGTCTCTCGGACTGAGTTGGTCATTGATGCACATGTTTTGACGTACGTGACGAGTGAAGTTAATCCCTTTAATTTCTTTTATCAGAGAATGGAGGGAATTGAAAATACATCTCTGTTTGATAAAACCCCTCTCCAGGGATGTGAAACACCACATTTACTCTGACCCAGTGCTTTCAAACTACAAACATGATTACCAGATGCTTTTAAGATATTAGAAAAAGTGGCTAGAGCTCTTTGAGGGAAATATTGATTCAGTTTCTCTACTCTAAAGACCTAAATGGCTTAAATGCCTTAGAATTGAATAACTTGCCCTTTAATAGGTAATTCTGTTGAACGTGTAATTGTTGTCCTGTCATTTTGAGTGGGGTATGTGTGTGACGGGAGGCCTAGGTGAGGACGGTAAGTGGGGTATGTGTGTGACGGGAGGCCTAGGTGAGGACGGTAAGTGGGGTATGTGTGTGACGGGAGGCCTAGGTGAGGACGGTAAGCGGGGTATGTGTGTGACGGGAGGCCTAGGTGAGGACGGTAAGCGGGGTATGTGTGTGACGGGAGGCCTAGGTGAGGACGGTAAGTGGGGTATGTGTGTGACGGGAGGCCTAGGTGAGGACGGTAAGTGGGGTATGTGTGTGACGGGAGGCCTAGGTGAGGACGGTAAGCGGGGTATGTGTGTGACGGGAGGCCTAGGTGAGGACGGTAAGTGGGGTATGTGTGTGACGGGAGGCCTAGGTGAGGACGGTAAGCGGGGTATGTGTGTGACAAGAGGCCTAGGTGAGGATGATAAGGACCCAAGTACTAGAGTATCCGAAACTAGAATCGAGACATGATTTTCAGACTGAGATGAGAACGGAGTTCTTGATTGGATACTGGAGAGAACCTGCCGTGACTAGACGAGAATCCAAATGAGACAGAAATCCTAAACGCAATCGCAGACGGAACCAACGTTGAACTGACGATTAAACACTGACCTGAGTTCAGGCGCTCTTTAAATACCCAAATCTTGGCACAAAGCGTGGCCGCCAATTCCCGGGCCAGAATGTTTAAAGGGACAGTGCTGGCTATCCATACTTTGGCGAATTGGAGCCCCTAATCCCTGGAGAATGGCGCGGTCGGTCGGGTGCGTACCGTAACAGAGTCACAGTCACACAGATTGGAAGCAGACCCTTTAGCCTGACTTTTCCACGTCGGCAAGTTGCCCATTGAGACTGTCCTGTTTGGCTCATTTTGGCCCATATTCCTCGAAACCTTCTCTAGCCGCATACCCGTCTAAGCGCCTTTTAAACATTGTACTGTGCTCGTCTCTACCACTTCCTCTGGCAACTCCATCCCTATACCCACCACCCTCTGTATGAAGAACTTACCCCTAAGTTCTCTCTAAATTCTTCCCACTCTCACCATAAACCTCTGCCTTCTTGTTTTGGAACTCTCTACCCTGGGGATAAAAAGCTTTGGCCATTGACCTTAACTGTGCCATCATGATTTTAGAAACCTATATAAGATCCCCCCAGCAGCCTCCCATGCTCTGGGGTACTGGGGGTGGTTAACATAAAACTTTAAAGTCCCAGTGACTCAGATTCAATTCCTGCAGACGTCTGTGAGGGGTTTGTACGTTCTCCCCATGACCGTGTGCGTTTCCTCCGAATGCTGCAGGCTCCTCCCACAGTCCAAAGACAAGCCAGTTCGTAGGTTAATTGGTCATTGTAAGTTGTCCTGTGATTAGGTTAGTTAAATCGAGTGTTGCTGGGTGGGGCCTGTTCCACGCTGTATCTCAATAAATAAAAATAAATTTTAGAAAAGCCCCAGTCTGTCCAGTCTCTCCTAATAACTCGGATCCTCCAGTCCTGGTAACGTCATTGTAAAACTTTTCTGCAGCTTGCTGTGAGAGCTCCGATGAAGCCCTCAGGAGTGTGGCCTCGGCTTTCTGCTTTTGCCCGTTACCATTCGCCGATGGTGCACTTGACCTTCAACATGCGAATGCAGACATAGCAGCATTATCGCTGTGCTCACAACCCAGAGGCCTGCTTAGATGTGACACAAATGTCAATAAGCCTCGTGCATTTTTCATAACACGTAGCACTCGTGAGCGCAGTTAAGTGAGCGAGGGCTTTTCTCTTTGGAGAAAAGGAGGATGTGAGGTAACCTGACAGAGGTGTACAAGATGATAAGAGGCATAGATAGAGTGGATTGACAGAGGCATTTTTCCCAGGGTGGAAATGGCTAATACGAAGGGGCAAAATTTTAAGGTGACCGGAGGAAAGTATAGGGGGATGTCAGAAGTGATTGGTGGGTGTGTGGAACACCCTGCCAGGGTTGGTGGTAGAGGCAGATACATTAGGGACATTTAAGAGACTCTTTGATAGGGGCATAGATTACAGAAACATGGAGGACTATGTGGAATGGAAGAGTTAGATTGATCTTGGAGGAGGTTAAAGGGCTGGTATAGCATGATGGGCTGAAGGGTCTGTACGGTGCTGTTATAGACAATAGACAATAGATGCAGAAGTAGACCATTCGGCCCTTCGAGCCTGCACCGCCATTTTGAGATCATGGCTGATCAACTACTATCAATACCCAGTTCCTGCCTTGTCCCCATATCCCTTGATTCCCCTATCCATTAAGATACCTATCTAGCTCCTTCTTGAAAGCATCCAGAGAATTGGCCTCCACCACCTTCCGAGGCAGTGCATTCCAGACCCCCACGACTCTCTGGGAGAAGAAGTTTTTCCTTAACTCTGTCCTAAATGGCCTACCCCTTATTCTCAAACCATGCCCTCTGGTACTGGACTCTCCCAGCATCTGGAACATATTTCCTGCCTCTATCTTGTCAAATCCCTTAATAATCTTATATGTTTCAATCAGATCCCCTCTCAATCTCCTTAATTCCAGCGTGTACAAGCCCAGTCTCTCTAACCTCTCTGCGTAAGACAGTCCAGACATCCCAGGAATTAATCTCGTGAATCTACGCTGCACTTCCTCTACAGCCAGGATGTCCTTCCTTAACCCTGGAGACCAAAACTGTACACAATACTCCAGGAGTGGTCTCACCAGGGCTCTGTACAAATGCAAGAGGATTTCCTTGCTCTTGTACTCAATTCCCTTTGTAATAAAGGCCAACATTCCATTAGCCTTCTTCTCTGCCTGCTGCACTTGCTCATTCACCTTCAGTGACTGATGAACAAGGACTCCGAGATCTCTTTGTATTTCTCCCTTACCTAACTCTATACCATTCAGATAATAATCTGCCTTCCTGTTCTTACTCCCAAAGTGGATAACCTCACACTTACTCACATTAAACGCCATCTGCCAAATATCTGCCCACTCACCCAGCCTATCCAAGTCACCCTGAATTCTCCTAACATCCTCATCACATGTCACACTGCCACCCAGCTTAATATCATCAGCAAATTTGCTGATGTTATTTTCTATGCCTTCATCCAAGTCGTTAACGTAAATGGTAAACAGCTGTGGTCCCAATACCGAGCCCTGTGGCACCCCACTAGTCACCACCTGCCATTCCGAGAAACACCCATTCACCGCTACCCTTTGCTTTCTATCTGCCAACCAGTTTTCTATCCATGTCAATGCCTTCCCCCCAATGCCCTGAGCTTTGATTTTACCCACCAATCTTCTATGTGGGACCTTATCAAATGCCTTCTGAAAATCGAGGTACACTACATCCACTGGATCTCCCCTGTCTAACTTCCTGGTTACATCCTCGAAAAACTCCAACAGATTAGTCAAGCATGATTTACCCTTGGTAAATCCATGCTGGCTCGGCCCAATCCTATCACTGCTATCTAGATATGCCACTATTTCATCCTTAATAATGGACTCTAGCATCTTTCCCACTACCGATGTCAGGTTGACAGGTCGATAGTTCTCTGTTTTCTCCCTCCCTCCTTTCTTAAAAAGTGGGATAACATTAGCCATTCTCCAATCCTCAGGAACTGATCCTGAATCTAAGGAACATTGGAAAATGATTACCAATGCATCCGCAATTTCCAGGGCCACCTCCTTTAGTACCCTAGGGTGCAGACCATCTGGACCTGGGGATTTGTCAGCCTTCAGTCCCATCAGTCTTCTCATCACCGTTTCCTTCCTAATGTCAATCTGTTTCATTTCCTCTGTTACCCTATGTCCTTGGCCCATCCATGCATCTGGGAGATTGCTTGTGTCTTCCTTAGTGAAAACAGATCTAAAGTACTCATTAAATTCTTCTGCCATTTCTCTGTTTCCCATAACAACTTCACCCAATTTATTCTTCAAGGGCCCAACATTGTTCTTAACTATCTTCTTTCTTTTCACATACCTAAAAAGGCTTTTGCTATCTTCCTTTATATTCCTGGCTAGCTTGCGTTCGTACCTCATTTTTTCTCCCCGTATTGTCTTTTTAGTTAAGTTCTGTTGTTCCTTAAAAACTTCCCAATCATCTGTCCTCCCACTCACCTTAGCTCTGTCATATTTCCTTTTTTTTAATGCTATGCAATCTCTGACTTCCTTTGTCAACCACTGTGGCCCCTTTCCCCCCTTTGAATCCTTCCTTCTCTGGGGGATGAACTGATTTTGCACCTTGTGCATTATTCCCAAGAATACCTAGCATTGCTGTTCCACTGTCTTTTCTGCTAGGCTATCCGTCCAGTCAACTTTGGCCAGCTCCTCCCTCATGGCTCCATCGTCTCCCCTGTTCAACTGCAACACTGACACCTCCGAGCTGCCCTTATCCTTCTCAAATTGCAGATAAAAGCTTATCATATTCTGATCACTACCTCCTAATGGCTCCTTTACTGCGAGATCACTTATCAAATCCTGTTCATTACATAACACTAAATCCAGAATAGTCTTGTCCCTGGTCGGCTCTCGTACAAGCTGTTCCAAGAATGCATCCCGTAGGCACTCTACAAACTCCCTATCCTGGGGTCCAGCACCAACCTGATTCTCCCAGTTCGCCTGCATGTTGAAATCCCCCATAACTACTGCGACATTACCTTTGCCAAATGCCAATGTTAACTCCCTATTCAACTTGCACCCAATATCCATGCTACTGTTTGGTGGCCTGTAGACAACACCCATTTGGGTCCTTTTGCCCTTACTGTTCTTCAGTTCTATCCACACAGACTCTACTTCTCCTGACCCTATGTCCCCCCTTGCAAAGGACTGAATCTCATTCCTCACCAACAGGGCCACCCCACCCCCTCTGCCGACATTTCTGTCCCTACGATAGCACGTATACCCTTGTACATTCATTTCCTAGGTCTGATCTCCCTGCAGCCATGTCTCCGTTATCCCAACAACATCATAGTTACCCATTCGCACCTGGGCTTCAAGCTCATCCGCCTTATTCCTGACACTTCGTGCATTCAGATATAGAATTTTTAACCCATTTCTCCTCTCTCTGTTTGAATCGCTGCCTATTGTGCTTAACCCAGCTCCCCGAACTCCCATCAGGCTATACGCCCCTAGAATTTTGTTGTCCTTCCTACATTTACTTATTCTTTCAACACATTTAACTCCATGGTCCGTCAGACCATCCCTCTGTACACGAGTCCTCCTTATCACTTGTTCCGCCCCACCTTCCTCTACTACACACTTAATATTCCGGAACCGTGTAGTCCCCACCTGTGCTTTATTCTTCCTCTCGCTATCCTCTCTCACATTCTGGATCCCCGCCCCCTGCAAATTTAGTTTAAACCCCCCCCAAGAAGCACTAGCAAACTTCCCTGCAAGAATGTTAGTACCTCTCCAGTTCAGGTGTAAACCGTCCCTTCGGAACAGATCCCACCTTCCCTGGAACAAGGCCCAATTATCTACAAACCTGAAGCCCTCCCTCCTGCACCATCCTCTCAGCCACTTATTAATCTGTATAATCCTTCTGTTCCTTGCCTCACTCGCACGTGGCACAGGTAGCAATCCTGAGATTGTTACCCTGGAGGTCCTGCTCTTCAGCTTCGCACCTAACTCCCTGAACTCCCTACGCAGGACCCCCTCACTCATCCTACCCACGTCATTGGTCCCTACATGGACCACAACATCTGTATTCTTGCCCTCCCTCTCGAGAATAACCTGCACCCGATCTGAGATGTCTCGGACCCCGGCACCAGGGAAGCAACGTACCATCCGAGACTCCTGATCTTCCCCACAAAATCTCCTATCCGCCCCCCTGACTATAGAATCCCCTATCACTACTGATCTCTTCTCTTCCCTCCTCCCCTTCCTAGTCGCGGGTCCAACCTCAGTGCCAGAGACAGGACCACTGCAGCTTGTTCCTGGTAGGTCATCCCCACCAACAGTATCCAAAACGGTATACTTATTGTTGATGGGAACGGCCACAGGGGTGCTCTTCTCTCTCTGTCTGCTCCCCCTGCCTCTCTTGACTGTCACCCATTTGCCTACCTCCTGTCTTTTCGGTGTGACTGCCTCCCGATAACTCTTATCTATCTCTGCCTCTGCCTCCCGAATGATCCATAGTTCATCCAGCTCCTGCTCCAATTCCCTAACTCGGTCTGATAGGAGCTGCAGCTGGATGCACCTTTTGCAGGTGTGGTCATCAGGGACAACTGTGTTGACCCTGACCTCCCACATACTGCATACGGAGCACACCACTGCTCTAACTGTCTCCCCCATTACCTGATCCCAGATTAGTCAGAATAAATGTTGTATGTTGTATGCTCTATGTTCTATGTTGTGCTCCACACTAAACTACATACTAAGAATTCCATGACATTGCCTGATTTTATTGCAATATGTACTTCACAATCTGCTGAGCAGCAGCAAATGGACGGGATTTAGCTAACTGACTTCAACTTTCAGACTCTGATCGTACCTTCCGTCACGTAAACCATCGAGCCCACGTCTCCCTCTTTGATGATGCAGCTGTCTTTGGTGTATTCCACGGGGTACATGCAGTCGACAATCTCCTGGATCTGGGACATCTCCAAGTTCTTCATGAAGTCATTCTCCAGAAAGGCGTCCTGAATCAGATTCCTGGACCTGTTGCACAGAATCAACGACACATTGGGGATGGACTCGGAATCAGGTCAAGTTCAAGTTTAATTGGTATTCAACCAAACATGAAACCCCATCAGTTCAGCCAAACGAAACAGTGTTCCTCCGGAGCCAAGGCACAAAACACAGAACCAACAATCACACACAGCACAAGGCACGTAGAGCACGTATATGATATCAGTAAAATACAGTCACACAAAGCGTATAACCCAAGACCCTGAGTCCATGAATGCTGCAGAAGTCTGCAGTCCAACACAATATCTGACAGTATTCATTCTTTTTATTCATTTACATTCAGGCACCTGGCTGCTTCAGGACTCAACCCTCAGCCCACAGCTCTCACGGTAAGTGCTAGAAGTGTTCCTTGGCAATGGTTTGCCCACTTCATGACCTTGTGTGTGATATTGTTGACATTAATTCTAAATTCACCATTTTGTGGTCAAAGTTATTTACTTTCAAATGTACAGGTTAGTAGGTTGATTGGTCAGGTTGGGTATATCCCGCTGCTGCCTGTAAGGAGTTTGTACGTCCTTCCCATGACCATGTGGGTTTCCTCTCACAGGCCAAAGACCTACGAGGTCGTAGGTTAAGTGGTCACTGTAAATTGTCCCATGATTAGGCTGGAGTTAAATTGGGGTTGCTGGGTGGCATATCTCGAAGGGCAGGTAGGACATACTCCGGGCTGTATCTCAATAAATAAAAATTATTACTGAATAAATAATTGTGCAGTGTCAACTCATTTGGCTGGAAGGATCTGTTACTGTGCTATATCTTAAAACAAGGAACAAGAAAGGAATTGGTTTGAGTTCAAAGTGATCAAAGCGGTCAGAAAGTTGCTGAACTCCGGTGAACACAGCTATTTCAAGAACTGAATGTTCAGGGGATTGTAGCTGTCCTTGAAGCTGGTGGTGTGGGACTTAAGGCTTCTGTACCTCCTGCCCGATGGTAGCAGCAACGAGATGGCATGGCCCAGATGCTGAAGACTGGAGATCTTTGATGATGGACGTTGCCTTCTCCAGGCAGCCCCACCTGTAGATGTGATTGATGGGAGGGAGGGATGTGTCTGTGACGTTTTGGGCAGATACCATTCTCTGTAGCTTCTTATGTTCTGATTGGCTGATCACCAGGTGGATTGGTCTTCCTGATGTCATTGTCCTCCTAGGAAGTGTTAAGGGTAGGTGAGGATCCTGGAAGAGTATGAGGAAGTGAACGAGAGGGTTAGTAAGACTGGCGGTGTTGTGGATAGTGTAGAAGGTTGTCGTAGGTTACGATGGAATATTAACAGGATGCAGAGATGGGCTGAGAAGTGGAAAATTCAGTTCAACCCAGAAAAGTGTGAAGTGATTCACTTTGGAAGGGCGAACTTGAAGGTGGAATACAGAGTTAATGGCAGGATTTTTAACAGTGTGGAGGAACAGAGAGATCTTGGGGCCCACGTCCATAGATCCCTCCAAGTTGTTGCATAAGTTGATCGGGTGGTTAGAGGTGTGTTGGCATTCGGTAGTCGGGAGATTGAGTTTAAGAGCCATGAGGTAATGTTGCAGCTCTACAGAACCCTGGTTGGACCACACTCGGAACATTTTGTTCAGTTCTGGTCGCCTCATTCTAGGAAGAATCTGGAAGGTTTAGAGAGAGTACCAAGATGTAGCATGGATTAAAGAGCATACTTTATGAGGGTAGGTTGAGTGAGCTGGGGCTTTTCTCTTTAGAGAGATGGGGGGTGAAATGTGACGTGACAGAGATGTGTAAGATGAATGGAGTCATAGATCGAGTGGGCAGCCTGAGACTCTCCTAGGGCAGAAATGGCTAAAGGAAGCAGCATAATTGTAAGGTGTTTGGTGGAAAGAATAGAGAGGATGTCAGAGGTAGCTTTTTTACACAGAGTGGTGGGTGTGTGGAACGTGCTGCCTGGGGTTATAGTAGAGGCAGGTACATTTGAAGCATTTAAGAACACATGGATGATAGAAAAATGGAGGGTTATGTGGGAGGGAAGGGGTAGATTCATCTTAGAGTGGATTAAAAGGTCCCAGCAACGTTGTGGGTGAAGGACCTGTACTGCACTCATTGCTACCATCAGGGAGGAGGTACAGAAGCCCGAGGACACACAGTGAATGATTCAGGAGTGGTATCTTTCCCTCTGCCATCAGATTTCTGAATGGACATTGAACCCATGAACACTATCACACTACGTTTCTTGCATTACTTATTTAATTTAACTTTTTAAGATATGTATTATATATATTAAAAAGTTAAATTAGATAAGTTAAATTTTATATTTCCTAATGTACTTCACAGTTTTTATGATTATGTATTGCAATGTGCTGGAGCTGCAAAACAATAAATTTCACAACATATGCCGGTGGTATTAAACCTGACTCTGACTCTGTGATGTTCTGTGTAATAAAGCAGTTCAGTACCAGAGAGAAACTATTTAAACTCAACACAGTCTGGGACTTTCTGAAGATCAGATGCGGCAGAATGAGGGGATCAAAGGGAGGACTTGGCCAGTAGTGGTTAGACCAAAGGTATCACGTTGGTCCTTTGAGGGAACAAAGATTTTATTGCTTTTTTGTCAAATGCTTGCAAGCATACAGAATATTGTGATTCAAATTCATCTCTCATAAAAGACCCAAGGCAAAGTAAGACAGCGTTTGCATTCAAAGGAAGTTGTGTGCAATATGGAATCTGCAATACAAGATCAGTTCAAGCAGCAATTAATAGCTGCAATTCACAGTAAACCTAAAATACACTCTTTAGGTGCACTTGTACACCTACTTGTTTATGCAAATATCTAATCAGCCAATCATGTGGCAGCAACTCAATCCATAAACGCACGCAGACGTGGTCAAGAATGCAGGAGAAATGTGATTTAAATTACTTTGACCGTGGAATGGTTGTTGGGGCAAAACAGCGTGGCTTGAATATCACAGAAACTGCTGATCTCCTGGGATTTTCATGCACAACAGTCTTTAAAGTTTATACAGAATGGTATGAAAAAAAAAACCATCCAGCGACTGGTTGTTCTGTGGCTGAAAATGCTTTGTTATTGTGAGAGGTCGGAGGAGAATGGCCAGACTTGTTCAAGCTGACGGGAAGGTGACGGTAACTCAAATAACCAGTCACCACGTTACCACAGTGGTGTGCACTGAATGCACGACATGTCAAGCCTTGGGCTACAGCAGCAGAAGACCATGAATATACACTTAGTGGCCACTTTTTTAGATACAGGAGGCCCCTCATAAAGTTGCCACTGACTGTATGTTCATTGCTGGCTTGGTAATTAGTAAATTTGTAGACTGAATTCCTCTGATCTCCATTAGGTTGAATGGAAGTAGAAGGCTTTCCAGTCCTCTGTCAGTTTTGTCTTGCCTAGACAATCTGGCAGGGAATCTGTGCTGTGTCCTTAATGAACTGGTTACAGTCGGCAGCTCACAACACAAGCTGAGGTACCTCTGACCCACTGCATGTGTAAATTATGAAAGGTGCTTGACTTACAGAGCACGGAATATAGATTGGACCAAATATCAGAATTCACGCCTCCACTGCGGACTCTCACCTTAACCAATAAACACAAGTATGCACTAACAAAACCGTACACTGCTGCCCAGAGAAACTCCCCCACCTTCTTACTGCCCCCTTCCTTTCCAGTCCCAATGAGGGGCCTTGGCCTGAAAGATCATCTGTGTATCCAGCTTCATAGATACTGCCTGACCAGCATTCTGTGTGTGTTACTCTGTATTTCCAGCATCTGTCTGAATCTCATGTGTTTATGCCTAGAGGACCTATTCTTTTATACACTGCCAGACTGCTTGAACAGACAATTCGCAGACCGCTCTACGTGGGGAGAACTACAAGTGGCAGTGTAGAGTCAGGCTTTCGAAACAAAAAGTATATATTTTGTATGCTGGAAGTGTTAAAAAAAAACAGCAAATTCTCAAAATAAGTAACAGATCAAGCAGCATTTGTGGAGAGAGAGAGAGAGAGAGAGAGACAGAGCTAAATGGGCTGAAGAATATACAGGTATAATATTTATTTATTGACATAAAGCACAGAGAAGGCCTCTGGCCCTCTGAGCCATGCCGGCCAGCAATTCCCCCATTTAACCCTAGCCAAATCATGGGACAATTTACAATGACCAATTAAACTACCAACTGCTACATCTTTGGACTGTGGGAAGAAACTGGAGCATCTGGAGGAAAGCCACACGGTCACTGGGAGAGTGTAGTAACTCCACACAGGCAGTGGAGAATGTTTAGGGAGTGATTCATGGAAGTATTAGACTAGCGATAATTCGAACAAGCCAACAATGTTCTCAATCATAGATCAAACAATTTTCTGCCAAGGTAGCTAGGCAGAAAAACTAATATTTATCATATACTGTAGCTTATATTATTAAATTAGCTAATATTATCTGAATGCCAGTGGCAGGAAAGGTCATTGTCTGCAGCCTACCATTACTGTAGGACTTGTATGTGTCCAGGACAAAGGAGCGGGAGGGAAAATCATTGCGGGCACTAACTACCCATCCTGAAAACTGCCTTTTCCCAAAGATCCCTTCTGGAAATTTCTATTAAAACAAAAACTTCACGCCACCTTAAAAGTTTCTTTCCCCAGGCAGTTAATCTGATTGACCATTTTAATTGCCCCCCCATCACCCCCTCTATCTATCATCTCAGTCACTGCACTGCAAACCCTTCAAACCACTTTTTGTAAATGCATGCTGGTATTTATGTTTTTTGCATATTTTATTCTATATCTGTACTTCTAACTTTATTTTTTATATAATTCTTTATTCTTTATAATTGTTGAATGTTGTTGTTTTTTGTTGCATGTCACCCACCCCCCGACCAACACACCACAGCAGATTTCTAATACATGTAAAAGTATATGGTGAATAAAGTTGATCCTTGACCCTTGAAGAAATTCACGGTAAATCCTTTAAGAAATAAATACATCATGAGGAGAGTGTCCAATAATAGAAACAATAAGATTAATGAAGTTAAGTAATGAGCTGAGAAACAGGAAAGGTATGACCACATTACTGGGGTTGTATTATAGACCACCCAGTAGTCAGTGAGAATTGGAGGAGCAAATCTGCAGAGAGATAGCAGACATCTGCAGGAAACATAAAGTTGTGATAGTAGGGGATTTTAATTTTCCACATATTGATTGGGACTCCCATACTGTTAAAGGTCTAGATGGGTTAGAGTTTGTAAAATGTGTTCAGGAAAGTTTTCTAAATCAATGTATAGAGGTACCGACTAGAGAGGATGCAATATTGGATCTCCTATTAGGAAATGAGTTAGGGCAGGTGACGGAAGTGTGTGTAGGGGAACACTTTGGTTTGTTACGTACCCGTGACACGTGACAGTGGTACCCTTGTCACGTGACTGGGGTTGAAGCTATACTGGACTTGAGGTAATGGTCTTGTGATGGTGGAGTGACGTCATTTTCCCGCCAGTAGAGGTCATGTGACAGGTTTTTTTTACAGGGTATAAAAGGAAGACCCACCCTGTCAGGTGGGGCAGTTCGTGGCTGGGTTTGCCAAGCTGACTTCATGTCACTGCGTGATTTAATGTGATGACGCAGTTTAGTTGAAAAATGAAGTTTTATATAATGCCTAAAGTTTAAAAGGTCATTGCCAGCAGTTTCTTTGCTGGTGGAGAGTGAAGATAAGAATTTGGAAGATAAAGATCGAGGAGAATCGATTTTCGACGGTGGATTGGTTTCGACCTTATTTGATCCTCATTCGGAAGGATTTCGTTGACTGTTCTCGTGTTAATCTCTGTTGGGATAGCGGGAGATTGAGGACAGAGTGTGGAAGAAGAGGTTAGTGCCATTAAACCATTACGTTTCATAAAAATTCGACGTGGGAAGAGTTCGACGCCGGGGATCGAAGGACAACGACGTGGAAGAGAATTTAAATCGCCTTAAAAAGTCTCTCCTTTTAAATGGACTGTGAGCTTTTGAACTTTCGGCATACCGCTTTAAAGAACTGTTTTTTTTCAATACCGCTTTAAGAACTGTTTGAACTGCAACGCTATTACGAACTGTGAATCTGCAGCACAGCAGCTGTTTTCCGGTTACACTAGTGTTTGTTTACTTTTGGGGGGTTTGTTTTCAGTGTTTAATAAATGTGTTATTTGTTATAAAAACCCTTGCCTAACTCATATATATTTATTGTTGCCTGAATACGTAACAGGTTCCAGTGATCATAACACCATTAGTTTCAACTTGATCATGGATAAAGATAGATCTGGTCCTTGGGTTGAGGTTCTAAACTGGAAAAAGGCCAAATTTGAAGAAATGAGAAAGGATCTAAAAAGCGTGGATTGGGACAGGTTGTTCTCTGGCAAGGATGTGATTGGTAAGTGGAAGGCCTTCAAAGGAGAAATTTTGAGAGTGCAGAGTTTGTATGTTTCAGTCAGGGTTAAAGGCAAAGTGAATAAGAATAAGGAACCTTGGTTCTCGAGGGATATTGGAACTCTGATAAAGAAGAAGAGAGAGATGTATAACATGTATGGGAAAAAGGGAGCAAGTAAGGTGCTTGAGGAGTACAAAAAGTGCAAAAAAATCCTTAAGAAAGAAATCAGGAGGGCTAAAAGAAGACATGAAGTTGCTTTGGCAATCAATGTAAAGGATATTCCAAAGAGCTTCTACAGGTATATTAAGAGCAAAAGGACAGTAAGGGATAAAATTGGTCCTCTTGAAGATCAGAGTGGACGGTTATGTGTGGAACCAAAAGAAATTGAGGAGATCTTAAGTGGGTTTTGTGTCTGTATTTACTAAGGAAACTAAGTCAATGGAAATAAGACAAACAAGTAGTGAGGTCATGGAACCTATACAGATTGAAGAGGAGGAGGTGCTTGCTGTCTTAAGGCAAATCAGAGTAGATAAATCCCCAGGACCTGACAGGGTATTCCCTTGGACCTTGAAGGAGACTAGTGTTGAAATTGCAGATATATTTAAAATGTTGGTATCGACGGGTGAGGTGCCGGAGGATAGGAGGATAGCTCATGTTGTTCCGTTGTTTAAAAATGGCTCTAAAAGTAATCCGGGAAATTATAGACTGGTAAATTTGATGTCAGTAATAGGTAAATTATTGGAAGGAGTACTAAGAGATAAGATCTACAAGAATTTAGATAGACAGGGACTTAGTATGAAGAGTCCACATGGCTTTGTGCATGGTAGGTCATGTTCAACAAATCTGTTAGAGTTTTTCGAGGCGGTTACAAGGAAAGTGGATGAAGGGAAGGTAGTGGATGTTGTCTACATGGACTTCAGTAAGGCCTTTGACAAGGTCCCACATGGGAGGTTAGTTAGGAAGATTCAGTCGGTAGGTATACATGGTGAGGTAGTAAATTGGATTAGACATTGGCTCAATGGGAGAAGCCAGAGAGTGGTAGTGGAGGATTGCTACTCTGAGTGGAGGCCTGTGACTAGTGGTGTGCCATGGGGATCAGTGCTGGGTCCATTGTTATTTGTCATCTATATCAATGATCTGGATGATAATGTGGTAAATTGGATCAGCAAATTTGCTGATGATACAAAGATTGGAGGTGTAGTGGACAGTGCGGAAGGTTTTCAAAGCTTACAGAGGGATTTGGACCAGCTGGAAAAATGGGCAGAAAAATGGCAGATGGAGTTTAATGAGGACAAGCGTGAGGTATTGACTTTGGAAGGAAAACCAAGGTAGAACATACAAGGTAAATGGTAGGGCACTGAGGAGTGCATTAGAACAAAGGGATCTAGGAATACAGATACATAATTCCCTAAAAGTGGCGTCACAGGTAGATGGGGTAGTAAAGAGAGCTTTTGGTACATTGGCCTTTATAAATCAAAGTATTGAGTATAAGAGTTGGAATGTTATGGTGAGGTTGTATAAGACATTGGTGAGGTTGTATAAGATATTGGTGAGGCTGAATTTGGAGTATTGTGTGCAGTTTTGATCACCAAATTACAGGAAGGATATTAATAAAGTTGAAAGAGTGCAGAGAAGGTTTACAAGGATGTTGCTGGGACTTGAGAAGCTGAGTTGTAGAAAAAGGTTAAATAGGTTAGGACTTTATTCCCTGGAGTGTAAGAGGGGAGATTTGATAGAGGTGTATAAAATTATAATGGGTATAGATAGAGTGAATGCAAGCAGGCTTTTTCCACTGAGGCTAAGGGAGAAAAAAAAAACTAGAGGACATGGGTTAAGGGTGAAGGGGGAAAAGTTTAAAGGGAACATTTGGGGGGGGGGTTTCTTCACACAGAGAGTGGTGGGCGTGTGGAATGAGCTGCCAGATGAAGTGGTAAATGCGGGCTCACTTTTAACGTTTAAGAAAAACTTGGACAGGTACATGGATGAGAGGTGTATGGAGGGATACGGGTCAGTTGCAGGTCAGTGGGACCAGGCAGAAAAATTGTTCGGCACAGCCAAGAAGGGCCAAAAGGCCTGTTTCTGTGGTTCTATGGTTCTAAGTGTGAATCTTCTGCAAGCACAGACAGGGAGGAAATGAACAGAAAAGGAGAGGGCAGAGACATTAACCGAACAGAGACACAAAGAACTTCAAATGCTGGAGAAACCTTTAAATATATAGTGGGGTTCTCTAGGTTCCTTAAGGTTGTCATAGCTGGAGGTGGTGGTGGGGATAAGCTCCCACTACCTATTAAATGCTCCCAATGTCGTCCATCCCAAATAGCTTCTGCTAACCAAGTCCAGCTCCTGGCCTTGACGTGTGTTACTAAGCTCAGCAGAATGGTTTCTACTGACAGGACAAGACGCAAAGGCAGGTTACAGGCACCTTAAAACCAGTTGCTTCAGGCAGATGGGGCTCATTAGCCGTGGTTGGCAGCTCATCTAGGAGAAGGAAAACTCTGATTTCAAATGTCTGCTGCATTGCGGCTGTACCTGCTCATGGAGAAGGCTTCAGGAGTAAACCCCGGGGAAAGATTCAGAGCTGGAGGCCCTCAGGCAGTTCCATGTTGAGTTTAATGCTGACCATCTTCTGCAACACTGATCACGCCAAACTGCATCAATCTCTACCACAATGCAACATCCATGGACAATCCTAACTGACAGAGGCCTCCGATCCAGACTAGGACCACAGGTCACAGCCTCAGAATACAAGGATGTCCCTTTAGAACAGAGATGAAGAGGAATTTTTCTAACCAGAAGGTGGTGAATCTGTCACCGATATCTGTGGAGGTGAAGTCATTGGGTTATTTAAAGCAGAAGTTGATAGGTTCTTAATTAGTAAGGGCTTCAAAGGTTACGGGGAGAATGCAGGAGAATGGGGTTACCAGGGAAAATAAATCAGCCATGATGAAATGGAGGAGCAGACTCGATGGGCTGAATGGCCTAATTCTGCTCCTATGTCTTATGGGCTTGAACCTCTCAGTGCTTCCATACAGGAGAAAGATTTTACAGGAATCCTGCATTAGGGCGATTGGAAACAATTGTGAAAAGTAAAAGGTGCAGCATCTCTGTGAACAAGTTATGAACAGGTGAAAGAGGAACGAAAAGTGTTAGAAATACATTAGAAATCAGGCAGCAGCCATAGAAGGGAAACCACAAGTAGTGTTTCAAGTCAATGACCTTTCATCAATTCTTAGCAAATGTTTCCGTTTCCAAGGATGCTGCCTGACCTGATGAGAATTTTCAGCTCTTTCTGTTTTAAATTCATCTGCCTTAATCTGTTTTATGTGTTGCATATGCATCGAAACAAATCCTACAAAATCCTACAGAAAGCAGCGGATTTGGCCCATCACGGGTAAAGCCCTCCCCACCATTGAGCACATCTACACAAAACACTGTTGTAGGAAAGCAGCGTCCATCATTAGAGATCCCACCACCCAGGACATGCTCTCTTCTTAATGCTACATCAGGAAGAAGGTACAGGAGTCTCAAGACCCACACCACTAGGTTTGGGAACAGTTATTACCCCTCAACCATCAGGTCCCACACCACCAGGTTCAGGAACAGTTATTACCCCTCAACCATCAGGTCCCACACCACCAGGTTCAGGAACAGTTATTACCCCTCAACCATCAGGACCCACACCACCAGGTTCAGGAACAGTTATTACCCCTCAACCATCAGGTCCCACACCACCAGGTTCAGGAACAGTTATTACCCCTCAACCATCAGGTCCCACACCACCAGGTTCAGGAACAGTTATTACCCCTCAACCATCAGGTCCCACACCACCAGGTTCAGGAACAGTTATTACCCCTCAACCATCAGGTCCCACACCACCAGGTTCAGGAACAGTTATTACCCTTCAACCATCAGGTCCCACACCACCAGGTTCAGGAACAGTTATTACCCCTCAACTGTCAGGTCCCACACCATCAGGTTCAGGGACAGTTATTACCCCTTAACCATCTGGTCCCACACCACCAGGTTCAGAAACAGTTATTACCCCTTAACCATCTGGTCCCACACCACCAGGTTCAGAAACAGTTATTACCCCTCAACCATTAGGTCCCACACCATCAGGTTCAGGGACAGTTATTACCCCTTAACCATCAGGTCCCAAACCACCAGGTTCAGGAACAGTTATTACCTCTCAAACATCAGGCTCTTGAACCAAAGGGGATAACTTCACTCAACTTCACTTGCCCCTTCGTTGAAATGTTCCTACAAGCTATGGACTCGTTTTCAAAGACTCTTTGTCTCATGTTCTCAATATTTATTGCTTCTTTCTTTATATTGTTGTTTCTGCTTTTTGCATTTGCACAGTGTTGTCTTCTGCAATCCGGTTGAGCGTCCTGGTTGGATAGTCTTTCATTAATTCTGTTATAGTTACTATTCTATAGATATATTGAATATGCCCCAAGAAAATGAGCATCAGGATTGTATATAGTAACATATATGTACTTTGATAATAAAGTTTACTTTGAACTTTGGAACGTACAGTGAAACACGTTTGTTTGCGTCAATGATCAATACAGTCCGAGTATGTTCTGGGGGCAGCATTTTGTGCCAACATGCCCGACTCTCTAACCCTAACCCGTACGTCCTTGGAATGTGGCAGGAACTGGCAGAAACCCACATGGTCACGGGGGAAAGTGACAAACTCCTTACAGACAGCGGCTGTAATTGGATACTGATAGTTGGTGCTGTAAAGCGTTTCGCTAGCCGGCGTGCCACTTTACCGTACCGTACTCTTGGATGACATAATATTGAAACCTGTTTTAGAGTCATTGAGTCATACAGCGTGGAATCAGGCTCTTCGGTCCGCATTGTCCATGTTGACCACAGAGCTTCTCAAGCCAGTCCCATGACTTTACTCACAAGCTCCATATACGTGTACAATAATCTTGTTAAAGCCTACAGTTATTTATTTATTGATCGATTTATTTAGAGGTACAGCGTGGAATAAGTTCTTCCCATCCTTCCAGCCGTGTCGCCCAGCAACCCCTGACAACCCCAATTTAACCCTAACTTACCCACAGACGACCACCTGGTACGTTTTTGGACTGTGGGAGTAAAATGGCGGACCTGGAGCAAACCATGCGCCCACAGGGAAGTCGTACAGAGACTCCTTGCAGGGGATGCCAGGACTGTACTCTGAACTCCGATGCCCCGAGCTAACTGTATTACTACTGTGGCACCCACCCAGTTAATCATCACCTTACACTCTCTCGTTAACTTTCTAAATGCCCTCACTGCAATCGTTTTTAATATCTAAACATTGAGGCCTTTTACACTTTGGTAGAAACATTCTTCCCTTAAATGAAAAGAACATATCTGTGTTTAACAGGATTTAACCTAGGGCATTCAGTCTTTCCCGGGACGGATAGGAGGGCTCTACAATGGGTAAACAAAACTGCCCAGTGCATTGCCAGCACCAGCCTACCCACCACCAAGAACTTATATGCAGAAACTGGCCAGCAATATCACGAAGGATCTCATCCACCCTGTTTGTCCCACTCCCATCAGGGAAGAGGCTACGTAGCATCCACTGACTCAAAAACAATTACCATCCCCAAGCAGTGAGGCTGATCAACACCTCCACCCACTAACCCACCCCCAACCACCACTACTCTATCATTTCCTGTCAGTCACTTTATGTACAGACACTCCTGTGCCTAGTGTCACTTTATGGACATACAATCAATGTTTATAAGCTATCGTTATGTATTTATACTTACTGTTTTTAATTATTATGTCCTTTATTTTATTGGGTTTGTTTTGTGCTGCCTTTGATCTGGAGTAACAGGCTACGAAGCTCCTGGTTCATCCATGGCTTTTGGTTTGGGAATGTACAGTAAGTTTTCATAGGCACACACTCATGGTCTTGATGGAGTCAGTGACAACCGTGGCATACTCATCCAGGCTCTGAATACAGCCCAGTCCACCGATTCAAAGCAGTCTTGTAAGTGCTCCTATGCCTCCTGGTCCAAATGTATATTGCTGGTCCTCACTACCGGTGCTGTAGTCTTCAGTCTCTGCCTGTACTCAGGGAGTGGAAGTACAGCCAGGTGATCGGACTTCCCGAAGTGAGGGCGTGGGATAGCACAGTAGGCACTCTTGAACTCTGATCCACTTTAACTCACCCAATACACTTCGTAAATGTGACCACCTTTACAAAGTAGCCTGTGTTAGGTTCTCTGCATTGGCAGCTCAGCAGTAGAAACCGTGAGCAGTTTCAAACTCCTAGGAGGGTGCATCTCACACGGTCTCCAGTGGTCCCAGAACACGTTCTCCCCAGTCAAGAGAGCTCTCCAGCGCCTCTACATTCTGATGAGGCTGAAGAGAGCTGGACGATGCATATCAATACTCACATCTACAAATGTGCACCTGAGAGTCGTGTCACTGTGTGGTACTGTGGCAGACAGGAGGGCTCTACAATGGGTAGTCGAAACAGCCAAACACATCACCGGCACTAGTCTACAGGCTAAAAACAACATATATACAGAATATTGTCTGAAAAAGGCCAGTAACATTATGATGAATCCCACCCTCACTGATCATGGACTGTTTGTCCCACTTTCATTGGGGAAGAGGTTACATAACATCCACACCAGAACCACCAGACTCAAAAGCAGTTCATTTCCCCAAGCACCTCCACCCACTAACCCACCTCTCCACACCCCCACTACATCCACATCACCTAGCGTCACTTTATGTGCATACAATCAGTTGTAACAATTACTTGTACACTGTGTTTTATAGGATCCCTTTTTCATTATATTGGTTGTGTTTTTTTAATTGTGTTCTTTATGCTTATTGTGTTTTTATGCTGCAGGAGATCCAGAGTAACAATTATCTTGTTCTCCTTTACACTCGAGTACTGAAGAATGACAAAAAACAAACCAACCTTGAATCTTGAATTACTTTCTTTCTGGAAAATTATATTCTCCTAAATACTGTCGGCATGGTCCCACTAACTTAATCCAAACCTCAGTCTCAACATTCCCATTCAAAGCATTTCTCCATGAAGGTCGACTCTATTAAGCCTCATGAATTCTTTATTTCAGTCAAGTGATCCTTACTTTCCAGCTTCCCTGGAACATAGAAGTTGTATCTTTACCAAGCACTGGTTCAGCTGCACTTGCAGTATAGTGTGCATCTGTGGCTGCCACAGTAAAGGGAGAATGTGACTGTGCTGGAGAGAGTGCAGATGAGATTCGCTTGGAATGAAGGACTTTACATTTGGGGAGAGTTTAGAGAGGCTGGGCTTGTTTTCCTTGGAACAAAGGAGGTTCGGGGATAACCAGATGGAGGTACATAAGATTCATTTGCAATGGCAAATAAAAATATGGCAGGGATAAGCAGAGCAGCCATTGCTGGAGTGGCCATTGTGTGAGTGGACCAGTGTTAGAGTGGGGAAGGGTTTGGCTCAACAGATTTGGGTGCGGTAAGTATCTGGTAAGCTTCTTCTTCCTTCTTCCTTCTTCATCTGTCAATACACAGTTAGATCATTGAGGGTGGCTCCAGGGCCTGTGTTGTGTTCTTTGTATGGGATGTGGGAATTCCCAGAGTCCTCCAGTATAACCACACTTGCACCAGGTGCACTGAGCTGAAGCTCCTCGGAGAACGTATTAAGGAACTGAAGCTGCAGCTTGATCATCTTCAGCTCATACGTGAGAATGAGGAATGATAGATAGGAGCTACAGGGGGGTAGTCACCTCTAAGTTGTAGGAGGCAAGTACCTCGGTGACTGTCAGGAGAGGGAGAGGAAATGGGCAGCATGTGCTAAGTACCCCTGAGGCTGTTCCTACTTTGCATACTGCTGGGGGAGAATGACCCACTGGGACTGAGTGTCGTGCTGTGCCTCACCAGGGAAGCAGGGAGAAGAGGACTGAGTTAGTGATTGGGGATTCCATACTTTATCACAGGTTCTGTGGCTGTGATAGAGACACCCAGATGGTATGTTGCCTCCCAGGGGCCAAGTCCATGGCATTCTAAAGGGGGAGGGTGAGCAGCCAGAAGTCTTGGGACATATTGGCACCAATGACGTAGGTCGGAAAAGGGAGGAGGTCCTGAGAGAAAAGATAGGGAGTTCGGTAGAAAGCTGAAAAGCAGGACCTTCAGAGTAGCAATCTCTGACCGCAGCCAGTGAGAAAGTAGCAATCTCTGACCGCTACCAGTGAGAAAGTAGCAATCTCTGACCGCAGCCAGTGAGAAAGTAGCAATCTCTGACCGCAGCCAGTGAGAAAGTAGCAATCTCTGACTGCAGCCAGTGAGAAAGTAGCAATCTCTGACCGCTGTCAGTGAGAAAGTAGCAATCTCTGACCGCAGCCAGTGAGAAAGTAGCAATCTCTGACCGCAGCCAGTGAGAAAGTAGCAATCTCTGACCGCAGCCAGTGAGAAAGTAGCAATCTCTGACCGCAGCCAGTGAGAAAGTAGCAATCTCTGACCGCTGTCAGTGAGAAAGTAGCAATCTCTGACTGCAGCCAGTGAGAAAGTAGCAATCTCTGACCGCTGTCAGTGAGAAAGTAGCAATCTCTGACCGCTGTCAGTGAGAAAGTAGCAATCTCTGACCGCAGCCAGTGAGAAAGTAGCAATCTCTGACCGCAGCCAGTGAGAAAGTAGCAATCTCTGACCGCAGCCAGTGAGAAAGTAGCAATCTCTGACCGCAGCCAGTGAGAAAGTAGCAATCTCTGACCGCTGTCAGTGAGAAAGTAGCAATCTCTCACTGCAGCCAGTGAGAAAGTAACAATCTCTGACTGCAGCCAGTGAGAAAGTAGCAATCTGTGACTGCAGCCAGTGAGAAAGTAGCAATCTCTGACCGCAGCCAGTGAGAAAGTAGCAATCTGTGACCGCAGCCAGTGAGAAAGTAGCAATCTCTGACCGCAGCCAGTGAGAAAGTAGCAATCTCTGACCGCTACCAGTGAGAAAGTAGCAATCTCTGACTGCAGCCAGTGAGAAAGTAGCAATCTGTGACCGCAGCCAGTGAGAAAGTAGCAATCTCTGACTGCAGCCAGTGAGAAAGTAGCAATCTCTGACCGCAGCCAGTGAGAAAGTAGCAATCTCTGACCGCAGCCAGTGAGAAAGTAGCAATCTGTGACCGCAGCCAGTGAGAAAGTAGCAATCTCTGACCGCAGCCAGTGAGAAAGTAGCAATCTGTGACCGCAGCCAGTGAGAAAGTAGCAATCTCTGACCGCAGCCAGTGAGAAAGTAGCAATCTCTGACCGCAGCCAGTGAGAAAGTAGCAATCTCTGACCGCAGCCAGTGAGAAAGTAGCAATCTCTGACCGCAGCCAGTGAGAAAGTAGCAATCTCTGACCGCAGCCAGTGAGAAAGTAGCAATCTCTGACCGCAGCCAGTGAGAAAGTAGCAATCTGTGACCGCAGCCAGTGAGAAAGTAGCAATCTGTGACCGCAGCCAGTGAGAAAGTAGCAATCTCTGACCGCAGCCAGTGAGAAAGTAGCAATCTCTGACCGCTACCAGTGAGAAAGTAGCAATCTCTGACCGCTGCCAGTGAGAAAGTAGCAATCTCTGACCGCAGCCAGTGAGAAAGTAGCAATCTCTGACCGCAGCCAGTGAGAAAGTAGCAATCTGTGACCGCAGCCAGTGAGAAAGTAGCAATCTCTGACCGCAGCCAGTGAGAAAGTAGCAATCTGTGACCGCAGCCAGTGAGAAAGTAGCAATCTGTGACCGCAGCCAGTGAGAAAGTAGCAATCTCTGACCGCAGCCAGTGAGAAAGTAGCAATCTCTGACCGCTACCAGTGAGAAAGTAGCAATCTCTGACCGCTGCCAGTGAGAAAGTAGCAATCTCTGACCGCTGTCAGTGAGAAAGTAGCAATCTCTGACCGCAGCCAGTGAGAAAGTAGCAATCTCTGACCGCTGCCAGTGAGAAAGTAGCAATCTCTGACCGCAGCCAGTGAGAAAGTAGCAATCTCTGACCGCTGCCAGTGAGAAAGTAGCAATCTCTGACCGCAGCCAGTGAGAAAGTAGCAATCTCTGACCGCTGCCAGTGAGGATAGGAATGGGATGATTTATTTAAGTAGATGAATGTGTCACGGATGAACTAGTGCAGGAGGAAGGGTCTCAGCTTTCTGGATCATTGGGATCTCTTCTGGGGAAGGTATGACCTGTACAAAAGGGACGGGTTGCACCTGAACCCAAGGAGGACCAATGTCCGTGTGGGCAGGTTGGCTAGAACTGGTGGGGAGGGTTTAAACTAATTTGGTAATCGAATGGGAACCGGAGTGCTGGGATGATGGTTTCCAACTTGATTCAGAATGTAGTGAGACTGTCAGGGAGGACAGGCAGATGATAGGGCAAACGCCGTCAGTGGAGTAAGATGCAGTGTAACAGGGGGACATAATTGAAAAGGGTGATGAATACAGGACTGAAGGGGTTATATTTGAATGCACACAGAATACAGAATAAGGTAGATGATCTTGAGGCGCCGTTAGGGATTGACAGGTATGACGTTGTGGGCATCTCTGAGTCATGTCTGAAAGATGATGATGGTTGGGAGCTGAACATCCAAGGATACACGTTGTATCGAAAGGACAGGCAGGTAGGCAGAGGGGGTGGGGTGGCTCTGTTGGTAAAAAATGAATCAACCCCTTAGAAAGAGATGCCATGGGAGCAGAAGATGTAGAGTCCTTGTGGATAGAGTTAAGAAGCTGCAAAGGGAAAAAGGCTCTGATAGTAATTATATACAGATCTCTAACAGTAGCCAGGATGTGGGTTACAAATTACAATGGGAGACAGTAAAGGTATGTCAAAAGGACAGTGTTACAATAGTCATGAGGGATTTCAATATATAGGTAGATTGTGAAAATCAGGTTGGTGCCGGATCCCAAGAGGGAGCATTTGTAGAATGCCTGTGAGGTGGCTTTTCAGGGCAGCCTGTGGTCGAACCCACTAGGGGGTCAGCCATTCTGGATTGGGTGTTGTGCAATGATTAGGGAGCCCAAGATGAGGGAATCTTTAGGAGGCAGTGATCAAAATACGATAGAATTCACCCTGGAATTTGAGAGGGAGAAGCTAAAGTCTGATGTATCAGTATTACAGTGGAGTAAAGGGAATTACAGAGGAGTTGATTGGAAGGGGACATTAGCAGGGATAATGGCAAAGCGGCAATAGCTGCCTTTGCTGGGAACAATTTGGAAGGTGTAGGATAGATACAACCCAAAGAAGGAGAGGGATTCTAAAGGCGGGATGACACAACTGTGGCTGACAAGTCAAAGCTAACATTAAAGCAAAGGAGAGGGCATATAATAGAGCAAAAATTAGAGGGAAATTAGGGGATTGGGAGGCTTTTAAAAACCAACAGAAGGCAACTAAAAAGCCATGGGGGGGGGGGGAATAAAATATGAATGTAACCTAGCCGATAATATCAAAGAGGATGCCATAGTCTTTCTTCAGGTGTACAAAGAGTAAAAGGGAGGAAAGAGTAGATATCAGAGCACTGGAAAATGACACTGGAGAGGTAGCAATGGAGGGCAAGCAAATGGCAGACACACTGAAGAAGTATTTTGCATCAGTCCTCACTATTGATGACACTAGCAGTGTGCCAGAAATTCAAGAGTGCCAGGGGTCAAAAATGAGTGCAATTGCTATGACTAGGGAGAAGGTGCTTGGGAAACTAATAGGTCTGAAGGTAGATAAGTCACTTTGACCAGATGGACTGCACTCCAGGGTTCTGAAAGAGGTAGCTGAAGAGATAGTAGAGCCATTAATAATTGTCTTTCAAGAATCACTAGATTCTGGCATTGTTCCCGAGGACTGAAAAATTGCAAACGTCAGTCTGCCCTTCAAGAAAGGAGGGAGGCAGAAGAAAGGAAATTCTAGGCCAGTTAGCCTGACCTCAGTGGTTGGGAAGATGTTGTAGCTGATCGTTAAGGATGAGGTTTCAGGGTGCTTGGAGGCACGTGGTAAAATAGGCCGCAGTCAGCATGGTTTCCTTAAGGAATAATCTTGCCTGACAAATCTGTTGGAACTCTTTGAAGAAATAAAAGGCAGAATAGACAAAGGAGAATTGGTGGATGTTGTGTACTTGCATTTCCAGAAGGCCTTTGATAAGGTGTCACACACGAGGCTGCTTAACAAGCTACGAGCCCATGGTATTACAGGAAAGATTCTAGCATGGATTATCAATGGCTGATTGGCAGGAGGCAAAGAGTGAGAAGAATTAGACAGATTAGCAGAATGGGCAAAGAATTGGTAGGTAGAATACAGCGTCGGGAAGTGTACGGTCATGAACTTTGGTAGAAGAAATAAAAGGGTAGACTATTTTTCTAACCGGGGAAAAGATTTAAAATCTGAGGAGCAAAGGGACCTGGGTGACCTTGTGCAGCATTCCCTGAAGGTTAACTTGCAAGTTGAATCAGTGGTGAGGAAGACAAATGCATTTTTAGCATCCATTTCAAGAGGACTAGAATATAAAAGCAAGGATGTAATGCTGAGGCTTCATACGGCACTGATGGAGGATTGTGAGCAGTTCTGGGCCCCTTATCTAAGAAAGGATGTGCTGACACTGGTGGTGGTTCAGAGGAGCTTCACAAGAATCATTCCAGGAATGAAAGGGTTATCATACGAGGAACGTCTGATGGCTCTGGGTCTGTACTCACTGGAATTCACAAGAATGAGGGGGGAACCCATTGAAACTTGTCGAATATTGAAAGGCAACACACACAAAATGCTGGAGGAACTCAGCACACCAGGCAGCATCTATGGAAAAAAAAAGCTCAGCTGACTCTCTTCCATGGATGCTGCCCGACCTGCTGAGTTCCTCCAGCATTTTGTGTGTGTTACTCTGTCCATAGACACTGTCTGACCTGCTGAGTTCCCCCAGCATTTTGTGTGTGTTGCTCTGTCCATAGACGCTGTCTGACCTGCTGAGTTCCTCCAGCATTTTGTGTGTGTTACTCTGTCCATAGACACTGCCTGACCTGCTGAGTTCCTCCAGCATTTTGTGTGTGTTGCTCTGTCCATAGACACTGTCTGACCTGCTGAGTTCCTCCAGCATTTTGTGTGTGTTACTCTGTCCATAGACACTGTCTGACCTGCCGAGTTCCTCCAGCATTTTGTGTGTGTTACTCTGTCCATAGACACTGTCTGACCTGCTGAGTTCCTCCAGCATTTTGTGTGTGTTACTCTGTCCATAGACACTGTCTGACCTGCTGAGTTCCCCCAGCATTTTGTGTGCATTGCTTGGATTTCCAGCATCTGCAGATTTTCTCTTGTTTGTGATTGAATATGGAAAGGTCTCGCTATAGTATACATGGAGAGGATGTTTCTTACAGTGGGGAAGTCTAGGACCAGAGGACACAGACACAGAATAGAGGAATGTCTATGTGGGATTTGTTGCTACAGGCCAGGTCATTGGGTGTATTTAAGGCAGAGGTCAATTGTTAAATCAGGGCATGAAAGGTTTCAGGGAGAATGGGGTTGAGAGGGAAATGGATCAGATGGCAGAGCAGACTCATTAGGCTGGTTGACCTAATTCAGCTCCTATGTCTTATGGTCCTAGTGCTAGAACCAGGGGACATAGCCTCAAGATTCGGGGGAATAGATTTAGGATGGAGATGAGGAGGAACTGCTTTTCCCAGAGAGTGGTGAATCTGTGGAATTGTTTTGCCTATGAAACAGTGGAGGTTACCTCAGGAAATATATTTTAGAAAAGGTCGGATAGATTTTTGCATAGTAGGGGAGTTAAAGGTTATGGGGAAAGGCAGGTAGGTAGAGATGAGTCCATGGACAGATCAGACTCAATCTTATTGAATGGTGCAGCAGGTGGCCTACTCCTGCTCCTATTTATTATGTTCTTATGTCCTAAGATCATGTGAGGCAGTTAGTCAGAACTTTCCTGAAAGTAGGTGTATTGTAACAATGGTGGATAGATTTAAGGTGAGGGGTAAGAGTTCTAAAGAGGACCCTGAGGACTAACACAGACAAAATATTGGAGGAATTCAACAGGTCTGGCAGCATCAATGGACAGGAATAAAGTGCTGATGCTTTGGGCCGAGACCCTTCATCGGCACTCAGTCCATGACTACCTCACGGATCAGGGTTCTCATCCGGAACGTACTCTCAGAGGTGGTGGAATCACTCACAATTACTGCTCTGAAGATGTGCTCAGATAGACACTTAGGTAAGCAGGGACTGGAAAGGAAGGGACAGGAAGTCTGAATAAGGAGAAGGACAAGGAGTATGAACTGTCAGGTGATAGGTCAAACCAGGTGAGGCAGAAGGGGGGGATGAGGTGAGAAGCTGGGAGGTGAGAGGTGGAAGGGGTAAAGGGCTGAAGAAGAAGGATTCTGACTGGAGAGGAGAGTTGACCATGGAGAAATGGAAGGACGAAGGTGATGGGCAGGTAAGGAGAAGAGAAGGGCTGGAGGAGAGGGGAGCCAGAAAGGGGAATGGAAAAAGAGAGAAGGGGGAGGAGGGAGTAATTACCAGACACTGGAGAAATCAGCGCTCTGTGATTGGTTTCTTTTTTCCTTGGAGTAATTTCATCATTACTGTTTTTTTCTTTCTACGTGTTTCATTTAATCCACAATTTTATCTCCTGCTTGGATACAGGTGCAGTGTCTCTATTTTTCTTCCCCTTATAAATGTCTTATTATTTGATGTGTTTTATGAACTCCAATTTTATGATAGGTAATGGCCATATATTTAATTTTAATGTCCACAGGACTGCCTCTGGCAAATGCATCCACGGAGTGGATAATACTCCATGGACAATCAAAAGTGACAGCTTCAGGGTTATTGAGGAGTTGTCACATAGTCTGCAGGAGACATTGATATGACTGAAGTGCACAGAAAGCAAGCAAGGTCAAAGACACCTGTCTTCCTGTTTA
Organism: Hemitrygon akajei; assembly: GCF_048418815.1. Classification (NCBI taxonomy): domain Eukaryota; kingdom Metazoa; phylum Chordata; class Chondrichthyes; order Myliobatiformes; family Dasyatidae; genus Hemitrygon; species Hemitrygon akajei. The sequence goes on along the minus strand of NC_133124.1, from coordinate 218,861,734 downwards.
CTCTGGATAAAATACAGCTCGCGGCTGGAAAGGTATTTGGTCACTGATAATGAAGATTGGAACAGCACAGCATCAGACCCAATGGAAAATGTTGGAAATCAGCAAATCAGGCAGAGTCTGTTGTGAGAGAAAACCAGAGAGAGACAGACAGAGAGAGGGAGACAAAGACAGACAGCCAGAGACAGAGAGAGAGGGGGGGAGAGAGAGCGAGTGAGAGAGAGAGAGCGAGAGAGAGAGAGAGAGAGAGAGAGAGAGAGAGAGAGAGAGAGAGAGAGAGAGACAGAGACAGAGACAGAGACAGAGAGAGGGAGACAGAGACAGACAGCCAGAGACAGAGAGAGAGGGGGAGAGAGAGGCAGATACACAGAGAGAGATACAGAGACAGAGATACAGAGAGAGGGAGACAGAGATAGATAGCCAGAGATACAGAGAGATAGAGACAGCAACAGGGACAGAGAGAGAGAGAGAGAGAGAGAGAGAGAGAGAGAGAGAGAGAGAGAGAGAGAGAGAGAGAGAGAGAGAGAGAGAGAGAGAGAGAATTAATCTCTGGGTCAGGGGCCTTTCATCAGGACTGGACTCTACAGGAATTCTTTGCTTTTATTTCCCATCTCCTATCATAACACATCACAGCTTGATGTGACAACTGCTCTGCCCGAGACCACAGGGAACTGCGGAGGGTTGGGGACACACCTCAGCAACTCACAGAAACCAGCCTCCCCTCCATGGACTCTGTCTAACGCAGGCGGCATCATCAAAGACCCCACCCAACTTGGTCATTCTCTCTTCTCCCTTCTCTCATTGGGCAGAATATACAAAAGCCTGAAACCTCAGTGTACTACACTTTCTTTGTAACACTTTATTCTGTATTTTGTTATTGTTTTCCCTGGTACTTCCTCAATGCACTGTTGTGATTAATATCTGTATGGATGGCATGCAAAACAAAGTTTGTCATTATACCTCAGTTCATGACAATTTACCAACCTGCATTCTTTATTTTTGCTTTTCACTAATGCTGCTCTCTCTGGCCATGAAGAAACGTATTACTCTGTAAACTAGCTGAGTGGATAGTTGATGGCTCTGGGCCTGTACTCGCTGGAGTTTAGAAGAATGAAGGGGTAGCTCATTGAAACCTATTGTGGAGTGTATTGTAGGTAGAGTGGACATGGAGAGGATGTTTCCTATGGTGTGTGGGCGGTGGTGGGCCTAGGAATAGAGGGCACAGCCTCAGAATAAAGAGACATCCATTTAGAACAGAGATGAGGAGGAATTTCTTTAGCCAGAGGGTGGTGAATCTGTGGAATTCATTGCCACAGACAGTTGTGGAGGCCAAGTCATATTTAAAGCGGAGGTTGACAGGTTCTTGATTAGTCAGGGTGCTACAGGGAGATGGCAGGAGAATGGGGTTGAGAGGGATATTAAATCAGCACAGTCGATGGGCTGAATGGACTAATTCTGCTTTTATGTCTTATGGATATACCAGAAATGCAAACCTCCTTACTTCACACTGGAATACTCATTACATTGCCAAGGCAATGTGTTTCAGGACAGAGAGTAGTTCAAGCTTTAGGACAGGACCATTTTTGGAATGGTCAGAGTCAGATTTATTATCACGGAATGAGTTGTTTTCTTTAGAGATACAGCATGGTTACAAGCCCTTCTGGCCCAAGAGCGCGTACACCCCAATTACAACCAATAAACTCGCATCTTTGGAATGTGGGAGGAAACCAGAACAGCCGGAGGAAACCACACAGTCACTGGGAGAACTTACAAACTCCTTGAAGACATCGGTGGAACTGGACCCGGGTCGCTGGCGCTGTAATAACGCTACGCTAAGGCAGTGTGGCAGCAGAATGGAGCAAAGCATAGAAGTTACTATATAGATTACAAATTAAAGAAACAACGCACAGAAAGGAATAACGAAGTAGTGTTCAGAGGTTTACGGACCGATCAGAAGTCTGATGGCAGAAGGAGAGAAAGTTGTTCCAGAATTGTTTCACGTTGGTCTTTAGTCTCCTGTACTTCCTCACCCTGCTAGTAACGAGAGGAGGGCACAGCCCGGGAGGAGGGCACCTGTAAAGACGGAGGCATCGCATTTTGAAGGTGTCCTTGATGGTGAGGAGGTTTGTGTCTGTGGTGGAGCTGGCTGTGTCTACAACGCTCTACAGCTTTGTCCACTCTGGAGATTACTGCATCCAGAGCAGAGGGCAGAACGCTCTCTCTGGAGATTACTACCTCCAGAGCAGAGGGCAGAACGCTCTCTCCGGAGATTACTATCTCCAGAGCAGAGGGCAGAACGCTCTCTCCGGAGATTTCTGCCTCCAGAGCGGAGGGCAGAACGCTCTCCACGGAACGTCTGCAGAGTGACAAGGTTAGCAGGGTTCTGAGCACCACCCCAGCGCACATGTGTCAGGTTTAAAAGAAAAATTGGCTTTATTTGTCACTTTTACACTGAAGCATTAAAGCACATAGTGTAATGTGTCAGCAAACAACAGAGACTGAGGATGTGCTGAGGCAGACACAAATGTCGCTAAGCTTCCAGTGCCAACATACATGCTCACCACTTAGTATCCTTTACTGGCCCATACACCTTTGGAATGTGGGAGCCCCTGGAGGAATCCCACACAATCATGGGGAGAGCGTACAAACTCCTTACAGACATCAGCAGGATTTGAACCCATACCACTGGTACTAAACACAAGGAAATCTGCAGATGCTGGAAATTCAAACAACTCACACAAAATGCTGGTGTAACACAGCAGGCCAGGCAGCATCTATAGGGAGAAGCACTGTCGACGTTTCGGGCTGAGACCCTTCGTCCTGACGTCCGGAAATGTCGACAGTGCTTCTCCCTATAGATGCTGCCTGGCCTGCTGTGTTCCCCAGCATTTTGTGTGAGCCACTGGTACTAAAATAGCATTACACTAACCACTACACTACTGCACCACCCTGTGGGATGGAGGTGAGCTGGGGAAAGATGTTCTCCATTCAGCCTCCATCTTGCCATCACCATGATTGTTCTTGGCAATTTTTTCTACGGAAGTGGTTTACCATTGCCTTCTTCTGGGCAGTGTCTTTACAAGATGGGTGAGCCCAGCCAATATCAATACTCTTCAGAGATTGTCAGCCTGGTGTCAGTGGTCACATAACCAGGATTTGTGATCTGCACCAGCTGCTCATACGACCATCCACCACCTGCTCCCATGGCTTCACATGACCCTGATCGGGGGCTAAGCAGGTGCTACACCTTGCCCAAGGGTGACCTGCAGGCTAACAGAGGGAAGGGGCACCTTACACCCACTTTGGTAGAGACGTATCTCCACCTCACCATCCTTCTGCCTTATCTACCCCTTTCATAATTTTATGTGGTTCCATCAGATCTCCTCTCATCCTGAATTCCAGTGCGTGAAGTCTCAGGTGAATCAATCTCTGGTCACGGGCAGTTGGGGAGAAGGAAGCAACTGACCAGGGTTCTCTGCAGCAAATACAGAGCATGAGCTGACACCAGGGTCAGTCCTATTACAGGTAATATCTCCATGGATGGTTAATTCTGAGCTGATGTAACTGAGATAATCATTCTCCAAGTGAGATGCAGTCAGCACTTCAGTGCCGTCACGTCTGACACATCATTTAAAAACCTAGCACAAGCATCACAAATATAAAAAGGAAAAAAAAAATGTACTTAGTGGTGCAAATACCCTTCCAGTTCAGAGAACAGGAATAAAGAAAAACATCCGTTTGGCTTACCTTCATTGGAAAGAGATTTTTAAAAACTAATTTTTACTGATTTTTTTCCAAGTGTTAACATTTATATCAAAATTGATAAGTATCTGTATTCTAAGCATTTGCTTCTACACATTCACTAAATTTCCCCTGACATTCAAAGTCAAGAGAGACAGGAGTTCAGTGTAGGGTGGCATTGTGGTGGGTGTCGGGTGGAGATACGTCTCTACCAAAAGGAGGTGTAAGGCACTCCTTCCCTCCGCTAGCCAGCAGGTCACCCTTGGGCAAGGTGTAGCACCTGCTTAGCCCCCAATCAGGGTCATGTGAAGCCATGGGAGCAGGGGGTGGATGGTCGTATGAGCAGCCGGTGCATATCACAAGTCCTGGTTATGTGACCATTGACGCCAGGCAGACAATCTCTGAAGAGTATTGATAATGGCTGGGGTCACCCATCTTGTAAAGGCACTGCCCAGAAGAAGGCAATGGCAAACCAGTTCTGTATAAAAATATGCCAAGAACAATCATGGTCATGGAGAGACTGTGATCACCCATGTCATATGGCATGGCACATAATGATGATGGTGATGGCATGATAATGGTTAGCGTAACACTAGTGAGCCGGGTTCAAACCCGCTGCTGTCTGTAAAGGTCACAGGTCTCCTCTGACCTTCCAAAGATATACGGCTTCGGGTTTAGTGAGTGTGGGCATGCTCTGTTGTTGCTAGAAGCTTGGTGACACTTGTAGGCTGCCCCCAGCACACCCCCAGACTGAGTAGGTTGTTAACAGAGTGAGGCCTTTCACTGTACGGTACTGCGCAAAGCCTTAGGCAGACATATATATCTAGGGTTTCTAAGACTTTTGCACAGTACTGTAGTAATTTTATGTATTGCACTGTACTGCTGCCACAAAAATAAACAAATTTCATGACATACGAGAGTGATGATAAACCTGATTCTGATACAGGTCTCTGTTGTGGACTGAGAGAGGGAAGGGGGAATCATGGTTTGGAAAAGGGGAAGAGAGGGGAGGGAGCAGGAAGCACCAGGAAGACCACATAACCATAAGAAATAGGAGCAGAATTTGGCTCCTATCGAGTCTGCCCTGCCTTTCCATCATGGCTGATCTCGGACCCCACTCAACCCCAAACACCTGCCTTCTCGCCATATCCTTCGATGCCCTGATCGATCAGGAAACAATCAACTTCTGCTTTAAATGTGCCCGCAGACTTGCACTTCACCGCAGTCTGTGGCCAAGCATTCCACAGATACACCACTTTCTGGCTGAAAAAGTTTCTCCTTACCTCTGTTCTAAAGGGTCGCCCCTCACTCTTGAGGCTGTGCCCTCTAGTTCTGGATACTCTCACCATAAAAAAACATGCTCTCTACAGCCACCTTATTTAGTTCTTTCAACATTCTGTAAAGATCAATAAACCAATAATTTGGAATCAAACGTCCTTGCCTGGTGTCTCAGGGCTGGGTGTATCTGTGCCTGTGCCATTCTGCCCCCTCCCACCCCCCGGCCCCAGGCACTCCTTCTCTGCCACCTGTCCACACCCCTCCTGCAGTGCTCCATCCTCACCATTCCCAACATTCTTTGCATCTTTTGCTCCCGCCAGATTTAGAAACTTGTTCTGCACCCCTCGATGACAAATACAGAACTGTGCCCAAGTCCTAGATACCCTATATGTGCCTAAGGCTTTTGCACAGTGCCGTATATTTTAACGTGTGTATGACACATAAAGCTAATCTAATCCAAACACAACGGGATGTATTGCATGGCGGCCCGCAATAGGGCTCCAATGCACATGATGCAAAGGGGAAGCTGAGAATAGTGGGACTGAGCCGGTTCTATCATGGGTGCAGCTCCCTCCATGGTCAAGGACCTCTACAAGAGGCAACGCCTGAGGAAGGCAGCACCAATTATCAGGGACCCCCACCGTCGGGACCGTGCTCTCTTCCCCATGCTGCCATCGGGCTGGAGGTTCAGGAGCCCGAAGACCCATAACTTGAGGTTCAACAACATCTTCTTCCCTACTGGCATCCAAAGATTCGCCCACAGTTACAAAGTACATTTCTTATCAAAGCAGGCAACTCTGAGATTCATCCTCCTTACAGACAGCCACAAAACAAAGAAGCACCATGGAACCTGTTCAAAGAGAACCATCACTCTCTTCCCACCCACCCCCCCCAGAAAACCCTGAACACTACTTCTGACTACATTTCTTTTACACTCTTTCATCCTTCCACCTGTGTGATTATGTTTAGTTTGTTATCATTGTGCATGTGTAGGCTATCACGGAGTCAGGAATCTCATTATACAGTTTCGTGTAATTTATGTTAATTTAAGTTGATGTCAATTCATGTTTGTAAAGTACTGTGCTGCTGCTGCTGCAGAAAGCTAATTCTTGTGGCATTTATACCCTGGGCATGTATGATTATAAAAGCAATAAACCATCAAAAATTAGATTTAGATATCACGTACATCAAAATACAGAAACATTACGTGAAATGTGTCATTTTCCATTCAGCAGCCTACACAGTCTCTGCTCGTCGGAAGAAAAGAAGATCTAGACTTTAGGCCACAGCAGTTCTTTTCTTTCTATATTAAAGATTAAAGGTTAGCTTTATTTGTCACAGCTACATCGAAGCATACAGAGAAATGCGTTGTTTTGCGTCAGCAGTCAACAGAGAAGGATGTGCTGGGGCGTGCTGAGATCCATCATTTTTGCAGCTAATGGGAGTGGAATTGTTTGGTTATTGTTGCTTGGGCCACGATCCAGTGAAAAGCTTGTCTTGTACATTGTTCATACGGATCAAATCATTGCACTGAGCACTGAGCTAGAACAAGGTAAAACAATAACAAAGCCGGAATGAAGTGTAAAAACGACCAAAAAAGTGCAGGGAAGGTAAACGATCAAGTGTAACTTCATAATGATCAACATAAGGCCAGGAGTCCATCTTATTGTACAAGAGGCCTGTTCAAGAGTCTGGTAACAGTGGGCTAGAAGCTTTTCTTGAGCCTGGTAGTATGGGCATTCAGGCTTTTGTATCGTCTGCCTGACAGGAGAGGAGAGAGAATGTTTGGACTGGATGTAACACCAAGATTGTCAGCAGTCTCATTTGGATTCAGATTGACGCTGGAGACATGGATAGGGAGTGAGTTGTATTTGGAAGTGAAGATGATGGACAAGCAGATGGGGCGGCTTGGTAGTGTAACAGTTAGTGTAATGCTGTTACAGCACCAGTGAGCCAGGTTCGATGCCACTAATGTCTGTAAGCAGTTTTTACATTCTCCCCATGACTGCGTGGCTTTCTTCTGAGTGCTTCAGTTTCCTCCCACGGTCCGAAGATGTACGGGTTAGTAAGTTAATTGGTCACGTGGGTGGAATAGGGCAGCACGGACTCTTTGGGCTGGAACTATTACTGTGCTATAGCTCTAAACAAAGTGTAAAATAGATTCCTGAAGGAGGGTCTCGGTCCAAAACGTCGACTGTTTATTCATTTCCATAAATACTGCCTGAACTGCTGAGTTCCTCCAACATTGTGTGTGTGTGTGTGTGTGTGTGTGTGTGTGTGTGTGTGTGTGTGTGTGTGTGTGTGTGTGTGTGTGTGTGTGTGTGTGTGTGTGTGTGTGTGTGTGTGTGTGTGTGTGGTGGTCTAGATTTCCAGCATCTGTTTATATAAAGTAGAGTGTTGGCGTATGGCCAAGTGGTTAAGACGTTCGTCTAGTGATCTGAAGGTCGCTAGTTCGAGCCTTGGCTGAGTCTGTATGTGTGTCCTTGATCAAGGCACTTAACCACACATTGCTCTGCGACGACACCAGTGCCAAGCTGTATGGGTCCTTAATGCCCTTCCCTTGGACAACATCGGTGGTGTGGAGAGGGGTGACTTGCAGCTCGGGCAACATAAAAAAAACCTTGCCCAGGCTTGCCCCCTGGAAACTTTCCAAGGTGCAAATCCATGGTCTATTGAGACTAACAGAGGCCTACACTAGACATATAAAATAGAATATCAGTTTTTATTAATGTTCAATAGTCTTCATGGCATTGGTGGTGGGGTGGAGATCTCTCTCCAAAGGAGGTGTAGGGCACTCCTTCTCTCCGCTAGCCTGCAGGTCACCCTTAGGCAAGGTGTAGCACCTGCTTAGCCCCCAATCAGGGTCACATGAAGCCACGGGAGTGGATGGTGGACAGTCGTATGAGCAGCTGGTGCAGATCACAAGTCCTGGTTATGTGACCACTGACGCCAGGCAGACAATCTCTGAACGGTATTGATAATGGCTGGGCTCACCCATCTTGTAAAGACACTGCCCAGAAGAAGGCAATGGCAAACCACTTCTGTAGAAAAATTTGCCAAGAACTATCATGGTGATGGAAAGACCATGATTGTCCATGTCATACAACACGGCACATGATGACAATGAGTCTTCATGGAAGCATTTGATGGAAGGAATTTTGTTGTGTTCCACCATCCCTGACTCTGTGACTAGTAGGGAAGCTGAGGTATCTGGGTGTCAGCCACAGTGTCCATGCTACTGTTTTTGAAGGAGCTTTTGATTTAGCCCCAGTTTGGAAGAACTTTCAAATTTGCCCCAGTTTGGTGATCTTTCTTTACACTGCAGCAACTACACTGAGTGGCCACTTTATTAGATACCTCCTGGACCACTGAGTGTACGTTCATGGTCTATTGCTGCTGTAGCCCATCCACTTCATGGTTTGATGTGTTGTGCATTCAGATCTGCTCTTCTGCACACCGCTGTTGTAACACGTGGTTATCCGAGTTACTGTACCATTCCTGTCAGCTTGAACCAGTCTCTTCTGACCTCCCTCAATAACTGGGTGCTTACACGCACAGAACTGCTGCTCACTGGATGTTTTTTTTTAAAAAATTCACCATTCTCTGTAAACTCTAGAGACCAATCTGTGTTAAAACCCCAGGAGATCAGCAGTTTCTGAGATACTCAAACCACCCCATCTGGCACCAACAATCATTCTATGGTCAAAGTCACTTAGATCACATTTCTTCTCCATTCTGTTGTTTGGTCTGAACAACAACTGAACCTCTTGACCATGTCTGCATGCTTTTATGCATTGTGTTGCTGCAACATGATTGGCTGATTAGATATTTGCATTAACGAGCAGGTGTATAGGTTACCTAATAAAGTGGCCACTGAGTGCATTTACCCTTGTAAAAATATTTTCTTCTCTTCTGGCTCTTTACACAATGACCCAGTTTAATACCTTTTTATCACTGACCCTCTAGCGGGGAACCATTTTCCTCTATTAGAATTAATTATTATGCATTCTGAAATAGCCACCCTCTGGGTTCTAAGGGTATCTTCTCCAGCAGCTTCGGAATACTCCATGCCAATCATCTTTGACGTTCTTACAGCCCATATCCTCCGCATCCCCCAAAGGCCTGGACAAGCCTAACCGCCATCTCTCTAGAAACACATCCAATGTTTGCCTCATGTTGTTTACATTTCGTTGCTCATCCTCTTGTTCACTGCCAAGAATCTGGCTGTGAAGGCAGAGGCGTGCGTCCAAGTTCCCTTTGTAAATTGGAGTCTATGATGTAGAATGGACCGCAATATGAATTTCAAGTTAAAACAGCTAAACCTCAGACTTTGGAAACTTTGCCCCCTCACGTCAAGTGGCCAAACTAATGGTTCTCAAAGGGCATTCCCTGAAGGCATGTTGATTAAGGTATCGACTCTTCTGGAGTAATTGGAGGAGAAAGGAAGGAAGATTGAGCATGATAGCTCTTTATGTCCTTGTGAATAATATTTTGTACAATTTATGTATTTGTCCAGGACACAGAAGCGGGTATGTAAATTCATTGCAGACAATACCCAACCTGCAAACTGCCTTTTCCAAAAGCTTCCTTCTAGAAAGAGCTGTAGGGCTATTAAAACAAAAGCTTCACACCATCATAAAAGTTTCTTCCCCCAGACATTTAATCTGATCAACCATTCTAGTTAGCCCCCTACACTCCCTCTATCCATTACCCCCCTCACTGCACTGTACTATAAACACATGAAACCACTTTTCATAGTGTTACTTACATGCTGGCATTTATGTGTTTATACACATTTTATTCCATATCCGTACTTTAATCTCCAACTTTTACATATAGAATTATTGATTCTTTATAACTGTTGACTGTTGCTGTTTTTGTTGCATGTTGCACCCTGACCAACACACCACAGCAAATTCCTAATGCATGTAAATGTGTGTGGTAGTAAAGTTGATGCTTGATTTGTTGTGTGCCTATGTGTATGTGCACTAGTGCAGATGTTAATAAACTCAACTTTGACTTTCTGACTGTTATCTTCATTCCATCAGCTCCCTCTGTTCTGCACTACTCCCCTCCATGCATCATTTGCTGCTTCACTCTGTTGAAGTAGACACAGTACTTGGATGCATACCAAAATACAGACTTGGAACACATGAAAGCTGCTCTGCTCTCTCAAGAAGGCGGCATCCATAATTAAAGACACTCACCATCTAGGACGTGCCCTCTGCTCAATACTCCCGTCAGCGAGGAGGTGCAGGAGACCAAAGACACACACTCAGCAGTTCAGGATTCAAGATTCAAAGTTGATTTATTATCAAAGGGTGTATGAATTATACAACCTGGAGATTTGCTTGCTCACAGGTACCCACAAAGCTAGAAACTTGAAAGAACCCAATTAAAGGAAAAAAAGAATAAAAATGAAAAAATAAAAGACCAACACTTGATGCACAAGAGAAAGAAAAAAAAAATCATGCAAACAATTGAAGCAGACAACAACAGCATTCTGAGCCAAAACTGAATCCTGAAATCCGAACCCTGGAGCACCCCGGCGTAGGCCCAAAGCCTCACTTAGCAGTTCACCATGTTAGCGGGCACGGAGCACAGTAGCCGGGGCAGTCTTCATAGCCTCAGCGCCATGGAGAGAGGAGCGACCATTGCGAAGAGTGAGTGAAATTGCCTCAATGTTTTAGGAACAGCTTCTTCCTCTCTGCCATTAGATTTCTGAATGATTCATGAACCCATGTACACAACCTCACTATTTTGTTCTTTTTTCATTACTTATTTGTTTTTAAACATTTCTCAATATAACTTATAGAAATTTTTTATGTACGCACTGTTCTGCTGCCACAAAACAACAAATTTCACAACATACAATGTTATACAAAAGTCTGAGGCACAAATACATAGCTAGGGTGCCTAAGATTTTTGCACAGGACTGTAGTGATTTTATGTATTGCACTGTACTGCTGCCGCTAATGAAAAATAAATTTCATGACATATGTGAGTGATGATAAACCTGATTTTGATATGGGTCTCTATTGTCGACAGAGAGTGGGAAGGAGACGGAGAGGGGAATCATGGTTGGGAAAAGGGGAAGGGAGGGGGAGGGAGCAGGAAGCACCAGGCATTCTGTAATGATTGCTTGGCATCAAATGACTTCGCCTGGTGTCTCAGGGCTGGGGATGTCTGCAACTGCATGAACATGCACCTCTGGCACTCCTTCTCTGCCACCTGTCCCACACCCCTCCCGTGGTGCTCCACCCTCACCATTCCCAACTAAGCTTACAAACTCGCTCTCCACTCCCATTGACAAATACAGTACCGTGCAAAAGTCTTAGGCACCCTAGCTATATACATTTGCCCAAGACTTTTGCACAGTACTGTGCTTTAGTGATAGTAAACGTGAATCTGACTCGATCAAGTCCACTTCGTTCTCGGTGGATTCAAGTCGAGCCTGTCCAAGCTTCCCTGTAAGACAACTTTCCTATTCAGTAATCAGTCTGATGAGCCTCTGTAACACCACTTCCAGTGCATTTACACCCTCCCTGAAATGAAGAGATCGAAAGTATATGTAACAGATGCAGTCTCACCAGAACATAAGCATGTCCTGTCTATTTTTGCACTGAATTTCCCGAGCAATAAATGATCACATTCTAAACATGAGGAAGTCTGCAGATGCTGGAAATCCAGAGCAACACATGCAAAATGCTGGGGGAACTCAGCAGGCCGGGCAGCATCTATGGAGATGAATAAAGAGTTGACATTTCAGACTGAGGCCCTTCCTGTGGACTGGAAAGATGCCAGAATAAAAAGGTGGGGGGAGG